>NC_082711.1:118479152-118799311 GCF_030144855.1 Hypanus sabinus | reverse complement strand
CACAGCCAGGTACGTGGACACCATGGATCACCACAGCCAGGGACGTGGACACCATGGATCACCACAGCCAGGTACGTGGACACCATGGATCACCACAGCCAGGGACGTGGACACCATGGTTCACCACAGCCAGGGACGTGGACACCATGGTTCACCACAGCCAAGGACGTGGACACCATGAATCGCCACAACCAGGGACGTGGACACCATGGATCACCACAGCCAGGGACGTGGACACCATACATCGCCACAACCAGGGACGTGGACACCATGAATCGCCACAACCGGGGACGTGGACACCATGGATCACCACAGCCAGGGACGTGGACACCATGAATCGCCCCAACCGGGGACGTGGACACCATGGATCACCACAAACAGGGACGTGGACACCATGGATCACCACAGCCAGGGACGTGGACACCATGGATCACCACAACCAGGGACGTGGACACCATGGATCACCACAGCCAGGGACGTGGACACCATGGATCACCACAACCAGGGACGTGGACACCATGGATCACCACAGCAAGGGACGTGGACACCATGGATCACCACAGCCAGGGACGTGGACACCATGGATCACCACAGCCAGGGACGTGGACACCATGGATCACCACAGCCAGGGACGTGGACACTATGAATCGCCACAACCAGGGACGTGGACACGATGGATCACCACAGCCAGGGACGTGGACACCATGGATCACCACAGCCAGGGACGTGGACACCATGGATCACCACAGCCAGGGACGTGGACACCATGGATCACCACAGCCAGGGACGTGGACACCATGGTTCACCACAGCCAGGGACGTGGACACCATGGTTCACCACAGCCAAGGACGTGGACACCATGAATCGCCACAACCAGGGACGTGGACACCATGGATCACCACAGCCAGGGACGTGGACACCATACATCGCCACAACCAGGGACGTGGACACCATGAATCGCCACAACCGGTGACGTGGACACCATGGATCACCACAGCCAGGGACGTGGACAACATGAATCGCCCCAACCGGGGACGTGGACACCATGGATCACCACAAACAGGGACGTGGACACCATGGATCACCACAGCCAGGGACGTGGACACCATGGATCACCACAGTCAGGGACGTGGACACCATGGATCGCCACAACCAGGGACGTGGACACCATGGTTCGCCACAGCCAGGGACGTGGACACCATGAATCGCCACAGCCAGGGACGTGGACACCATGGATCACCACAGCCAGGGACGTGGACACCATGGATCACCACAGCCAGGGACATGGACACCATGGATCACCACAGCCTGGGACGTGGACACCATGAATCGCCACAGCCAGGGACGTGGACACCATGGATCACCACAGCCAGGGACGTGGACACCATGGTTCACCACAGCCAGGGACGTGGACACCATGAATCGCCACAACCAGGGACGTGGACACCATGGATCACCACAGCCAGGGACGTGGACACCATGAATCGCCACAACCAGGGACGTGGACACCATGAATCGCCACAGCCAGGGACGTGGACACCATGGATCACCACAGCCAGGGACATGGACACCATGGATCACCACAACCAGGGACTTTGACACCATGGATCACCACAGTCAGGGACGTGGACAGCATGGATCACCACAGCATGGGACGTGGACACCATGGATCACCACAGCCAGGGACATGGACACCATGGATCACCACAGCCAGGGACGTGGACACCATGGATCGCCACAGCCAGGGACGTGGACACCATGAATCACCACAGCCAGGGACGTGGACACCATGGATCACCACAGCCAGGGACGTGGACACCAGGGATCACCACAGCCAGGGACGTGGACACCATGGATCGCCACAGCCAGGGACGTGGACACCATGGATCACCACAGCCCGGGACGTGGACACCATGAATCGCCACAACCAGGGACGTGGACACCATGGATCACCACAACCAGGGACGTCGACACCATGGATCGCCACAGCCAGGGACGTGGACACCATGGATCACCACAGCCAGTGACGTGGACACCATGGATCACCACAACCAGGGACGTGGACACCATGGATCACCACAACCAGGGACGTGGACACCATGGATCACCACAGCCAGGGACGTGGACACCATGGATCACCACAACCAGGGACGTGGACACCATGGATCACCACAGCAAGGGACGTGGACACCATGGATCACCACAGCCAGGGACGTGGACACCATGGATCACCACAGCCAGGGACGTGGACACCATGGATCACCACAGCCAGGGACGTGGACACCATGGATCACCACAGCCAGGGACGTGGACACTATGAATCGCCACAACCAGGGACGTGGACACGATGGATCACCACAGCCAGGGACGTGGACACCATGGATCACCACAGCCAGGGACGTGGACACCATGGATCACCACAGCCAGGTACGTGGACACCATGGATCACCACAGCCAGGGACGTGGACACCATGGTTCACCACAGCCAGGGACGTGGACACCATGGTTCACCACAGCCAAGGACGTGGACACCATGAATCGCCACAACCAGGGACGTGGACACCATGGATCACCACAGCCAGGGACGTGGACACCATACATCGCCACAACCAGGGACGTGGACACCATGAATCGCCACAACCGGGGACGTGGACACCATGGATCACCACAGCCAGGGACGTGGACACCATGAATCGCCCCAACCGGGGACGTGGACACCATGGATCACCACAAACAGGGACGTGGACACCATGGATCACCACAGCCAGGGACGTGGACACCATGGATCACCACAACCAGGGACGTGGACACCATGGATCACCACAGCCAGGGACGTGGACACCATGGATCACCACAACCAGGGACGTGGACACCATGGATCACCACAGCAAGGGACGTGGACACCATGGATCACCACAGCCAGGGACGTGGACACCATGGATCACCACAGCCAGGGACGTGGACACCATGGATCACCACAGCCAGGGACGTGGACACTATGAATCGCCACAACCAGGGACGTGGACACGATGGATCACCACAGCCAGGGACGTGGACACCATGGATCACCACAGCCAGGGACGTGGACACCATGGATCACCACAGCCAGGGACGTGGACACCATGGATCACCACAGCCAGGGACGTGGACACCATGGTTCACCACAGCCAGGGACGTGGACACCATGGTTCACCACAGCCAAGGACGTGGACACCATGAATCGCCACAACCAGGGACGTGGACACCATGGATCACCACAGCCAGGGACGTGGACACCATACATCGCCACAACCAGGGACGTGGACACCATGAATCGCCACAACCGGTGACGTGGACACCATGGATCACCACAGCCAGGGACGTGGACAACATGAATCGCCCCAACCGGGGACGTGGACACCATGGATCACCACAAACAGGGACGTGGACACCATGGATCACCACAGCCAGGGACGTGGACACCATGGATCACCACAGTCAGGGACGTGGACACCATGGATCGCCACAACCAGGGACGTGGACACCATGGTTCGCCACAGCCAGGGACGTGGACACCATGAATCGCCACAGCCAGGGACGTGGACACCATGGATCACCACAGCCAGGGACGTGGACACCATGGATCACCACAGCCAGGGACATGGACACCATGGATCACCACAGCCTGGGACGTGGACACCATGAATCGCCACAGCCAGGGACGTGGACACCATGGATCACCACAGCCAGGGACGTGGACACCATGGTTCACCACAGCCAGGGACGTGGACACCATGAATCGCCACAACCAGGGACGTGGACACCATGGATCACCACAGCCAGGGACGTGGACACCATACATCGCCACAACCAGGGACGTGGACACCATGAATCGCCACAACCGGGGACGTGGACACCATGGATCACCACAGCCAGGGACGTGGACACCATGAATCGCCCCAACCGGGGACGTGGACACCATGGATCACCACAACCAGGGACATGGATACCATGAATCGCCACAGCCAGGGACGTGGACACCATGGATCACCACAGCCAGGGACGTGGACACCATGGTTCACCACAGCCAGGGACGTGGACACCATGAATCGCCACAAGCAGGGACGTGGACACCATGGATCACCACAGCCAGGGACGTGGACACCATACATCGCCACAACCAGGGACGTGGACACCATGAATCGCCACAACCGGGGACGTGGACACCATGGATCACCACAGCCAGGGACGTGGACACCATGAATCGCCCCAACCGGGGACGTGGACACCATGGATCACCACAACCAGGGACATGGATACCATGGATCACCACAGCCGGGGACGTGGACACCATGGATCACCACAACCAGAGACGTGGACACCATGGATCACCACAGCCAGGGACATGGACACCATGAATCGCCACAACCAGGGACGTGGACACCATGAATCGCCACAACCGGGGACGTGGACATCATGGATCACCACAGCCAGGGACGTGGACACCATGGATCACCACAGCCAGGGACGTGGACACCATGGATCACCACAGCCAGGGACGTGGACACCATGGTTCACCACAGCCAGGGACCTGGACACCATGGATCGCCACAGCCAGGGACGTGGACACCATGGTTCACCACAGCCAGGGACGTGGATACCATGGATCACCACAGCCAGGGACGTGGACACCATGGATCACCACTGCCAGGGACGTGAACACCATGGATCGCTACAGCCAGGGACGTGGACACCATGGATCTCCACAGCCAGGGACGTGGACACCATGAATCACCACAGCCAGGGACGTGTACACCATGGATCACCACAGCCAGGGACGTGGACACCATGGATCGCCACAACCAGGGACTTGGACACCATCGATCACCAAAGCCAGGGACGTGGACAGCATGGTTCGCCACAACCAGGGACGTGGACACCATGGATCGCCACAGCCAGGGACGTGGACACCATGGATCGCCATAACCAGGGACGTGGACACCATGGATCACCACAACCAGGGACGTGGACACCATGGTTCCCCATAGCCAGGGACGTGGACACCATGGATCACCACAGCCAGGGACGTGGACACCATGGATCACCACAACCAGGGACGTGGACACCATGAATCGCCACAGCCAGGGACGTGGACACCATGGATCACCACAGCCAGGGACGTGGACACCATGAATCACCACAGGCAGGGACGTGGACACCATGAATCGCCACAGCCAGGGACCTGGACACCATGGATCACCACAACCAGGGACGTGGACACCATGGATCACCACAACCAGGGACGTGGACACCATGGTTCACCACAGCCAGGGACATGGACACCATGGATCACCACAACCAGGGACGTGGACACCAGGAATCACCACAGCCAGGGACGTGGACACCATGAATCGCCACAGCCAGGGACGTGGACACCATGGATCCCCACAGCCAGGGACGTGGACACCATGGTTGGCCACAGCCAGGGACGTGGACACCATGGATCACCACAACCAGGGACGTGGACACCATGGTTCGCCACAGCCAGGGACGTGGACACCATGGATCACCACAGCCAGGGACGTGGACACCATGGATCACCACAGCCAGGGACGTGGACACCATGGATCACAAAGAGCCAGGGACGTGGACACCATGGATCACCACAGCCAGGGACGTGGACACCATGGATCACCACAGCCAGGGACGTGGACACCATGGATCACCACAGCAAGGGACGTGGACACCATGGATCACCACAACCTGTGATGTGCACACCATGGATCACCACAACCAGGGACGTGGACACCATGGATCACCACAACCAGGAACGTGGACACCATGGTTCACCACAGCCAGGGACATGGACACCATGGATCACCACAACCAGGGACGTGGACACCAGGAATCACCACAGCCAGGGACGTGGACACCATGAATCGCCACAGCCAGGGACGTGGACACCATGGATCCCCACAGCCAGGGACGTGGACACCATGGTTCGCCACAGCCAGGGACGTGGACACCATGGATCACCACAACCAGGGACGTGGACACCATGGTTCGCCACAGCCAGGGACGTGGACACCATGGATCACCACAGCCAGGGACGTGGACACCATGGATCACCACAGCCAGGGACGTGGACACCATGGATTACCAGAGCCAGGGACGTGGACACCATGAATCGCCACAACCAGGGACGTGGACACCATGAATCGACACAACCAGGGACGTGGACACCATGGATCACCACAGCCAGGGACGTGGACACCATGGATCACCACAACCAGGGACGTGGACACCATGGATCACCACAGCCAGGGACGTGGACACCATGGATAACCACAGCCAGGGACGTGGACACCATGGATCACCACAACCAGGGACGTGGACACCATGGATCACCACAGCCAGGGACGTGGACACCATGGATCACCACAACCAGGGACGTGGACACCATGGATCACCACAACCAGGGAAGTGGACACCATGGATCACCACAGCCAGGGACGTGGACACCATGGATCACCACAACCTGTGATGTGGACACCATGGATCACCACAGCCAGGGACGTGGACACCTTGGATCACAACAGCCAGGGACGTGGACACCATGGATCACCACAGCCAGGGACGTGGACACCATGGATCACCACAGCCAGGGACGTGGACACCATGAATCGCCACAACCAGGGACGTGGACACCATGAATCGCCACAACCGGGGACGTGGACATCATGGATCACCACAGCCAGGGACGTGGACACCATGGATCACCACAGCCAGGGACGTGGACACCATGGTTCACCACAGCCAGGGACGTGGACACCATGGATCGCCACAGCCAGGGACGTGGACACCATGGTTCACCACAGCCAGGGACGTGGACACCATGGATCACCACAGTCAGGGACGTGGTCACCATGGATCGCCACAACCAGGGACGTGGACACCATGGTTCGCCACAGCCAGGGACGTGGACACCATGAATCGCCACAGCCAGGGACGTGGACACCATGGATCACCACAGCCAGGGACGTGAACACCATGGATCACCACAGCATGGGACGTGGACACCATGGATCACCACAGCCAGGGACATGGACACCATGGATCACCACAGCCAGGGACGTGGCACCATGTATCGCCACAGCCAGGGACGTGGACACCATGAATCACCACTGCCAGGGACGTGGACACCATGGATCGCCACAACCAGGGACTTGGACACCATGGATCACCACAGCCAGGGACGTGGCACCATGTATCGCCACAGCCAGGGACGTGGACACCATGGATCACCACAGCCAGGGACGTGGACACCATGGATCGCCACAACCAGGGACTTGGACACCATGGATCACCACAGCCAGGGACGTGGACACCATGGTTCGCCACAACCAGGGACGTGTACACCATGGATCGCCACAGCCAGGGACGTGGACACCATGGATCGCCATAACCAGGGACGTGGACACCATGGATCACCACAGCCAGGGACGTGGACACCATGGATCACCACAACCAGGGACGTGGACACCATGGTTCGCCATAGCCAGGGACGTGGACACCATGGATCACCACAGCCAGGGACGTGGACACCAGGAATCACCACAGCCAGGGAAGTGGACACCATGAATCGCCACAGCCAGGGACGTGGACACCATGGATCACCACAGCCAGGGACGTGGACACCATGGTTCGCCACAGCCAGGGACGTGGATACCATGGATCACCACAACCAGGGACGTGGACACCATGGTTCGCCACAGCCAGGGACGTGGACACCATGGATCACCACAGCCAGGGACGTGGACACCATGGATCACCACAGCCAGGGACGTGGACACCATGGATCACCAGAGCCAGGGACGTGGACACCATGAATCGCCACAACCAGGGACGTGGACACCATGAATCGACACAACCAGGGACGTGGACACCATGGATCACCACAGCCAGGGACGTGGACACCATGGATCACCACAACCAGGGACGTGGACACCATGGATCACCACAGCCAGGGACGTGGACACCATGGATCACCACAGCCAGGGACGTGGACACCATGGATCACCACAACCAGGGACGTGGACACCATGGATCACCACAGCCAGGGACGTGGACACCATGGATCACCACAACCAGGGACGTGGACACCATGGATCACCACAACCAGGGACGTGGACACCATGGATCACCATAGCCAGGGACGTGGACACCATGGATCACCACAACCTGTGATGTGGACACCATGGATCACCACAGCCAGGGACGTGGACACCTTGGATCACCACAGCCAGGGACTTGGACACCATGGATCACCACAGCCAGGGACGTGGACACAATGGATCACCACAGCCAGGGACGTGGACACCATGAATCGCCACAACCAGGGACGTGGACACCATGAATCGCCACAACCGGGGACGTGGACATCATGGATCACCACAGCCAGGGACGTGGACACCATGGAACACCACAGCCAGGGACGTGGACACCATAGATCACCACTGCCAGGGACGTGGACACCATGGTTCACCACAGCCAGGGACGTGGACACCATGGATCGCCACAGCCAGGGACGTGGACACCATGGTTCACCACAGCCAGGGACGTGGACACCATGGATCACCACAGCCAGGGACGTGGACACCATGGATCACCACAACCAGGGACGTGGACACCATGGATCACCACAGCCAGGGACGTGGACACCATGGATCACCACAACCAGGGACGTGGACACCATGGATCACCACAACCAGGGACGTGGACACCATGGATCACCACAGCCAGGGACGTGGACACCATGGATCACCACAACCTGTGATGTGGACACCCTGGATCACCACAGCCAGGGACGTGGACACCTTGGATCACCACAGCCAGGGACTTGGACACCATGGATCACCACAGCCAGGGACGTGGACACCATGGATCACCACAGCCAGGGACGTGGACACCATGAATCGCCACAACCAGGGACGTGGACCCCATGAATCGCCACAACCGGGGACGTGGACATCATGGATCACCACAGCCAGGGACGTGGACACCATGGATCACCACAGCCAGGGACGTGGACACCATGGATCACCACAGCCAGGGACGTGGACACCATGGTTCACCACAGCCAGGGACGTGGACACCATGGATCGCCACAGCCAGGGACGTGGACACCATGGTTCACCACAGCCAGGGACGTGGACACCATGGATCACCACAGTCAGGGACGTGGTCACCATGGATCGCCACAACCAGGGACGTGGACACCATGGTTCGCCACAGCCAGGGACGTGGACACCATGGATCACCACAGCCAGGGACGTGAACACCATGGATCACCACAGCATGGGACGTGGACACCATGGATCACCACAGCCAGGGACATGGACACCATGGATCACCACAGCCAGGGACGTGGCACCATGTATCGCCACAGCCAGGGACGTGGACACCATGAATCACCACTGCCAGGGACGTGGACACCATGGATCGCCACAACCAGGGACTTGGACACCATGGATCACCACAGCCAGGGACGTGGCACCATGTATCGCCACAGCCAGGGACGTGGACACCATGGATCACCACAGCCAGTGACGTGGACACCATGGTTCTCCATAGCCAGGGACGTGGACACCATGGATCACCACAGCCAGGGACGTGGACACCATGGACCACCACAACCAGGGACGTGGACACCATGAATCGCCACAGCCAGGGACGTGGACACCATGGATCACCACAGCCAGGGACGTGGACACCATGAATCACCACAGGCAGGGACGTGGACACCATGAATCGCCACAGCCAGGGACGTGGACACCATGGATCACCACAACCAGGGACGTGGACCCCATGGATCACCACAACCAGGGACGTGGACACCATGGTTCACCACAGCCAGGGACATGGACACCATGGATCACCACAACCAGGACGTGGACACCATGAATCACCACAGCCAGGGACGTGGACACCATGAGTCGCCACAGCCAGTGACATGGACACCATGGATCACCACAGCCAGGGACGTGGACACCATGGTTCGCCACAGCCAGGGACGTGGACACCATGGATCACCGCAGCCAGGGACGTGGACACCATGGATCACCACAGCCAGGGACGTGGACACCATGAATCGCCACAACCAGGGACGTGGACACCATGTATCACCACAACCAGGGTCGTGGACACCATGGATCACCACAACCAGGGACGTGGACACCATGGATCACCACAGCCAGGGACGTGGACACCATGGATCACCACAACCAGGGACGTGGACACCATGGATCACCACAACCAGGGACGTGGACACCATGGATCACCACAGCCAGGGACGTGGACACCATGGATCACCACAACCAGGGACGTGGACACCATGGATCACCACAACCAGGGACGTGGACACCATGGATCACCACAGCCAGGGACGTGGACACCATGGATCACCACAACCAGGGACGTGGACACCATGGATCACCACAGCCAGGGACGTGGACACCATGGATCACCACAACCAGGGACGTGGACACCATGGATCACCACAACCAGGGACGTGGACACCATGGATCACCACAGCCAGGGACGTGGACACCATGGATCACCACAACCTGTGACGTGGACACCATGGATCACCACAGCCAGGGACGTGGACACCTTGGATCACCACAGCCAGGGACGTGGACACCATGGATCACCACAGCCAGGGACGTGGACACCATGGATCACCACAGCCAGGGACGTGGACACCATGAATCGCCACAACCGGGGACGTGGACACCATGGATCACCACAGCCAGGGACGTGGACACCATGGATCACCACAGCCAGGGACGTGGACACCATGGATCACCACAGCCAGGGACGTGGACACCATGGTTCACCACAGCCAGGGACATGGACACCATGAATCGCCACAACCAGGGACGTGGACACCATGGTTCACCACAGCCAGGGACATGGACACCATGGATCACCACAACCAGGGACGTGGACACCATGAATCACCACAGCCAGGGACGTGGACACTATGAATCGCCACAGCCAGGGACGTGGACACCATGGTTCACCACAGCCAGGGACATGGACACCATGGATCACCATAACCAGGGACATGGATACCATGAATCGCCACAACCAGGGACGTGGACACCATGAATCGGCACAACCAGGTACGTGGACACTTGGACTTGACAGACCGAGCCAGGTCTCTGCCTTCAGGTCAGGCATTGAGCCGGGACTCTTCTTCAAAGGACAATCAACATAGATACCAGGACATGGACACCATGAATCGCCACAGCCAGGGACGTGGACACCATGAATCGCCACAACCAGGGACGTGGACACCATGGTTCACCACAGCCAGGGACATGGACACCATGGATCACCACAACCAGGGACATGGACACCATGAATCGCCACAGCCAGGGACGTGGACACCATGGTTCACCACAGCCAGGGACATGGACACCATGGATCACCACAGCCAGGGACATGGACATCATGAATCGCCACAGCCAGGGACGTGGACACCATGGTTCACCACAGCCAGGGACATGGACATCATGAATCGCCACAGCCAGGGACGTGGACACTTGGACTTGACACACCACGCCGGGACTCTTCCTTCAGGTCAGGCATAGAGCTGGGACTCTTCTTCGAGTTGTAGACACAGAACTAGACATGAACGTCGAGCCAGGACTCCACCTTCAACTCACCCCTGGCAATTGATCTTGCCCAGACCTACTCTGGCAAAGGAAGGCGAATTGCCGGCATCCGATGCGGGATTGGATAACTCTGACTTGTGGTAGCAATGGCGTCTTGCTAAGGCTTCTTAACACACTTACCCTGAACGGCTAAAGCCAGGGGCTTATAAGCTGCCAGTTCGGGTCGAGAGTAAATTACCTTAATGGACAACCTCAAGGGACACGTGAAACGGGATTAGCAGGGAACAAGGAGTAAATGGTCCGGATCATAATGCAACCTAACTAAATTTAAATGGGAACCGATCCGGACCATGACAAAATCAGTGTAGTTTTTGTATTGTGTCATGTAACACCATGGTCCTGAAAAATGTCTCATTTTTACTATGTACTGTACAAGCAGTTATGGTCAAAATGACAATAAAAGTGACTTGATTTGACTTCACTTCACTTGATATAGGACTGCCATGTAACCCCAGCAGGTGTGCAACAGTTACATTCTATAAATATATGAACATTTACTAATGAAATTCACCCACTCTATTCTGCCAATCATCTCTGATGTTTCATGAAAGCATTATCCTTGATTTTTTTCCATTATTTCAG
Source organism: Hypanus sabinus (assembly GCF_030144855.1). Classification (NCBI taxonomy): domain Eukaryota; kingdom Metazoa; phylum Chordata; class Chondrichthyes; order Myliobatiformes; family Dasyatidae; genus Hypanus; species Hypanus sabinus. The sequence goes on along the minus strand of NC_082711.1, from coordinate 118,787,009 downwards.
CCTTCCATCCTCTCAGTGATATACATTGAGCAATACAATCATCAAGTAAATAAAATTAGTATTACAGCAGCAGGTGATATTATTCTTACCCACAGCTGTATTTGAACATTTCTCCCCTAATTCCAAAATTTACTCCAAAAGCCTGGGTCATTGAATATTTCATTTGCCTTACCAGCGTGTGTTTTAATAACTTTAGTGTGTTTCGTCCATTGATGGATAATCTCCCTTGCCTCCTCCACAACACGAGTCCCATCTGTGGTCAAGTGAGAAACTGACGGCAATTCAGTAACAACATCTGTATCAGTTTGTTGGATCTTGAGGTTCTCCCTCATTACTGTGTATAATACAAAATTGAGTCCTCCATTTCTCCTTTGTTAGACCGTATTTCCGGTGTCCATTAAGAAGATATGTTTTTTCTCACTGAGTGTTTTCCAAGCAATGATAGCACTGTTGACAAATTTGTCCACTGAACTGGCCCTGGAACAAGACTGACCATGGTCCCAGTCATGGTAAATTCCATCGCAACAAAATATATTATTCTCTTCATTTTGAGTTAAATCTGTAACCCACAAGGGTAATAACTGCTCTTATTTCCAGTGTAAATTTGTAATTATCTTGTCCATATTTTGTTTTTTTCTCTTTCTAGACCACCCAAGCCCGATCCCAAATTATCCTTGGATTTGAGGTGTCCATTTTTCCTCACCCAGTTTCATTTCAGGGTGGGAGGGACAAGCGCTGGCTTTTCTTCCTTTTGCTTTGATTTTTTGACAAAGCTTCCCTGATTCTCAGGATAAGGGGACTGAAAGTTACTCCCTTGATAGGGCCTGTCCATATCTTCTTGGAACAGATTTTTCATCTTCAAGTCTCCCAAATCAGGGCTATCATGTACATTGATTGTTATGTGCCGATGGTGATAAAAATCCTGTTTCTCCCCCACCAATGATACCACCCTCATTTATCTGGAGAAGTCAGAACTTTGTACACTGAAGGGCTTGCTTTGAATATAATTTCATAGGGCCCTGCAAACCTTGGATTTAAAATTGAGGTGGGTTGGTGTATTCTGATCATCACTCTTTGTCCTGGGCTTAATTCTATGGGACTGACTTTTGAGTAGGCTTTACTCTGTTGTTTTTTCTTTCCTATTTGGTGGGCTGTCACATAATTAGCCTCTTTCACTGTCTCTACCAATTGTTGTACCCACTTTTCTGACACAATCCCATCAATTTCAGGTTCTGAGATACCTAATCCTAACAAACCCCCAACCCTTTCATGTCCCTTCCGGTTATGAGTTTATAAGAGATAACCAGTTGAAGATGCCACTGTATTCCTTATTATCATCAATGCATAAAGCAAAACTACTTGCCATGTTGTTCCATGTTGTTGCGCCAGTTTTGCAATCATATTTTTTAGTGTTTGATTCATCCTTTCCACAATTCTACTAGACTGTGGTCAAAAGGGTGTATGAAATCTCTGCTTTGGTCTATAGGGTAGGTGAAATCTCTGCTTTGGTCTATAGAGTGTATGAAAATTCTGCTTTGGTCTACAGGGTATGTGAAGTCTCTGATTTGGTCTATAGAGTGTATGAAAACTCTGCTTTGGTCTACAGGGTATGTGAAGTCTCTGATTTGGTCTATAGGGCATGTGAAGTCTCTGCTTTGGTCTATAGGGCATGTGAAGTCTCTGCTTTGGTTTATAGGCTATGTGAAATCTCTGCTTTGGTCTATAGGGTGTATGAAATCTGTGCTTTGGTCTACAGGGTATGTGAAATCTCTGCTTTGGTCTATAGGGTGTGTGAAATCTCTGCTTTTGTCTATAGAGTGTGTGAAATCTCTGCTTGATCCCTAAAAGTGCCATGACATCTTGCATTATCTGTGCTGTGAAGTGTGTGCCTTGATCTGATTCGATACTCCTGGGTAGTCCCCAGTGAGTCAATATCCTTTCCAATAGGATTTTTGCAGTGGCCTTTGCTGTCTTTGTCTTAGCCAGGAAACCTTCCACCCACTTGGTAAAAGTATCTATTACTATCAGAATATATTTGTATCCTCCTGAGGTGGGTGGTAAGGGAGCAATGTAATCTGTCTGAAAATTAGTCCAAGGCCCTTCCACTGGTCTGGTGTGTCTAAGGGCTTCTTTCTTTACATTTCTATCAGGATTATATTGTGCACAAATCAAGCAATTTCTGACATTGTGCTCCACATCATCCTTCATCTTAGGCCACCAGCCCACTTCCTTGATCTTTTCCAGGGTGTCTGCACCCCTGGTGTCCCCATAGATCATGGTACCAATGGATCATCTGAGTTCATCCTCACTCTGGAACCACAAACTTTCCACAAACATGAAGGACAACTCCATCTGTGACAAACACTCCCTTGTGCTCTTTGTATATTTCAGACCCTGTACCTTCTATCAATTTTTTAAATGCTTTATCTTTCTTCTGCTCCTCTGTTCAATCCATAACCTTAATCTGTTGTTCCTTCTGCCACCCAATCTCCCCAATCTGTGGCTGCCATTCCTGCCCAAATAAAGCACCTTGCTTTGCCAATTCATCAGCCCTTCTGTTTCCCTCAAGAGATAATTTAGACTGAGCTTTCACCTTTACCACTCCATATTCTTTTCCCAAATATATATTGCAATAAAGCAGTGGATGGGAGGGGCCCCCCATCAGCTGAAACAAACCCTCTGGCTTCCCACAGAGGCAAATGTTCTGTAAGGCTGTTACAAACATATCAGAGTGTAAGAGTGACCCTGGCGGAAAATGCTCTGGGTGGCTAACCACATATGCTACAGCTGTCAATTCTCTGCCTGTGCACTCATGGTCTTGGGTAACTTTAAAGCTATACTATACCTTTCCCAGCCATGTTCATCCTCTACATAGATGCCACACCCACTTCTCCTCTCACATCCTGTACTAATGAGGGACCATCAACAAAAATTTTAAAATAAGGTTTTTCTTTTCCCTTTGTGTCTGTGTTCTCAGTCATTACTTTATCTGATCTGCTTCCAGCCCCTCTTTTTTGTTTTGATATAAATAGACCCTTGGGATCATTTGCTGTCAGAACGTGACACTCATGTTCACTTCCTTGTTACACCAGGTTATCGCCCAAGTAGTGTTTACTTGCTTTACACTAATATGTCTCCTTTGCAACAGCAATGTCAATCTAGCAATTCTGTTTTGGTTTACTGAACTATCTTTAATCCTTCCATCTAACAGTATTTGTACGGGGGTGTGTTCTGTCAGTATTGTAAGTGGATTAAGTCCCACTATGTAGGTGAAATGTCATACCACCCAGAAAACCGCTAACAAGTGTTTCTCACACACAGTACTGTTCTACTGGTGGGAGCATGTGTGATGCATATGCTACTGGTCTTATCTTCCCACGTGTTTCCTGTAAGAGCACTGCTGAGAGGGTGGTATCAGTTGTAGCCACCTCCAATGAGAATGAGTCATTCAGATTTGGGGTTTTTAAAGCAGGCACAGTGGCCAATGCTTGCTTCCAGTCTGTGATGGCCTGGGTGTGACCTGGATTCCATTCCCACACCACGTTCTGTTTCAGTAACTCCATTAAAGGAGCTGATTTATTGGAAAATCTATCAATATGATCTCTACAGTATCCTCCCAGCCCCAGAAAGGACCACAGCCCTTTCAGGTCTCAGGGAATAGGCAGTTTCATATCCAATTCTACTCTTTGGTTATCAGTCTCTCTTTCTCCCGGTGTCAAGACCATTCCCAAATAACTAACTTCTTATTTCATCACCTGTGTTTTTTTAGAATTGTCTTTTAACCTCAATACAAGTATTACCTGCGACAGTTTGTCAGTAATTGCTTGGTTTCAGTCTGCAGAAGTTGATCATCTACATATTAGACCAAGAATTCATGCTATGAAAACCATTTTAATCCTTCGTGTAAGCGCTGGTGACATAGATGGGGAATTATGCAACCCCTGTGGTAGGGCAGTCTATATATATTGCTGTTCCTGAAAGGTAAATGCAAACTTGTATTGACACTCTATTTCCAGTGGGATGGACAAAAATCTATTATTTATGTCTAAAACTGTGAACCATTCTACCCAATCATTCTGTTTGACCACTGTCTCTGGGTTAGTTGCTATTGTTGGGGCTGTTAATGGAGTTACTTTATTCAGCTGATTTCTCAATCACATTCAGAGCCATCTTTAAATCACCCCAGTGCTTCCTTAATCCTTCCACTTCATCCTTCACTAGTTCAGCTGTTTCTTCTAGTTTACTTTTCACTTTAAGTAATTTGTCACACTTTGTCTGAAACTCACTCATATGCATCATCCATACCTCTCTGACCCTGTAAACCAGTAGTCCTTTCTCTAAAGGTTTCTTTTGTGTAATTTTTTTTATTGAAGTTCATCAAACAAACATTTCCGTAAGATGTATTTCAGACATTGTACATATATATCACAAAATCTCCACAAAGCATTTATCTGGGGTATACACTTATAGAAAAGAGTGGAAAGAAAAAACAAGCAAAATGAAAGAACTATGTACAAGTAGAGAGTGATCTTTTTTTTAACAACAGATTCATTGTTTTGTGAGAATAAAATCAGGCCTATGAGGCATTATGTAGTTAAACCATTTTTCCTAGTATGAATCAAATTGTTCCAGCTTATGATTAAGAAATGCAATTAACAGATAAAATCTTCTCAATTTTGTAAATGTCCATTGTAATTTCCATCCACGTATTTAAAGTTGGGCTCTCCTGCGCTAACCATTTTCTACTAAGAGTCTTTTTACCAGCCACCAACAGTATATTTATTAAATATTTATCTCTTTTCAACCATTCTTGAGGCATATATCCAAAATATATGGTCTTACTCTCCAAGGGTATTTCACATTTAACAATGTCTTGTAGGGCATTGTGTATCCCCCTCCAATAGTTTTTGATAACAGGGCAGTCCCAAAAAATATCATAATGATTTGCATTTTGATTTCCACAATTTTTCCAACAAACAGGGACGTTACTATCATAATGGGATTTCTGAGAGGGTGTAATAAAATTTCTTATCAAGTTTTTCCATCCAAACTCCCTTCATTTCTGTGATCTGGTACACTTCCATTGATATCTCCATATTGTTGTCCATTCGTCCTTAAATATAATTATCCCTCCTTCCTTCTCCCATTTTGTTGTAATGTATGAAGTCGAATGTGTTTTAAGATTTGACAACCCCTTATACATGCTTGAAATGATTCTACTACCATTATCTGAATTATATGCTTTTCTGAAGAGCTCTATCAAGCATGTATTTGCCTTGGTTACATTTTTAAACATCTTATTAACAGATTGTTGCATCTGTAAATATCGATAAAAATCTTGTTTTTCTAATAAGTGTTTCTCTTTAAGCATTTCAAAACTGAACAGTGTTCCTTTTTTCATTATGTTGCAAAGAAATGTTATTCCTTTAGCTGTCCAGTCCTTAAATCTAGCATCCGATTTATTTGGTGTAAAATCCAAGTCATATACACACCATTTACGAATTGCAATATCTCCCTCTAGATTATATTCTTTTATAGTAGTTTTCCATATTTTAAGAGTCAATTTCACCCATGGGTTATCAATAGCATTTATGTACCTTTGCAAGTTGCTATCAGCCAAAACTGCTTGTATGGGGATGGGAAGTACCCGCTCCTCAAAGTTTTTCCATTGAGCGTCATATGATGGGTTGCACCAACATATCACAGCTCTCAACTGTGCTGCAAAATAATAATCTCTAAAAGAAGGTAGGCCCCATCTGCCCACTTTCCTTTGCTAATTGCAAAGTTTTGAGACAAACTCTAGGCCTTTTACCCTGCCAAATATACCTTGATAACATCTTGTTCCATTCATTGAATTGATTTTGATTAATCTCTATTGGTAAAGTCCGAGAGAGATATAACAGTCTGGGCAGTATATTCATTTTAATAGATTCAATCCTTGAACTGAAACTGAAAAAAGGAATCAGGTTCCATCTTGCCACATCTTCCTTAATTTTTTATATAAAGGCTGATAATTACATTCTGATAATTTTGCCAAATCTTTTTATTAAGGTTTATTAAATAAGCCTTCTTTCAATTTAGCTGAGATTATTATTTCCTTCCAACTGGGTGGCATTTTTGCCTTTTTTAGAGCCCAGTTCAGTGTGGGGAGTAAAACAGGAATTAACTCATTTTTAAATTCTTTGTACCCATCTGATCCTGGTGACTTGCTTAATTTAAGCCTACTAATTGAAGCTTTTAATTCAACTTCAGTTATGTCAGCAGTCATCGTTCTAATTTGTTCTTCACTTAAAGTGGGTAACTCTAGAGAATTCAAGAAGGTGTCAATTTGGGTTATGCTTCCCCCTGGAACTTTGGAATATAGAGTTTTGTAAAACACTTCAAAAGCTTCTTGAATTTCACTTAGCTTTTTTTTGTTATTTTCGTTCTTGGGTCCCTAATTCTATGAATTGTATTTTCTGTTATTTTTTTTTTAGTTTCCACACTAGTATTTTCACAGATTTCAATTCACTTTCATAATGTCTTTGTTTCAGAAACATTTCCTGATTTCTTGCGTAGCCAAACTATTTATCTCATTCCTAAATCTCTTAATTTCCCCTAAAGTATCCTGTGCCAAATTCAATTTGTGTTTTTTCTCTAGTTCCTTCAGCCTATTTTGTAATGCCTCTAATGTTTTATTCCCTTTTTTTTCTTATATGAAGATATTGCTATAATTTTCCCTCTTAAGACTGCCTTCAGAGTATCCCATAAAATGGGAGGTGAAACCTCTCCATTATCATTAAATTGTAAGTACAGACCAATTTCTTTCTCAATTTGTTCCTTAAAGTATAGATCATTGAGTAGACTTGAATTTAGTTTCCAAGTAGTATTCTTTGGTTGCAGGTCAAAATCAACAGATAAATATATAGATGCATGGTCACTTACATCTATTGTCCCAATTCCACAGGTGTTTATTTTGTCCTTGTCTTTTCCAAATGTTATGAAATAGTCTATTCTTGTATATACAGAATGGAGAGCAGAATAATGAGTGTAATCCCTTCTGTCAGGGAAAAGGTCCCTCCATATATCAATTAAACCAACATCCTCAAAAAGTGTATTAACTTTCTTATGTAAAGATTTTGTTTAATAGGTTTTTCTATTGGAAGAGTCAAAGTTTGGTTGCAAGTGTAAATTTAAGTTTCCCCCACATATCAGAAGACCTTCTGTTTCTGTTACCATAATATCAGTAATTTTCTGAAAGAAACCAATATCACTTCCTGGGTGTGCGTATATATTCAATAGAGTAACTGAATCGCCGTCTATATTCCCCCTTACCAGAATATATCTGCCCTCTTTATCTCCCATTTTGAATACTTTTTCAAAATTTAGCTTGCTTGAGATAAGAATAGCAAGTCCTCTCCTATGTCCTGATTTATATGAGGAGAAAAACAGATTAGTGAAGCCCATTCTCTTTAGTTTTTTATGCTCATTATCACTTGAATGAATTTCCTGTAAATATACTACATGGACTTGTTCTTTTTTTTCCATTTTGGATAAAATTCTCTTACGTTTGATTGGACTTAATAGCCCATTGACATTAAGAGAAATGAATTTTACCTTGTCCTTAGCCATCTGTATTTATCTGTCAACATATCATTGAAATTAGAATAAAACTTCATTGAACAAATAAGAACCAAAAAATGCAAATAATAACAAAAATGTCAACAACGAACATGTGATTCCAAGGCTGAGGTCTCTAGTAGATGACCCTGTGTTGAGCTAGAGGAAATGTCTAGCTGTGGGGGATAACCCCTCTTACTTGTGAGTTGAGGGCCCCCATTGCAGTATTCATAAAAGTCAGTGAACAAATCCATTACACAGAAAAGATTTCCCTGTGTCCTATATATATATACACACACACACACACACACACACACATATATATATACACACACGCGCGCGCGCGCGCGCGCACACACACACACACACACACACATTACACACATACACATATATGCACACACATATATATATATATATATATTCTCATTTTGGTGGGGAAAAAGGAGTAAGTGAGCAAATAAAGAATAACAACTTAGTAATATAAAATTCATATTATAGTAAGTATTTCTCAAGATAGGTATATCACCGTGTACTTTTGCTTCTGTTTAGCTTCTCAACATTTTTAAAGTTAGCCAAACCTTATGGCTCTTCTGAAGGGGGAGAGGACCGTCTTTGGGAAACTCCCGGTCTCTTCCTGATATATTTCTCTCGGCCTCCTCCCGTCTCCTGCCTTCTCGTTTCTCGCACTATTTCCCAAGTCGAGCGGGACAACTCCTCAGCCAGGCTTTCCTTCGTTTTGCTCACGCTGACGGGCAACCCTCTGGCCTTCATGTCTGTAGTCGCTTCTTCCACTGTCTGGTACAACCATGTCCTGTTGTCATAAAACACTTGAAGTTTAGCAGGGTACGGAATTTGAAATCTAATCTTATTTTGCTTTAATACTCGCTTTACTTCGGAGTATTCTTTGTGTTTCTGGAGGACCGCGGGTGGGGGGGGTAATCTTGGTCAAAATATATTAATTTATCCTCTAAAAACACTCTCTTCTTACCCCAGGCCCTTCATAGAATCTCCATCTTGGTGCTGCCCCAAAGGAATTTAATTATTATTGAGCGTGGCTTTCTATCCTGGGTAGGTTTTGGGACTAACGCACGGTGGTCTCTTTCGACTTCCAGCTTCATAGCCCGGGGAAGATCCAGCACATCCCGTAGTAACTTTCCTACAAACTCCGTCATAGACAAGCCCTCCACTCCTTTGGGAATGTTGTAGATTCTGATATTTTTCCGCCGTGATCTTCCCTCCAGGTCAAGTAGTTTGTCTTCTTGGTGATGTAATATTTTTATTGTTTTGCTCAATATCCGTTCCACGTTTTGAATGCGATCTTCCACCTTCTCAATGAGAGTCTCTGCCACCGCTATTTTTTGATTAACACTGGTGAACTCTGCCTTAATATCACGGAGCTGCTGCTTCATATCTTTCCGGACCTCCATTATTTCTTTCAGGATTTCGAAGATATTCGACACTTCACCTTAGCGAGGCCCAGCAGCCGCCTCGCTCGCACGCGGTCGGATCAGAGAGCCACTCGCTGCACTCCTCTCGGACACAGGCTCCGCAGTGTCGCTTTTTTTATTTCCATTTCTTCTCTCCATTCTTGCCCCTCTTTTCAGTTCAAATATTTTTCTAAAAATAAAATATATTTGACAAGTTAATGGGGCTTAATACACATTTTTCTGAAGGAGCTAGTGACTTAAGCTGCCATTCTCGACAATGATGTCACCAGAACCCCCCTCTCTAAAGGTTTCTACCCCCTTTTGGAACCTTCTGTGTTTTCCTTCTAACTTACCTCGCTCAGCTTCTGCTTTTCGCTGATATTCTAGGATTTCCTGTTGTAAACTCGCTCGTTCTGCTTCAGATTTTCGTCAGTACTCTAGGATTTCCTCGCTCAGCTTCTGCTTAATGCCTACATTAGTTTTCTGATTCTGTGCCGTTCCGTTTTGCCTCATCATTTTCTCGGAATTCTATCGAAACCTCAATTAAACAGCCAACTGCGACTGTTTTTTGTAATTGTTTAAACTTCCTGCTCAACAGCTGCCCTCAGGCAATTTTCTATAGGGCACAGCCAGGCTGACTGACAAACTCCTCATATTGTGGCCACTTCCCCAACACGCATTTCAGGAGGTATCCCCTCCAATCAAAGTAATCCTTCAGACTTGCAGAATTTCCTGAATTCTTCATCCTGGGTCAGTAACCGTTAACTACCTACCCATGGATTTCTTTACCTCACCCACGTGGTTCGACTCGAGTCTCCCGCTGAAGAAAGAGATTTATCCTTGAGCCCACCCAGGGACGCCAATTCTGTGACTAGACTTGCCCCTTGTAATTATGATCAGTGAGGCACAGAGAATTTGTATTTACCAACAAATAACTTTTATTAATTCAACTGAAAAGCATGTGGTTCACAAACAATCTAGCTATGTGCACCCCATGAGAATCCCTGACCTTCCATGAAGAGTCAATGAAGAGAAAAGGTATTACCCGGGAAAGGAGTCTACGCTGGCTGGACGTTCCTCGTGGTCCCGATCTCCACGTGTCCGTGGGGTCCCCCTTATCCACAATGGTTGGTCTCTGGCTGCTGGAGAGTTATCGCCCCTGCGTATTTGGAGCTCCTGAGTCTTGTACTGTTCCTCATCAATTGAACCATTGGATCTCCACCCCATTGGCTCAAGGTCACCTGACCTACCCGGGTCACCTCCTCACTGGTCATCGCACAGGGATACAGCCAACATTGTTTCATGGCTCTGCCCACCCCAGCCTTGTGTATTTGTGTCTTTACACTCTGACTGGTCCAAACCAGTTAAATGATGCAACATGGACAGAAAGCGAGAAAAAAGAAAAACTTTCATATCAAATCCAGCACTTCGAGAAGGTATCTGGAAGGGCCATAAGCCAAAGGATATGAAAATATTGAATACTAGGTCGCCAAGTTTCCTCAACTTTAAAGGATGTATCAAATGTCCAACTTCCTATTTTCTCTTAACTTAAACAGAACATAATTGAAGTAAACCACAAAATAGCAGTAGGTGGATTAGAATCCTTCCATTTAAGCAAAATGGCTCTCCTACCCAAGAAAGTTGTAAAAGCTACCATCCATTGAGCAGAAACATGAATATATCTTGCTTCCGATGGAACGATCCCAAAAATTGCCGTAAGTAAATTCGGTTTTAGATCTGTTATGAAGGTACCACAGCTCTGAGGGGCCGAAGGAGCGGGAACAGCCCCCTCCTTCCGGAGAATCGCAAGATCGCTATTAATTCGGGTCTCGGAAGTGAGAGACAATGCAACGGTTTTGGACATTGTTCTTAGAGGCACCTGTGTCATGTGCATGTCCCTGCTACGTGACAGCTGCCATGGACATGGACACCCTCGGGCAATGTGGGGGTGGAGATTGCATCCCCCTACTTTGATGGACATCTACAACTCTGCAAGTAAAGATAAAAGCGGACTGCAGGAGGCAGTACGCTAGCGACGCAGCAGAAGAACTTGCTCGCTCAACGCTCCCGTGAGAGCTGGAAGCCAATGTGCTCCTAACTGCCTGGGGAGCGGGTGGCTGATAATACCGAGAAGGACTTCGAACTAATAACGGGGAAAACAACGCTCCCCTGATTTTAATGGAGTGGCTTCATAAAGACACGGGCAAGTTTTCTTTTCGTTTTCACCGATCCCTCTAAAACACGTGAAACCCAAAGATTCCTCGAAAGGCTAAAGTCTGCAGACTTCTGAATGACTTTTTCTATTTCCAATGGACAAAAAAATATTATCCCCTAGACAACAGCAGAGATTACTTCTTAATGATGATTCTTACTATACCCACGCTTTAGATTGAGTATTGGTGATGTACATTATCTGAATGTTTGCATTAACCTTACCTTTGTGCCCCTTGATAAATGAAAAAAAAACGTTTGAAAATAGTGACATCAGACTTCAATGGACCTCTCTATCTTTGCTGGTAAGTTATCCAGTTACGGGATACGTAACAACTTGGGGTTCTCATCTCGAGATTTGACACCAAATTGGGAGGCCAGTGAATCGGGCTTGTAAATCAAAAACTTGAATCTGGTTATGCGGGTAGCCAGACGGGAAACCAGCAAAGATGGACGTGGGTGAATTTAAGAAAAACCCGACGGTGGGGGCGCTAGAGGCGGCCACCAAATCAGACTTGTTAAATTTAGCGAAGGGGTTGAACCTCGCAGAAGTGAGGTCGTCCATGAAAAAGCTGGAGGTACAAAGGGCCATAACTCAGTATTATGTTGGGAAGAGTGTGTTTGAAGATGAGGTATTGGGAGATATCCCTGAAAAAGTACCATCAAGTGGGATGGTTCAGTTAGAGGTGGAGAAATTAAGGTTGGAACGTGATATTAAGTTAAAAGAGCTGGAAGTGGCGGAGAGAGAGAAAGAAAAGGTTGAGAGAGAGAGAGAAAAGCAAAGACAGCATGAAATTCACCTAAAGAAGCTAGAAGCAGAAGAGAAAGAGAGGGAAAGGGCCAAGAAAGAGAGGGAACGGGCCGAGAAAGAGAAACAGAGGCAAACTGACCAGGAAATTGAGAAAATGAGGAACGAGCGAAGAGATCAAGGGTTAGACCAGGCATGGGCAAACTACGGCCCGGGGGCCATATGCGACCCGTTAAGCTTTTTAATCCGGCCCGCAGAACTTGATGAAATTATATTAATAAACCTTGTTAACGTTTTTTCCCCACAATTCTGGCGTTTTCCCAATAGATGACGCACTCTATATACATTGACCTTTGTTGAGGTGTAGAGTATTACTCCACATTTGCACTTTACTCTTTGTTCGGCTCGACCTATTTGTGTGAACAGGCGTTCAGCATCATGAACATCAACAAAGCCAGCCACAGATCCAAGTTTACTGACCAACACCTCAGATCCATCCTGAGAATCGCCACAACAAAACTAAATCCGGACTTTGATGTACTGGCTAAAAAGGGAGACCAACAACACTGTTCCCACTGAAATTAAAAATAAGTTTCTTCGTTGTGTTATGTAAAAAATGCATTTGAAAATATTTTTTTCAATAAGCCTTACATGTTACATGTCATTTCTGTTAAGTGATGGACATGAGTAGTGCGCAGGTGCACGTACGTTCTCAAAATAAAAAATGCGCTCCAGATCAAATAACGCGCTCCGCATACTGGCGTGCTGTCACTGTTCTGTCCTTGTGCTGGTCGTTGTTGAGTTTTGGCACAGGGGACAATTGAATAAGAAGGAGCAGGACTAGTAGACCTGCATCTCCTACCGTTTTTGAAATAAAGACAGTCAGGAGGAGAGTGATGATGATAATATCTTGAAGGATAACAGAATTTTCAGTGCTTTAAAATAATAACTGTTACTATTAAAAAAGCTGTATTTTATTCATTTAATTTTCAGTGTTTTAAAAGTCATTTCAATAAATAGCTAAATACCATGGGACTTCAAAGACAGATATTTTGTTGTAATGCATTTGTTCATTTTCAATTGAAATTAAAGCACATGTCTTCTACATATCCCATGATATTTTATTTTCTCTTATGAGGTGTATTACCAAAACACTCTGTCCATCTGTTCCTGGTCCAGCCCCCCTGTCAAATTTTAGAACCCTTTGTGACCCACAAGTCAAAAAGTTTGCCCACCCCTGGGTTAGACCAAGCGGAGCGGTTTAATGTTAGTAGGGAGTTGAGATTGGTGCCCCCGTTCGAGGAGACAGGTGTCGATAGTTATTTCTTGCTTTTTGAAAAGGTGGCAGTAAATCAGAAGTGGCCAAAAGAGCAATGGGTGGCGTTGTTACAAAGTGTGTTAAAGGGGAAGGCCCAACGAGCATATGCGGCGTTGTCTCTGGAGGAGGGAGGAGCGGAGAATTATGATGAGGTAAGGAAGGCCATTCTCCGGACTTATGAATTGGTACCTGAGGCCTATAGACAAAAGTTTAGAAATTTAAGGAAAGGGTGGAATCAAACGTATACCGAGCTAGCCCATGAGAAGGGGGTGCTCTTGGACCGTTGGTGCACCGCGGAAAGGGTGGACGAGGATTATGGGCGTCTCAGGGAGTTATTTTTGATTGAGGAATTTAAAAGTTGTGTTCCGGAGGAGATCCGGATGTATTTGAATGAGAAGCCGGATAAGTCCATTTCAGAATTTGCTAGGTTTGCGGATGAATATGTCAATAGACAATAGACAATAGGTGCAGAAGTAGACCATTCGGCCCCTCGAGTCTGCACCGCCATTCTGAGATCATGGCTGATCATTCACTATCAATACCCAGTCCCTGCCTTGTCCCCATATCCCTTGATTCCCCTATCCATCAGATATATATCTAGCTCCTTCTTGAAAGCATCCAGAGAATTGGCCTCCACCGTCTTCTGAGGCAGTGCAATCCACACCTCCACAACTCTCTGGGAGAAGAAGCTCTTCCTCAACTCTGTTTTAAATAACTGACCTCTTATTCTCAATCCATGCCCTCTGGTACTGGACTCTCCCAACATCTGGAACATATTTCCTGCCTCAATCCTATCAAATCCTTTAATTATCTTAAACGTTTCAATCAGATCCCCTCTCAATCTCCTCAATTCCAGTGTGTACAAGCCCAATCTCTCCAATCTCTCTCCGTAAGACAGCCCTGCCATCCCAGGAATCAACCTAGTGAATCTACGCTGCACTTCCTCAATTGCCCGAATGTCCTTCCTTAAACCTGGAGACCAAAACTGTACACAATATTCCAGGTGTGGTCTCACCAGGGCCCTGTACAAATGCAAAAGGACATCCTTGCTCTTGTACTCAATTCCCCTTGTAACAAAGGCCAACATTCCATTTGCCCTCTTCACTGCCTGTTGCACTTGCTCATTCACCTTCATTGACTGGTGAACTAGGACTCCTAGATCTCTTTGCATTTCTCCCTTACCTAACTCTACACCGTTCAGACAATACTCTGCCCTCTTGTTCCTGCTTCCAAAGCAGATAACTTCACATTTATTCACATTGAATGACATCTGCCAAGTATCTGCCCACTCACCCAGCCTATCCAAGTCTCCCTGTATTCTCCTAACGTCCTCTTCGCATGTCACACTGCCACCCAGTTTAGTATCGTCAGCAAACTTGCTGATATAGTTTTCAATGCCCCCATCTAAATCGTTGACATAAATCGTAAAGAGCTGTGGTCCCAATACAGAGCCCTGTGGTACCCCACTAGTCACCTCCAGCCAGTCCGAGAAACACCCATTCACTGCTACCCTTTGCTTTCTATCTGCCAACCAGTTTTCTATCCATGTTGAAACCCTGCCCCCAATGCCATGAGCTCTGATTTTACTCACCAATCTCCTATGTGGCACCTTATCGAATGCCTTCTGAAAATCTAGGTACACTACATCCATGGGCTTACCCTCGTCTAACATCCTTGTTACACCCTCAAAAAACTCCAACAGATTAGTCAAGCATGATTTGCCCTTGGTAAATCCATGCTGGCTCGGCCTAATCCTATTTCTGCCATCAAGATGTGCCACTATTTCGTCCTTAATAATGGACTCAAGCATCTTCCCCACGACTGACGTTAGGCTAACAGGGTGATAGTTCTCCGTTTTCTCCTTCCCTCCCTTCTTGAAAAGTGGGACAACATTAGCCACTCTCCAATCTTCAGGAACTGATCCTGAATCTAAGGAACATTGGAAAATGATTACCAATGCATCTGCAATTTCCTGAGCCACCTCTTTTAGAACCCTCGGATGCAGACCATCTGGACCCGGGGATTTATTAGCCTTCAGTCCTACCAGTCTACTCATCACAGTTTCTTTCCTAATGTCAATCTGTCTCAATTCCTCTGATATCTTATGACCCTGGCCCATCCATACATCTGGGAGATTGCTTGTGTCCTCCCTGGTGAAGACAGATCTAAAGTACGCATTAAATTCTGTTGCCATTTCCCTGCTTCCCATAACAATTTCTCCCAATTCATTCTTCAAGGGGCCAACATTGTTCTTAACTATCTTCTTTCTCTTCACATAGCTAAAAAAGCTTTTGCTATCCCCTTTTATATTCCTGGCTAGACTGAGCTCATACCTGACTTTTTCTCTCCGTATTGCTTTTTTAGTTAAGATCTGCTGTTCCTTAAAACTTTCCCAATCATCTGTATTCCCACTCATCTTAGCCCTGTCATACTTCTTTTTCTTTAATGCTATACAATCTCTGACTTCCTTTGTCAACCACTGTGGCCCCTTCCCCCTCTTTGAATCCTTCCTTCTCATTGGAATGAACTGCTTTTGCATCTTTTGTATTATGCCCAAGAATATCTGCCACTGCTGATCCACTGTCTTTCCTACCAGGGCATCCGCCCATTTAACTTTGGCCAGCTCTTCCCTCATGGCTGCGTAGTTTCCTTTATTTAATTGCAACATTGACACCTCTGATCTGCTCTTATCCCTCTCAAATTGTAGATAAAAACTTATCATGTTATGATCACTACTTCCTAATGGCTCCTTTACTTCAAGATCACTTATCAATTCCTGTTCATTACACATCACCAAGTCCAAAATAGCCTCGTTCCTGGTTGGCTCAAGCACAAGCTGTTCCAAAAATACATCCCTTAGACACTCCACAAACTCCCTATCCTGGGGTCCAGCACCGACCTGATTCTCCCAGTTCACCTGCATGTTGAAATCTCCCATAACGACTGCATTACCTTTAGCACATGCCAATGTTAACTCCCTAATCAACTTGTACCCAATATCCACGCTATGGATATTGCCATAATATGTCCTAACCCACAAGACAAAACTTCCTCGAATAAAGGTCCCCAGAGAGACCGGGGGAACGATCGAGAAAGTCCGACGAGTGAGGCAGAGGTCCCTCCGGGAACTAGCGGTAAGGTTGAGGGGGAAAGGCAAGGCGGCCAGAGGGTTCCGGGTTTGACCTGTTTTAATTGTGGAAAGGAGGGGCACGTTGCATCTCGATGCTTTGCTCCGAGAAAGGAGATAGGAAGAGGGAAAGCGGCAGTCCCTATCGGGTGTGCCGTGGTAATCAGCAGATCGACCAGAGAGCCGAGGGTAGACAGAGTACGAGAAGGCTCTGAGAGTTGTCTGTCACACGGAACCGTGTCTGTGACGGAGGGAGACACACCATTTCCCGTACGAATCTGGAGGGATACGGGTGCTGAACTGTCTCTGTTTAGCTGTAAGGTACTAGAATTTGGTCGGAAAACGGGCATAGTAAAGGTGGAAGGAATAAATAAGAGGATAGAAATGGTGCCCTTATATAAGGTCATTCTGGATTGTGAGCTGGTGTATGGATCAGTTGAAATAGGGGTACCCTCAGAATTCCCGAGAGCTGACGTGGACATCCTGCTGGGAAACGACTTAGCAGGGGGTAAGGTTTGGTCAGCCATGCTGCCGACCTGGCGACCGGCGAGTGTGGTGGCCCCGCCCCTAGCGCCCAAGGACCCTCTCGCCGGTGTGGTCACTCGCAGCCTGTCGAGAGAGAGAGCTGTGAACGAGAGCAGTTTAAATCTGGCCAGTTTTGATTTGGCCGAGACGTCTTTGCTGACCCTGTGCCACGAGGGTTTAGAGGGTGGTAAGACGAAGAGTAGTAAAGTGAAAGGGGGTAAGGGAGAGGAGATAGATCTGCCTTTAGCGAAGAGAAAGGTCCTAAAGGTAGGAAATAAAGATGAGAAACAGATAAAGCTGTTAAAAGTTCCAGAGTTGGACATGGATGATCTGTCTGGTTTGGCAGAATTGTTTGAAGAACTTGAGAGTTCAAAATGTGTTCCCGATAATGAGAGGAGGGCAGTCCTAGATGGAAAGGATACCCTTGCCTTGAAGGGGTCTGCTGAAAAGGCCGAGGAGGTTGTTTCAGCTCGCAGGGTTGCGCCTTCCCCGGGTGGGAGCTGCCCAGAGAGTAACTGGGAGGATCGGGGGAGGTTAGAATTTGAAAAAGGTACGGGTGTTGAAAGCCTGGAAGAGGCCAATGTCCCGTTTGAGTGTGTCCGAGATGGGGATGCACGTGGTGTTGAACCTGGTAACGGAGCTCAGAAGGAGTCTGAGGTATCTGATCCAGTGGAACGGGGCGGCCGTCCTTGTGGGTCAGATAGACTTGGTTCACTGGGAAAAGGGTTAACCTTGGTAACCGGGGGAAGTGTGAGTTCCCTGGTGTTTGTACTCGAAGGTGGGTTCAAAGTTAATGCAGAATTTAAGAATGGGGGGATGAGGATTGTTGTTGAAGGAAATGGAAAGTCTGTAGTTTCCAAGTCGAAGGAAGAAATCTTAAACCTGGCAGATCGCTCACAGAGTGAGCCGGGGGATAGCGGGGCCCCCCACGCTATTGTTGGATGGGATGTGAAAAGGCTGCCTTCGACATGCTACTTGAGCGAAGAGTTCGAATCAAACCCCAATAGCCTGAAGGGGACTGATAAAAGGGCCAGCCACCTGGGTAAAATCGAAGAATTGGATGGAAAGGGTCTAAGTTTGGGGCATGGTGTTGCAAAAATAACCCCGATGAACGAGGCTGGCGGGAGTTCACCACGAAAAATTACTCAAGTTCCCCACGGGGGGGCTCGCCGAAAAAGAGGCAACGGTTAATGGGGATGCCATTGTTAAACAGCCAAGCAGGTTGAACGGGTTTGCGCCAAAGCCAGTGAATAATAAAGACAGCCCCTTTGGAGACCTGCTGGTTACGTAAAACGACTGAAACGATCAGTGTTCGCATAAACTTTTGTAAATGCACCTAAGCTAAGGTCCCACCTCCTTAGTTTTGTTGTGAAAAAAGATAATAATAATAAATAGGTGTTTATTGAATTGAAGTCTGATGCTACAAGACTTTAGTACAGTATGCGATTTTAAGATATTAAAGAAAGGGGCACTGTAATCGTTAACTATTTAGATACTGACTTGAATGTATAACGGTAGTATTCTGTGAAGAGAAAAAGCTTGGGTATTGTGTTAGATTAAAAATCCTGTAAGACACTGGACAACTCCATTTTTAACCGCTGGTAAAAAACGTGGTTTTTAGAGGGGAGGTGTTATGAAGATACCACAGCTCTGAGGGGCTGAAGGAGCGGGAGCAGCCCCCTCCTTCCGGAGTATCGCAAGATCGCTATTAATTCGGGACTCGGAAGTGAGAGACAATGCAATGGTTCTGGCCATTGTTCTTAGAGGCACCTGTGACATGTGCATGTCCCTGCTACGTGACAGCTACCATGGACATGGACACCCTCGGGCAATGTGGGGGTGGAGATTGCATCCCCCTACTTTGATGGACATCTACAACTCTGCAAGTAAAGATAAAAGCGGACTGCAGGAGGCAGTACGCTAGCGACGCAGCAGAAGAACTTGCTCGCTCAACGCTCCCGTGAGAGCTGGAAGCCAATGTGCTCCTAACTGCCTGGGGAGCGAGTGGCTGATAATACCGAGAAGGACTTCGAACTAATAACGGGGAAAACAACGCTCCCCTGATTTTAACGGAGTGGCTTCATAAAGACACGGGCAAGTTTTCTTTTCGTTTTCACCGATCCCTCTAAAACACGTGAAACCCAACGATTCCTCAAAAGGCTAAAGTCTGCAGACTTCTGAATGACTTTTTCTATTTCCAATGGACAAAAAAATATTATCCCCTAGACAACAGCAGAGATTACTTCTTAATGATGATTATTACTATACCCACGCTTTAGATTGCATTGGTGATGTACATTATCTGAATGTTTGCATTAACCTTACCTTTGTGCCCCTTTATAAATGAAAAAAAAAGGTTTGAAAATAGTACCATCAGACTTCAATGGACCTCTCTATCTTTGCTGGTAAGTTATCCAGTTACAGGATACGTAACAGATCCAAATTCAAGACTTTTGATAAAGTTTTAAAGACTTCTTTCCAAAAATGATCTAATTTGATACAAGACCAATATATATGTGTTAAAGTAGCCACCTTAATATTACATCTATCGCAAATAGGATTAATACGAGAAAAGATACGGGCTAATTTGTCCTTTGACATCTGCGCCCGATGCACTACCTTGAAATGTATCAAGGAATGATGGGGACTGCAGTGTTCTCGCACAGGTGTAAAAGAACTCTGAACTAAACACCAAGCATAAACCAATCAATGAGGTGGTCCCTGTAAGATTAACCGTTTACTGTTTACTCTTCCACATTAACATATGGTGAAAACTGTTGCTAAAACAATACAAAATATATACAGTATTTGTTTCCTTCTTGACATCACATTTACATCATAAATACTTGCAAAAGTAAAACTACAACCTATATTACATTAAAGTGCAACATACAGTCAGAATCTACCTACGCCATCGACTGGCTTTAAATACACTTCAACACAAGCTATCCGAAACTCTTTAAATAACAAAAAACATAAACTTTATCAACCGTCTTTATTTTAAAAAGAATCAGCGTTAACATTTTTAATTCAACATATCGATTATCTCATGAACTTACAGTGTTGCTTCACTAATGTTTCTAGTGCGTAGAAAGAAAACTTTTCTCGTGCTGATCCTGCACACACAAGCCCTCTCCTTCCTGTTTCTCCAAACCAGTATTTTCCCACAAGACGCGGCAAAACCGGGTGTGACATCATCGCATGCCGCGATATATCACAGACAATGAATTTACTTTAAACAATCTTAACTTTAACTAGAAAATGATAACAAACGAATTACTAAAGCAAAAATATAATAAGCTAAACAAATGCCTTAAAGGCAACACAGGGACAAATAGATGAAGTATTTACCAAATAAAAAAATTTATCCTATTGATTATCTGAAAGTGACTTTTGAGATTCCAGTTCCCACGCAGTTTTAATTTTATCATTAGATAACATACACAAATTCAATAAACATTTATAAATTATAGCTATCAGTCCTTTTAGAAATGGTTTAACCTGAGAAAGAAATTGATGGTTTAAAGTCATAATTGAGATGGATTTTAAGAGAAATCGAAGCAAGAAGCAGAGAGGGAAGAAGTAAAGGCATCTCGGAGAGAAGCCGTTTTTTTTTAACTGATCTGGTAAAGAGGCTAGATTTCGCAGGCGTGTGACGTAGCGCACCAAAAATTTTAAAAAAAGTCTGCCACATACAGCAGCCATCGTCAGAGTGGACTGAGGCAGAGTGGGATGGCTTCGGTGAGAATAGGCAGAGGCGAGGTTTGAAAGGGGCATGAATGAGCAAGTGCGTGAAAGTCGGCTTCTGAGATCAGGGGGAGAATTTTAAAAGCAAACAGGGGCTGAGGACAAGCTTCACTCCAAGTGTGGTAAAGATGGGTAGGTTCCTTTAATGAATTTAATTAGCTTAGGAGTAGGTAATGGAGGCAGCAGTTAGGGCAGTCGAGTGCTCCATTTGCAGTATGTGGGAAGTTAGGGCGAGCACAGCTGTCCCTGATGACTACACCTGCAAAAGGTGCATCCAGCTGCAGCTCCTGACAAACCACGTTAGAGAACGGGAGCTGAATGATCTTTGGATCATTCAGGAGGTAGAGGCAGAAACAGGAGCTACAGGAGATAGTCACCCCTAAGAGTCAAGAGACAGGTAGCTGGGTGACTGTCAGGAGAAGGAAGGAGAATAGACAGAATGAGCAGAGGACCCCTGTGGCCATTTCCATCAATAATAAGTATACAGTTTTGGATACTGTTGGTGGGGACGACCTACCAGAGACAAGTTGCAGTGGATGCGTCTCTGGCACTGAGACTGGACCCTCAGCTCAGATGGGAAGGAGGGAAAAGATGAGAACAGTAGTGATAGGGGATTTGATAGTTAGGGGGACAGATAGGAGGTTCTGTGGAAGAGATCGAGAATCCCGGATGGTCTGCTACCTCCCTGGTGTCAGGGTCCACAATATCCCAGATGGAGTTCTCAGTATTCTCAAAAGGGAAAGTGAGCAGCCGGATGTCATGATCCATGTAGGGATCAATGACGTGGGTAGGAAGACTGAGGAGGTCCTGAAAGGTGAGTTTAGGGAGTTAGGCACCAAGTTAAAGGACAAGACCTCCAGGATAGCAATCTCAGGATTGCTACCAGAGCCACGTGTAGGCGGGTTTAGAAATAGTAAGATAGCGCAGATCAATACATTGCTGAAGACATGGTGCAGGAGGGAGGGGTTCAGATTTATAGATAATTGGGCAGTTTTCCAGGGAAGGTGGGACCTGTTCCAGTGGGATGGTTCATATCTGAACTGGAAGGAGACAAATATTCTTGCAGGTAGGTTTGCTAGAGAGGCTCCAGTGGATTTAAATTAGATACAAGGGGAGAGGGGAACTAGAGTGTAGGAACAGATGTATGGGAGAAGGAAGAAAAAGAAGATAGTAAAATTGTTTGCACCGTTAGAGATAAACAGAGAGTAAGAGGTGGAGAATTTCTTAAATGCATTTATTTTAATGCTAGGAGCATTGTAAGAAAAGTGGACGAGCTTGGAGCATGGATTGTCACCTTGAAATATGACGTTGTAGCCATTATTGAAACATGATTGCAGGATGGGTATGATTGGCAACTAAATATTCTTGGATTTCATTGTTCAGGTGTGATAGAATTGGAGGGACAAGAGGGAGAGGTGTTGCATTGCTTGTCAGAGAAAATATTACAGTGATGCTCTGGCGGAATAGATTAGAGGGCTCGTCCAGGGAGACTATTTGGGTGGAATTGAGGAATGGGAAAGGTGTAGTAACACTTATAGGGGTGTATTATAGACCACCTAATGGGGAGCAAGAATTGGAGGAGCAAATTTGTAAGGAGATAGCAGATATTTGTAGTAAGCACAAGGTTGTGATTGTGGGAGATTTTAATTTTCCACACATAGACTGGGAAGCCCATACTGTAAAGAGGCTAGATGGTTTGGAGTTTGTAAAATGTATGCAAGATTTTTGCAGCAATACATAGAGGTAGCAACTAGAGAAGGGGCAGTGTTGGATTTCCTGTTAGGGAATGAGATAGGTCAGGTGATGGAGGTATGTGTTGGGGAGCAGTTCGGGTCCAGTGATCACAATACCATTAGTTTCAATATAATTATGGAGAAGAATAGGACTGAACCCAGGGTTGAGATTTTTGATTGGAGAAAGGCTAACTTTGAGGAGATGCGAAAGGATTTAGAAGGAGTGGATTGGGACAATTTGTTTTTTGGGAAGGATGTAATAGAAAAATGGAGGTCATTTAAAGGAGAAATTTAGAGGGTACAGAATCCTTATGTTCCTGTTAGGTTGAAAGGAAAGGTTAAAAGTTAGAGAGACCCATGGTTTTCAAGGGATATTGGAAACTTGGTTCGGAAAAAGGGAGAGATCTACAATAAACATAGGCAGCATGGAATGTAAATGAGGTGCTTGAGGAATATAAAGAATGTAAAAAGAATCTTAAGAAAGAAATTAGAAAAGCTAAAAGAAGATACAAGGTTGCTTTGGCAAGTAAGATGAAAGTAAATCCAAAGGGTTTCTACAGTTCTATTAATAGCAAAAGGATAGTGAGAGATACAATTGGTCCCTTATAGAATCAGAATGGACATCTGTGTGTGGAGCCAAAAGAGATGGGAGAGATGGGGGAGATTTTGAACAAATTCTTTTCTTCAGTATTCACTAATGAGAAGGTTATTGAATTGTGTAAGCTAAGGGAAACAAGTAGTAAAGTTATGGAAACTATGATGATTAAAGAGGAGGAAGTACTGGTGCTTTTAAGGAATATAAATGTTGATAATTCTCTGGGTCCTGACAGGTTATTCCCTAGGACCTTGAGGGAAGTTAGTGTAGAAGTAGCAGGGGCCCTGAGAAATATTTCAAATGTCATTAGAAATGGGAATGGTGCCAGAGGATTGGCGTATTGCTTATGTTGTTCCATTGTTTGAAAAGGGTTCTAAGAGTTAACCTAGCAATTATAGGCCTGTAAGTTTGATGTCAATGGTGGGTAGATTAATGGAAAGTATTGACATTAGGAAGGAAATGGTGATGAGTAGACTGATGGGACTGATGGTCTGCGGATGTTTACGATTTACATCAACGATTTAGATGAAGGCATTGAGAATAACATCAGCAAGTTTGCTGATGATACTAAGCTGGGTGGCAGTGTGACATGCGATGAGGATGTTAGGAGAATTCAGGGTGACTTGGATAGGCTGGGTGAGTGGACAGATACTTGGCAGATGATGTTTAATGTGAATAAGTGTGAGGTTATCCACTTTGGGAGTAAGAACAGGAAGGCAGATTATTATCTGAATGGTGTAGAGTTAGATAAGGGAGAAATACAAAGAGATCTAGGAGTCCTTGTTCATCAGTCACTGAAGGTGAATGAGCAAGTGCAGCAGGCAGTGAAGAAGGCTAATGGAATGTTGGCCTTTATTACAAAGGGAATTGAGTACAAGAGCAAGGAAATCCTTTAGCATTTGTACAGGGCCCTGGTGAGACCACACCTGGAGTATTGTGTACAGTTTTGGTCTGAAGGGTTAAGGAAGAACATCCTGGCTGTAGAGGAAGTGCAGTGTAGATTCACAAGGTTAATTCCTGGGATGTCCGGAATATCTTACGCAGAGAGGTTAGAGAGACTGGGCTTGTACACGCTGGAATTAAGGAGATGAGAGGGGATCTGATTGAAACATATAAGATCATTAAGAGATTGGACAAGATAGAGGCAGGAAATATGTTCCAGATGCTGGGAGAGTCCAGTACCAGAGGGCATGGTTTGAGAATAAGGGGTAGGTCATTTAGGACAGAGTTAAGGAAAAACTTCTTCTCCCAGAGAGTTGTGGGTGTCTGGAATGCACTGCCTTGGAAGGCAGTGGAGGCCTATTCTCTGGATGTTTTCAGGATGGAGCTAGATAGATATCTTATGGATAGGGGAATCAAGGGATATGGGGACAAGGCAGGAACCGGGTATTGAGAGTAGATGATCAGCCATGATCTCAGAATGGAGGTGCAGGCTCGAAGGGCCAAATGGAGTACTTCTGCACCTATTGTCTATTGTCTATTGTCTGTTCTTAGAGATGGTATATATAATTATCTGGATGGACAGGGTCTGATTAGGAACAGTCAATATGGATTTGAGTGTGGAAGGTCATGTTCAACAAATCTTATTGACTAGTGGTGTGCCTCAGGGATCTGTACTGGGTCATATACATTAATGATCTGGATGATGGGGTAGTAAATTGGATTAGTAAGTATGCAGATGATACTAAGATAGGTTCCATGGTGGATAATGAAATAGATTTTCAAAGCTTGTAGAGAGATTTAGGCCAGTTAGAAGATTGGGCTGAAAGATGGCAGATGGAGTTTAATGCTGATAAGTGTAAGGTGCTACATTTTGGTAGGACTAATCAAAATAAGACATACATGGTAAATTGTAGGGAATTGAAGAATACGGTAGAACAGAGTGATCTAAGAATAATGGTGCATAATTCCCTGAAGGTGGAATCTCATCTGGATAGGCTGGTGATAAAAGCTTTTGGTATGCTGGCCTTTTTGAATAAGAGCATTGAGTATAGGAGTTGGGATGTAATGTTAAATTTGTACAAGGCATTTGTAAGGCCAAATTTGGAGTATTGTGTACAGTTCTGGTCATCCAATATAGGGAAGATGTCAACAAAATAGAGAGAGTACCGAGGAGATTTACTAGAATGTTACCTGGGTTTCAGTGCCTAAGTTGCAGAGAAAGGTTGAACAAGTTAGGTCTTTGGAGCATAGAAGGTTGAGGGGCGACTTGATAGAGGTATTTAAAATTATGAGGGGGATAGATAGAGTTGACATGGATAGGCTTTCTCCATTGAAAGGGAGATTCAAACAGGAGGACATGACTTGAGAGTTAGGGCGCAAAAGTTTAGGGGTAACACGAGGGGGAATTTCTTTACTCAGAGAGTGGTAGCTGTGTGGAACGAGCTTCCAGTAGAAGTTGTAGAGGCAGGTTCGGTATTGTCATTTAAAGTAAAATTGGTTAGGTATATGGACCAGAAGGGAATGGAGGGTTATGGGCTGAATGCAGGTCAGTGGGACTAGGTGAGAGTAAGCGTTCAGCACGGACTTGAAGGGCCAAGATGGCCTGTTTTCATGCTGTAATTGTTATATGGTTATAAGGAACAAAATTATTAAAGTCAAATAATCTACAAAACTGAAACCAAATTCTTAATGTATGTTTAATAATAGGATTAACGTCTTGACTACCAATCTTAGAAAGTAAAGAAGGAAGAGGAGCTCCTAGTAAAGAGGCCAAGGAATACCCCATCACTGAGTTTTTGTCAAAATCCACCCATAAAGGTCAGTCATATATATCTGAAAAATGAATCCAAAAAGAGATATATCGAATATTAATTGCCCAGTAATACATTCTAAAATTTGGCAAAGCCATACCACCATACTTTATTAATTTCTGCAGTAAAGGTTTACTCAATCTAGGATTTTTATTATTCCAAATGAAAGATAGAATTTTAGAGTCTTCTATCAAAAACAGTTTGGGAACAAAAGAAGGGATTATATATAGAAACATATAGAAACTTTGGTAACACTATCATTTTAATAGCATTAATTCGACCAATTAATGATAATGTCATAGGAAACCATTTAGATATTACTTGTTGCGTGTACTCAATTAATGGAAGAAAGTTATATTTATACAGGTCGTTAAAATTTTTGGTAATTTTAATACAAGATAAGTGAAGTTATTTTTAGCAATACTAAAAGGAATTTGGTTCTATTGATCCAAATAGCTGTTAATAGGAAATAACTGACTTTTGTGGAAATTTAATTTATATCCAGAAAAACTACTACATTCAGAAAATATAAATAACATAGCAGGAATAGATTTCTTTGGATCTGAAATATAAACTAACAGGTCATCTGCATACAACAAAACCTTATGCACTTTATCTCCTCTATTAATACCTTGAACCTTATTGGAGTCCCAAAAAGCAGTAGCAAGAGGTTTTAATGCCACGTTGAATAACAACGGACTAAGAGGACAGCCTTGCCAGCCTTGTACAACCTAAAATAAGGAGATTTTTGATTGGCAGTTATAAATGCTGTCATAGGGGCTTGATAGATTAGCTTAATCCAGGAAATAAAACCTGGACCAAAATCAAATCTTTCTAAAACCTTGAATAAATAGGGCCATTCTACCCTATCAAAGGCTTCCTCTGCATCAAGGGAAACAATACATTCAGATTCTTTAGATGGAGAGGAATGAATAATGTTCAATAATTGAATATTAAAATATGACTATTCTTAATAAAACCAGTTTGATCCTTAGAAATAAACTCAGGTAAAGCATTCTCAAGCCTGTTAGCCAAAATCTTAGAAAGAATTTTAGAACCCACATTTAATAAGGAAATTAGTCAGTAAGGGGCACATTTAGCTAAAACTTTTTCTTTTTTGGGAATTAATGAAATTGATGCCTCATAAACATTTTTTGGGAGGGTACCAGAAGATATAGAATCAGTGAATATTTGGTATTAATGAGGTGTAAGTATTTCTGCAAATGTCTTAAAAAATTCTACCATAAACCTACTTGGTCCCGGAGCTTAACCTGATTGAAAAGAAGATATAACTCTTGCTATTTCTTCTCGAGTAAAGAGTGCATTTAAAGTATTTATATCTTGGGTAGAGATTTAGGGTATACTCAATCTTCACAAAATTCATTTATATAAGTAGTGTTGTCTGGAAAATCAGATTTATAAAGATTAGAGTAAAAGTCCAAAAAAACCTTATTAATATCCTGACAATCTGATGTTTCAGTTCTGTCAGATCTTCGTAATTTCAAAATCTGCCTTCTAGCCATAGTTGCTTTGAGTTGAGCAGCCAACAATTTACTTGACTTATCTCCATGTATATAAAATTGACTTTTCATTTTCAATAATTGCTGCTCACTGCTCAGTAGCAAGTCACGCTGTGTTTGAAGTTTCATCCTTTCCTTATATAAATCTTCAGTAGGTGATACTGAATAAACTTTATCTATTTCTTTAATCCTGTTAGTAATCACGAAAAGCTCCACTTTATTTTTCCTTCCTAAAGCTGCTGAACATGAAATTATCTGTCCCCTAAGAAAAGATTTCATTGTATCCCAAATAACCAAATTTGACATACCCTCAGTTGTATTTAATTCAAAAAATAAAGAGATTTGTTCTTTAATAAGACTTACAAATGCTGAATCATGGAATAATGCAGCATTACATTTCTACTGAGCTGCATTCCATGATTTATCAGAGAGCTTCAGTGTAAGTCCCATGGGCGCATGATCCGACAGCGCAATAGTGTCATACACACAATCAGCAACTAAAGACACCAATCGCATATCCATCAGAAAATAATCAATTCTTGAGTATTTATGAAGTACATGTGAATAAAAAAGAAAACTCTTTATCTTTAGGATAAATAAATCTCCTAATATCCACCAAACTGTATTCTAGTAAAAAGGAATTTATACAGGTCGCAGCATTATTATGAAGGCATGGATTAGTTGATGACCTATCACTCAAGGGATTGAGACAGCAGTTAAAGTCACCACCCATAATCAACTTACATTCATGTAAATTTGGCAGTGCAGAAAATAACCTCTTAAAAATTTAGGGCTATCTACATTAGGTGCATACACACACACAAAAGCCACCTTTTGACCACATAACAAGCCAATAACAATTAAGTATCTTCCAACGGAAACAGTGACAGTATAAAATGTATGAAAGAGACTTTAAAATTAATAAAAATAGACGCCCCTCTATTTTTTGTTACTGATGAAGAGTAAAACTGAGAGCTCCTCTAAAATAAAAAAAACAGTTTTCATCTACTGTTGAATACTGGCTAGAGTAGGGTAGAGTATACCAAATAGAGTATAGAGTCCAGGGTAGAGGGTAGATAATACTGCCTTGAAATGTTTCAAATTTCTTAAAGATCTTGCTACGCATAATAGGTCGGTTCAAGCCATTCAGGTTCCAGGAAATTATATTAATTTTATTAACATCCACACTAAGACTTTAATTTAAGCATTTCTAAAATGAATTAGTGCACCGACACAAACCAAAGCCGCAGGGAAGAACACATTATGGATTCGATCAGAAAGGAAAAAAAACAACATAAGTGACAGGAAAACCTCTCAGGACTGCCCAGTCGAAAAAACCTAAACTAATAGCCACCCTCTCCCACCAAAGCCAGAAAAAGCCAATAAGCAGACAGCACGTTAAACTAAACACCTAATCCCTTTGTCTCTAATAGGCAGACTCTTCTTTAAAAAAAAGTTATATACTGACACCACTGACTAAAGACACATCAGATATGTAAAAAAACTGAGAACTCCAAATATTATGATATTATTCCTAACAGAGGTTAGAATGTAGTTAACAGTGGCCATCCTAGATTCATTTAATAAAAATTGATCATACATTCAAAAAAGAAATATCCAACCAAACAATATGATATGACTGATATTAAGCTCTTACAAATCCTAAGAAAAGAAGAAAAAAATAAACCGCCCGAATGATGTCTGGACCAACAAAGAATGTAAATTAAACTTTCAATGATTCAGCTGCAAATGACTCTTAGCTAAAGATTGAATTCAATATTATGTCTAATAGATGTTAGAACGTAATTAAAGTGGCCATCTTAAATTCATTTAATAAAAATTGATCATATGTTCAGAAAAGATAAATCCAAGCAAATAATATGTTACGATTGGTGTTAAGTTCTTACAAATCTTAAGGAAAAAAAATCCAGGAGTCAAAGCAATGGCTATGCAGACATAGAACGTAGACTGAACTTTCAACAATTCAGCTGCAAATGATTTTCAGCTAAGGATTAAATGTTGGAGTTTCTTGCAAAACAGGCAGTGTTGGAGTTGCTTACATGATAGTCTTAAACTCCCTGACAAATTTCCAAGCCTCCTCTGGAGAATCAAGTTGTTTTGGACGGGCGTTAGGCAGAAAAATTATCAAATGAGCATCATAGCGCAGAGAGGGATAACATTTCATCTTATAAAGTTCAGCCATTACTTCATGATATTTAATTCTTCCTGCATAAACCTCAGAGACAACATCTTCAACTATATGAAATTCTACTCCATTGTAAATTAGCTTCCCCCACTTTCTGGCATCTCGAAGAATTGCTTCTTTAGTAGAAGAATTGCTTCTTTAGTTGCAAAATAATGCAGACACAGAATCACTGGATGTGGTTTCATCTCAACTGAAGGCTTCAGGAGGGGCATTCGGTGAGCTCTATCTATTAACGGAGAAGCTTTTAGTATCTCACTAAAAAGTGAGTATAACATGTTCATAAAAAAAACTTTAATGGCTCACCGGTTTCCATATTTTCAGGCAAACCCAACATGTGTAAATTCATCCTTCGACTTCTGCTTTCCAGATCGATCGTTTTCTTCCTAATTCTTGATAATTCTGAAGAAACCTCAACAATTCTCTTTTCCATGGTAGAGATCTTTAATTCCTGTTCTGTAATCACTTGATGTATTGTCTCCTGTTGTTTTCCGGTTCTATTGGTATCCATTTTAAGTGTTTGATATTGAGATCCCAGATTCCTGGAGGTTTATCAATTGGTTTATCAATTTTAGAGTCCACTGTTCCAATTTTTGGTATTTGTATCTTGCATCAAAGAAAACATTCTTTCTGGAGTATAAGGCTTCTTCTGTCTCCTTTGTTAACTCAGTTTGTTCAGTTTCAGAAACAATATTGCCACGTCTTAATTCCTTTCCACTTCAGGTTCCAGCCATCGTAATTAAATTGTAAATCCTTCACTAAAAGTAATGAATTCTCAAAGTTTAAACAAAAGAAGCAGTGGAAAGTAGGTTATGAAAGGATGGAGTAGAGCCAACAAGTGTCTTACTCCATGAGCTACCCAGAAGAGAGTCCAGACAGAATCAAACAAGATTACAGATTGCTTTATTTGTAGGTCTGGAATTAGCTACTCCTCCGAGAATAGTCTCAAATTTAATGCTCTGATTAGATTGTCCCAGAGTCTAGAATCGCTTCAGAGCCCACGGCCTTTATATAACAAATAGCAACCTGTTTGAGAATGGTCTCAGGTGTAGCAGGAGCACCTGAAGCTTCCTGTGTCTACATTCAGTTGCTCTGATTAGATTGTCCAAGAGCAAGAATAAGATCCAAGTCCACATAATAGGGGGAATAAAGAGAACTGGTTTGCCTGCTTCCTCTGTCCTTGATCAGACTGAAGTTTCTTCTGGCCAACATCTCTCTCCTCTTGATCCAAATATATTTATCTGTTTTTATCTGCTTTTGCCATATTTTCCATGTTGTTCCGTGTTGTTGCACAATTTTTGCAATGATATTTTTTAGTGTTTGATTCATCTTTTCCACAATTCTACTAGACTGGTCTATAGGGTGTATGAAATCTCTGCTTTGCTCTATACGGTGTATGAAATCTCTGCTTTGGTCTATAGGGTATTTGAAATCTCTGCTTTGGTCTATAGGGTATATGAAATCTCTGCTTTGGTCTATAGGGTAATAGGGTATGTGAAATCTCTGCTTTGCTCTATAGGGTGTATGAAATCTCTGCTTTAGTCTATACGGTGTATGAAATCTCTGCTTTGGTCTATAGGGTGTATGAAATCTCTGCTTTGGTCTATAGGGTAATAGGGTATGTGAAATCTCTGCTTTGGTCTATAGGGTGTATGAAATCTCTGCTTTGGTCTATAAGGTGTATGAAATCTCTGCTTTGGTCTATAGAGTAATAGGGTATGTGAAATCTCTGCTTTGGTCTATAGGGTGTATGAAATCTCTGCTTTGATCTATAGGGTAATAGGGTATGTGAAATCTCTGCTTTGGTCTATAGGGTGTATGAAATCTCTGCTTTGGTCTATAGGGTAATAGGGTATGTGAAATCTCTGCTTTGGTCTATCGGGTGTATGAAATCTCTGCTTTGGTCTATAGGGTAATAGGGTATGTGAAATCTCTGCTTTGGTCTATAGGGTGTATGAAATCTCTGCTTTGGTCTATAGGGCATTTGAAATCTCTGCTTTGGTCTATAGGGTGTATGAAATCTCTGCTTTGGTCTATAGGGTGTATGAAATCTCTGCTTTGATCTATAGGGTAATAGGGTGTATGAAATCCCTGCTTTGGTCTATAAGGTGTATGAAATCTCTGCTTTGGTCTATAGAGTAATAGGGTATGTGAAATCTCTGCTTTGGTCTATAGGGTAATAGGGTATGTGAAATCTCTGCTTTGGTCTATAGGGTGTATGAAATCTCTGCTTTGGTCTATAGGGTAATAGGGTATGTGAAATCTCTGCTTTGGTCTATAGGGTGTATGAAATCTCTGCTTTGGTCTATAGGGCATTTGAAATCTCTGCTTTGGTCTATAGGGTGTATGAAATCTCTGCTTTGGTCTATAGGGTATGTGAAATCTCTGCTTGATCCCTAAAAGTGCCATCACATCTTGCATTATCTGTGCTGTG
This sequence comes from Hypanus sabinus, assembly GCF_030144855.1. Lineage (NCBI taxonomy): Eukaryota > Metazoa > Chordata > Chondrichthyes > Myliobatiformes > Dasyatidae > Hypanus > Hypanus sabinus. The sequence continues at coordinate 118,755,066 of NC_082711.1, read as the reverse complement.
AAGTGTGTGCCTTGATCTGATTCGATACTCCTGGGTAGTCCCCAGTGAGTCAATATCCTTTCCAACAGGATTTTTGCAGTGGCCTTTGCTGTCTTTGTCTTAGCCAGGAAACCTTCCACCCAATTGGTAAAGGTATCTATTACTGTCAGTGTATATTTGTACCCTCCTGAGGTGGGTGTTAAGTCATGAACCTTTTTAGCACCGCTGACTGGTATAATATTGACAATATTCTTGCGGACCGGCCAACAGGGGGTGGGGGTGGTGGTGTTAATCATGACCGGAATATAAGTGATAAGTCAACTATAAGTCACTTATAATTGGCTAATACACTCAATTTTGTTTCTAAAAGGGTTTATCGAACAAATTTAATATTAGACACACAGCACATATTTTCCTCACATGAATGTAGTGGTAAGTCAATTATAACTCACTTATAAATCAATAGCATCATAACATTTTAAGTGACACTTAGATATTAAATGTAGAGCATTTATTTTCCTCGTATGAACATATAAAATCATTGCAACACACCAGTGAGAGGACAAGGTAAGGGCTGGAGGTCTCCGTACCAGGGCTGCGGCGACTGCAGTCTGGAGAGATTGACGGAGCGAGGAGTGCGACGGGGCGCCCCTCCTTCCCCCTCCATAGGTAGGTAGGATCTTTGGCTCGGGGAATGACTTTCAGTGGATCGCAGCGAGGTAGCTGCTCTGCTACTTACGAAACCCTGAGCCCGAATTAGATTCTCTGTGAATATTTTAGCACCGGGTTCCCCATGAACATTCAGTGTGCTACACAGGTTTAGAGGTGGCACCCATCTGTCAGCCCTCCAGGCCAGTAGCATCGGTTACTTCTCGCCAGCCGCACGAGGTGGCTAGTTACCTGAGGCCAACCAGTGATGCCTGGCGTGAGGATGTCACTGCGTTTAGGTGACCGATGACCTCGCGTGCATTCAAGTTCAACAGTGGGTGTGACAGGGAATGAGGAAAGTTGCAGCTGACTCATATCGTTTCATATCGTCAAATCATATCATTTCCTCATGATCTGGTAACACATGCTTTGCGGTCTGGTACCGGTCCACCGCCTGCATGTTGGGGATCACTGTGGTAAGGGACCAACATAATCTATCTGCAAATTAGTCCAAGGCCCTTCCACTGGTCTGTTGTGTCGAAGGGTTACTTTAGAATCATAGAACCATAGAACATTACAGCACAGAAACAGGCCTTTTCGCCCTTCTTTGCTCTGCCGAACCATTTTCTGCCTAGTCCCACTGACCTGCACCCGGGCCATATCCTTCCAAACCCTTCTCATCCATATACCTGTTCAAGTTTTTCTTAAATGTCAAAAGTGAGCCCGCATTCACCATTTTATCTGGCAGCTCATTCCACACTCCCAACACTCTCTGTGTGAAGAAGCCCCCACCCCCCCTAATGTTTCCTTTAAACTTTTCCCCCTTCACCCTTAACCCATGACCTCTGGTTTTTTTTCTCCCCTAGCCTCAGTGGAAAAAGCCTGCTTGCATTCACTCTATCTATACCCATCATAATTTTATATACCTCTGTCATATCACTTTCTTTACATTTCTATCAGGATTATATTGTGCACAAATAAAGCAATTTCTGACATAATGCTCCACATCATCCTTCATCTTAGGCCACCAGCCCACATCCCTGATCTTTTCCAGGGTGCGGCACCCCTGGTGTCCCCATAGATCATGGTACCAATGGATCATCTGAGTTCATCCTCACTCTGGAACCACAAACTTTCCACAAACATGAAGGACAACTCCATCTGTGACAAACACTCCCTTGTGCTCTTTGTATATTTCAGACCCTGCACCTTCTATCAATTTTTAAAATGCTTTATCTTTCTTCTGCTCCTCTGTTCAATCCATAACCTTAATCTGTTGTTCCTTCTGCCACCCAATCTCCCCAATCTGTGGCTGCCATTCCTGCCCAAATAAAGCACCTTGCTTTGCCAATTCATCAGCCCTTCTGTTTCCCTCAAGAGATAATTTAGACTGAGCTTTCACCTTTACCACTCCATATTCTTTTCCCAAATATATATTGCAATAAAGCAGTGGATGGGAGGGGCCCCCCATCAGCTGAAACAAACCCTCTGGCTTCCCACAGAGGCAAAAGTTCTGTAAGGCTGTTACAAACATATCAGAGTGTAAGACTGACCCTGGCGGAAAATGCTCTGGGTGGCTAACCACATATGCTACAGCTGTCAATTCTCTGCCTGTGCACTCATGGTCTTGGGTAACTTTAAAGCTATACTATACCTTTCCCAGCCATGTTCATCCTCTACATAGATGCCACACCCACTTCTCCTCTCACATCCTGTACTAATGAGGGACCATCAACAAAAATTTTAAAATAAGGTTTTTCTTTTTCCTTTGTGTCTGTGTTCTCAGTCATTACTTTATCTGATCTGCTTCCAGCCCCTCTTTTTTGTTTTGATATAAATAGACCCTTGGGATCATTTGCTGTCAGAACGTGACACTCATGTTCACTTCCTTGTTACACCAGGTTATCGCCCAAGTAGTGTTTACTTGCTTTACACTAATATGTCTCCTTTGCAACAGCAATGTCCACCTAGCAATTCTCCTTCGGTTTACTGAACCATTTTTAATCCTTCCATCTAACAGTATTTGTTTGGGGGTGTGTTCTGTCAGTATTGTAAGTGGATTAAGTCCCACTATGTAGGTGAAATGTCATACCACCCAGAAAACCGCTAACAAGTGTTTCTCACACACAGTATACCCCTGTTCTACTGGTGGGAGCATGTGTGATGCATATGCTACTGGTCTTATCTTCCCACGTGTTTCCTGTAAGAGCACTGCTGAGAGGGTGGTATCAGTTGTAGCCACTTTCAATGAGAATGGGTCATTCGGATTTGGGGTTTTTAATGCAGGCGCAGTGGCAATTGCTTGTTTCTGGTCTGTGATGACCTGGGTGTGACCCGGTTTCCATTCCCACACCACGTTCTGTTTCAGCAACTCCATTAAAGGAGCTGCCTTAGTGGAAAATCCATCAATGTGATCTCTACAGTATCCTACCAGCCCCAGAAAGGACCACAGCCCTTTCAGGTCTCGGGGAATAAGCAGTTTCATAACCGATTCTATTCTTTGTTTATCAATCTCCCTTTTTCCTGGTGACAAGATCATTCCTAAATAACTAGCTTCTTGTTTCATCACCTGTAGTTTTTTAGGGTTTACCTTTAGTCCCAATGCACGTATTAATTGCAACAGTTCTGTCAATAGCTGATAATGTTCCTGCTTGGTTTCAGCCTGCAGGAGCAGATTATTTACATATTGGACCAATCACTCGGTTTTTGAAAATTGTTTTACCCTTCTCCTAATCGTTGGTGACACAATGATGAGGAATTATGGAACCCCCATTGTAGGGCAGACCATGTATACTGCTGTCCCGGAAAGGTAAATGCAAACTTTGGTTTGAGTGGAATAGACTAAAATCCAATATTTATGTCTAAATCTATTTATGCGCTCTTCCATTCTGTTTGACCACTGTCTCTGGGTTAGTTGCTATAGTTGGGGCTGTTAAATTTATTCACCTGTTGATAATCTATTGTCAGTCTCCAACTACCATCTGGTTTCCTCACTGGCCATATTGGTGAGTTATTAGTGGAGGCTGCTGGCCTCAGACCCCCTTGTTGTACCAAACTCTGTATTACCTTACCGACATCTTCCTCTGCTTTTTTGGGAAACCTATATTGCTTCTGTGGTTTGGGGTCTGGACCTTGTATGCACACACTGTCAGCCATCTTTCCACAGTCATGCTTGTGCCTTGCAAATGCCCGTGGGTTCTGTGCAACTATTTGCTGCACCTTCTGATCATTGCTCATCTCCTCTGGTTTTGTCCACATTTCACCCATTGTGCATACTCTATCCTGATATTCTCCAACTGGGATCTACATGTGGTGTATGTTGTTCATGCCAGTTGGCATCTGCCAAATGATACAGTTAACTGGATCAAAGTAAAGCCCCACTTTGACCACGTAACCACTCCCCAGTATATGTTCCTGCTCCCTGGTTAATTCCACCAACACTACTGAATGTTCCAGTGCTACGTCTGCTATTCTAACTTCCAATGGTACAACCACATGTCCCACTTGTGAATGTCCCGTGAATCCAACTGGGATAATTTTACCATGTATTTCACTAGTGGTGTTGATGGTGGTTCGGAATCTTCCAGTGTCCCATAAAAAGGCAACAGGGCAGCTCCTGAGAGACTGTGTTATGGATCTGGAGCTGTGGCTTGATGATCTACAGCTTTTTAGGGAAAGTGAGCAGGAGACAGATAGGACCTACGAGGCTGCAGGAGTTAGATAAGTGGGTGACTATCAGGGAAGGGAAGGGCAGGGCATTGTTATCGGTTTTGCAAACCACAGTGGAATCAGCCTTGTCAGTGAGGAGGGTGCTAGTAGTTCAAAATTTGAAAGTTAAAACTTGAGTCAGATAAGGGAACTGGGTGGGCCCAGTATGATACTTTCGTCACATACGTACTTCTCGTCTCATGATGACATGTTCAGTTCCTGCTCTACTTCCTCCTGTGACAGTCACAAGGCCATCGAACTCACCAGACAAGCTTGAAGATGGGGACGTCCTGGAACTGTGCTTTTGTATTGGCGATCTTTCTCGGTAAGGTCAGATTTCAATGTTTCATCTCTGGTTACAGAACATTTTGATGTGATCAGGTTTTCAGTGCGTGAAAACATTTATCGTGGTCACATCCTGATCCGCTGATTCAAACCCTTTCTCAGAACATGCGCACTTCCAATTTTTACCTTCAGCCTTTGACTTCCTCAGCTTCTGTTGAACTGCCTTGATCTCGGTCTACCTCCACAAGTCTCTCTCTCTCTCTCTCTCTCTCTCTCTCTCAATACCTCCGTCTATCCACACACTTTCACCCTCAATATCCTTGTCTTCCTTTTGGTCTCATTTAGCTCTTTTATTATTTTTTTGGTCCTTCATCATGTCTATCATTTTCTTCATGCAAGTCCTTCTGTCTCCCTCCCCCTCCCGTATACTTGTTTCTGCTGCACATATTGCTGTTCTCATGCTGTGACCCTCTAACCACATCCTGTCACTGTTTGATGCCGTGCTTATCACATCCTGACATTTTCCTCGCCTTTCATAGAAGTTCGGGGCAGTCAGACCCACCAACTCTTAGACTCCAGCACCTGCTTCCCTGTCCATCCCTTCAGTCTGGAGACATGAGGGAGAAACTCCTCCCAGAGAGAGGGAGGGGATATCACATTTATTTCAGGATGTTTTAATTGATCTATTTGGATTTCAGAGAGGCATAGTCTCAAGGAACACATCAGCCTAAAGACAGACCCTTCAGCCCATCCAGACCATGCTAACCTGTTATTCCATTAAAACAAAACTCAAACATTCCTGTCCCATTCATGTACTTACACAAATTTCTCTTAAATTTTGAAATGGAACACACATCCACCAGTTCATCCGGCAGCTTGTTCCACACCCTCACCATCCTCTGAGTGAAGAAGCTCGTCCTGATGTTCAGTTTTCATTCTGAACCCATGAATTCAAGTTCCACCCACCCAACTCAGTCAAAAGAGTCTGCTTGCATTTACACGATACTCCTCATAGTTTTGTATACCTCTATCAAATCTCCCCTCATCGGAGAGCTTTTTCTGGCTGGCTGCTGGAGAGTAGTAGTGCTCTGCAGGGGTTTCTGTTTGCACCACTTCTTTTCATTGACTTGGATGATGGAATTGATGGACTTCTGGGCAAGTTTGAGGACAATACAAAGGTACGGGAGGGGCAGGTAGTGTTGAGGAAGCAGGGATGGTTGCAGAAGGTCTTTGACAGACTAGGGGAATAGGCAAAGAAGTGGCAGATGGAATACAGTGTCTACTTTTTTTCCTTCTACCAAAGCGCATGACCATACACTTCCCAACAATATTCCATCTGCCAGACACCCTGCAGAAAACAGTGTACAATTTATTCCTTCTACCAAAGCACATGACCATACACTTCCTGACTCTGTTTTCTAAACAGAGAGAAAATTCAAAAATCTGAAGTGCAAAGGGAGTTTGGAGTTCCTATGTAAGGAAAGCAAATGCAACATTCGTATTCATTTCAACAGGACATGAAGATAACAGCAAGCATGTAATGCTGAGGGTTTATGAAGCGTTGCTCAGACTGGAGTGTTGTGAGCTGTTTTGAACCCCTTATCTAGGAAAACATGTTCTGGCACTGGAGAGAGTCAGAAGCAGGTTTAACATCACTGTCATATGTCATGAAATTTGTTGACTTTGCAGTAGCAGTATAATGCAATAAGTAATAATAGAGAAAAATGTGAATTACGGTACATATATATTAAATAATTAAATTAATTATGTAGTGCAAAGATAAAAATAAAATAGTATTGAGATAGTGTTCATGGATTCAAAGTTCGTTCAGAAATCTGATGGCAGAGAGGAAGAAACTACTTGAATGATTGAATTTGTGCCTTCAGGCTCCCATACCCCCTTTCTGACAGTAACAATGAGAAGTCCTGGAGGTTGGGGTCCTGAATGATGGATGCCACCTTTTTGAGGCACTGCTCCTTGTGGATATCCTGGATATTATGGAGCCTAGAGCACATAATGGATCTGACAAAGTTGACAGCTCTCTCCAGTTTACTTCGATCCTGTACAGTAGCCACCCCCTCATCCCAGACAGTGGTACAGCCAGTTAGAATGCTCTTTGTAGAAATTTTCGAATGTTTTTGTTGACATATCAAACCTACCTAAAGTCCTAATGAAACACAGTCGCTGTTGTGTTTTCTTCGCAGTTTCATCAAAATGTTGGACCCAGAGTAGATTATAAGAATGATTCTGGGAATTAATGGGTTAACATATGAGCAACGATTGATGTCTCTATGCCTGTTCTCTCTGGAGTTTAGGATAATGAGGGGGATCTCCTTGAAACCTGGTAAGGCCTAGATGGATTGGACGTGGAAAGGATGTTTCCTGTAGTTTGGAAGTCTAGGACCAGAGAGCATGGCCTCCGAATAGAGGGACATCCTTTTGGAATAGATCTAAGGAGGAATTTCTTTAGTCAGAGGTGGTGAATCTGTGGAATGCACTGGCACAGACGGCTGTGGAGGCCAAGTCATTGATTATATTCGAAGTGGAGGTTGGTAGGTTCTCGATGAGTCAGGGCATCAAAGGCTAAGGGGAGAAGACAGGAAAATAGGGTTGAGAGGGAAAGTAAATCAGCCATGATGGAATGACAGTGCTGACTCGATGGGCCAAATGGCCTACTTCTGCTGCAATGTGGTGTTATGGTCTTAGTCAGAAGCAACTATGCTTCACTTCCCTTGGCCTCTACTCCAGCCTTTCTCTTTGTGCATTTATTTTTTCCTAAAGTAACCTTATTATAAAAGGAGACAAAATAACAGACAGACATACTTTATTGATCCCGAGGGAAGCTGGGTTTCGGTACTGCCACACCAACCAAGGATAGTGTAGAAATATAGCAATATAAAACCATAAATAAACAAATAAATAAATAAATGATAAGTTAATCATGCCAAGTGGAAATAAGTCCAGGACCAGCCTATTGGCTCAGGGTGTCTGACACTCCGAAGGAGGAGTTGTAAAGTTTGATGGCCACAGGCAGGAATGACTTCCTATGACACTCAGTGTTACATCATGGTGGAATGAGTCTCTGGCTGAATGTACTCCTGTGCCTAAGCAGTACATTATGGAGTGGATGGGAGACTTTGTCCAAGATGGCATGCAACTTGGACAGCATCCTCTTTTCAGACACCACCGTCAGAGAGTGCAGTTCCACCCCCACAACATCACTGGCCTTACGAATGAGCTTGTTGATTCTGTTGGTGTCTGCTACCCTCAGCCTGCTGCCTCAGCACACAACACCAAACATGATAGCACTGGCCACCACAGACTTGTAGATCATTCTTAGCATCGTCTGGCAGATGTTAAAGGACCTCAGCCTCCTCAGCAAATAGAGACAAATAGAGGAAATAAAGCTTTAATTAAGATGTCAGAGTGCCAGACTTTGTGGAAAATGTCCCAGTAAAAGCCATGCCAACCCCCTCAGAGGTGTGTGTTATCTCATAAGGCAGTGCACTGATGGAAAATATAAATTGCTTCACCCGAGACGATGCTCTGCAGGTTTTGAAGATGGAGTCACTACCTGGGTTTACTCACACACCTGACCACTCTCCTCTTGCCCAGCAAAATCCATCAGATTCACCCTGATCTCATCAGCAAAAAGGAGTGAACTCAAAAAGACCAACAGGTTACACAGTACAGATGCCCCGAGAGCTCAGCCCTGGTGGAGAGGTCCCGTCCATCACCCTAGTGGGTGGCAACACTTGCCTTCGTTTTCTGAAGCTTGGCCAGGCTTGGTATGGAAACACTGATACCCAGGGACAGAAAAGTCTACAAGAAAGTGGTGGACACAGCCCAGATCATCACAGGCAAAGCTCTTCCCATCACTGAGCACAACTACACGGAGGGGAGGGCTGTGTTACGTATCCCGTAACTGGATCACTTACCAGCAAAGATAGAGAGGTCCGTTGAAGTCTGATGGTACTATTTTTAAAAGTCTTTATTTATAAAGAGGCACAAAAGTAAGGTTAATACAAACATTTCAGATAATATATGTCGTCAATACTCAATCTAAAGTGCGGGTATAGTAATAATCATCATTAAGAAATCATTCTATCGTTTGTCTAGGGGATAATATATTGCCCGTTGGAAATATAAGAGTCACTCAGAAGTCTGCAGGCTTCAGCCTTTTGGGGACCGCTGGGTTTCACTTGTTGGAAAGAGAGATTTGTGAGAAAAGAAACTTGCCCAGTCGTTTATGAAGCAAATCCATTGAATCGGGAACGTTGGTTCCCCGTTGTTAGTTCGAAGTCCTTTTCGGTGTTATCAGCCACCCGCTCCCCAGGCAAAGGAGAACGGAACGCACGTGGCTTTGAATGGCTTCCCGCTAGCACGGGAGCGATGAGCGATGGTGTGTCCTTCTGGTGCGTCGCTGGGGAACTGCCCACTGCAGCCCCCCTTTTATCCTTACTAACGGGGTCTCAGATGTCGGTCAGGTTGGGATGATGCAATCCCTCCCCGTCACTCAGCCCACGTTGCCCTGAGGGCTTGCACGTAGTCCAGTCCCCATTCCACAAAGGTGTCTCCAAGAGACAATGGCCGTTTTCCGTGGCTTTGTCTTGCTGAGGGGCCAGGCCACATTCCTTAAACCTTGAGGCTTCTCTCTCATTTCCTGAGTCCAAGACCCGAGTTAACAGTGATCTTGCGAGTCTCAAGAAGGAGGGGGCTGCGATCATAACAATGCCACAGGAAGATCATCCATCATCAATGACCCCACCATAGAGGCCATGCTCTCGTCTCACTGCTACTGTCGGGAAGGCGATACAGGAGCCTCAGGCCCAACACCGCCAGGTTTAGAAATAGTTATTACCCAACCTTCTGAGTACTGAACATCACTAAAGGCCAGGTTAATGGTGGTTCGTAAGGCAAGAAATATGTCTAAATACTTTATTAATAGCACTTTTTCTGTGGTGTACTATCACCACAAACCATGAAGAGGTGAGCAAAGATGAGGCTGACTCGAGGGTTGAGCTGTGCGGGTATGGTGCAAAGTCAGAGCGTGGCATGTTCGATTAGAAGTGAGATTGAGGCATGATCAAGATGGAGCTGGAGTGAGCGTGTTGGAGAGGAGTTGGTGCAGAGGAGTTTTGGAGCCTGTCCACCTAGACCGGGGGTGAGATTGGGCCATTCTAAACACTGAGACAATTTGGAGAGGTGGAGAACAGCCACAGTTTGGGCAGTGGGCTACAGGCTCAGGCCCTAGTGTGCGGCACCATCCAGTGTTTTGACAATTTAAACACTGACACAGATAGACTGAAAGCAGAATACAGGGAGTTAGGAAGGAAGTTGAGAAGCAGGACCTCAAAGGTAGTAATCTCAGGATTACTGCCTGTGCCACGCAACAGTGAGGATAGGAAAAGAGTGAGGTGGAGGGTAAATGTATGGCTGAAGGATTGGAGCAGGGGGAAGATTTCTGGATCATTGGGACCACTTTTGGGACAGGTATGACCTGTGTAAAAAGGACGGGTTGCACTTGAATCCCAGGGGGACCAATATCCTGGCGGGGAGATTTGCTAAGGCTTTTGGGAAAGTTTAAGCAAGAACTGCTGGGGGGGTGGGAATTGAACTGAAGTGACAGAGGAAGAAGCGGTTGGCTCACAAATAGAGAAAGCTTGGAGACAGTGTGAGAGGGAGGATAGGCAGGTGATAGAGAAGGGACTCGCTCAAACCAATGTTATGAGATGTGTCTATTTTAATGCGAGGAGTATCATGAACAAAGCAGATGAGCTTAGAGTGAGGATCAGTACTTGGAGCTATGATGTTGTGGCCATTACAGAGACATGTATGGCTCAGGGGCAGGAATGGTTACTTCAAGTGCCGATTTTAGATGTTTCAGAAAGGAGAGGAAGGAAAGCAAAGGATGTGAGGGCGTGGCACTGTTGATCAGAGATAGTGTTATGGCTGCAGAAAAGGAGGAAGTCATGGAGGGATTGTCTACAGAGTCTCTGTGGATGGAAGTTAGAAACAAGAAGGGGTCAATAGCTCTACTGGGTGTTTTTTATAGAACACCCAATAGTAACAGAGACCGAAGAGCAGATAGGGAGACAGATTCTAGAGAGGTGTAATAATAGCAGGGTTGTCATGGTGGGAGATTTTAATTTCCCAAATATCGATTAGCATCTCCCTAGAGCAAGGGGTTTAGATGGGGTGGAGTTTGTTAGGTGTGTTCAGGAAGGTTTCTTGACACAATATATAGATAAGCCTACAAGAGGAGAGACCGTACTTGATCTGGTATTGTGAAATGAACCTGGTCAGGTGTCAGATCTCTCAGTGGGAGAGCATTTTGAAGATAGTATTCATAATTCTGTCTCCTTTACCAGAGCATTGGAGAGAGATAGGAACAGACAAGTAGGAAATTGTTTAATTGGAATAACGGGAATTATGAGGCTATCAGGCAGGAAATTGGAAGCATAAATTGGGAACAGATGTTCTCAAGGAAATGTACGGAAGAAATTTGGCAAATATTCAGGGGGTATTTTGGTGGAGTTCTGCACAGGTACATTCCACTGAGACAGAGAAAGGATAGTAGGGTACAGGAACCATGATGTACAAACATCTAGTCAAGAAGAAAAGAAAGTTTATGAAAGGTTCAAAAGACTAGGTAATGAGATCTAGAAAATTATAAAGCTAGCGGGAAGGAGCTTCAAAATGGAATTAGGAAAGCTAGAAGGGGTAATGAGAAGGCCTTGGCAGGCAGAATTAAGGAAAACTCCAAGGCATTCTACAAAGTATAAGTATGTGAAGAGCAAGAGGATATGATGCGAAAGAATAGGACCAATCAAGTGTGACAGTGTGTGTTTGGAAACAGAGGAGATAGCAGAGGTACTTAATGAATACTTTGCTTCAGTATTCACTATGGAAAAGGATCTTGGCAATTGTAGGGATGACTTATAGTGGACTGAAAAGCTTGAGCATGTAGATATTAAGAAAGAGGATGTGCTGGAGCTTTTGGAAAGTATCAAGTTGGATAAGTCACTGGGACTGGATGAGATGTACCCCAGGCTACTGTGGGAGGTGAGGAAGGAGATTACTGAGCCTCTGGCGATGATCTTTGCATCATCAATGGAGATAGGAGAGGTTCCGGAGGTTTGGGAGGGTTGCGGATGTTGTTCCTTTATTCAAGAAAGGGAGTAGAGATAGACCAGCAAATTATAGACCTGACAGTCTTACCTTAGTCATTGGTAAATTGATGGAGAAAATCCTGAGAGGCAGGTTTTATGAACATTTGGAGAGGCATTATATGATTAGGAATAGTCAGCGTGGCTTTGTCAAAAGCAGGTCATGTTTTACAAGCCTGATTGAATTTTCTGAAGATGTGATTAATCACATTGATGAAGTTAGAGCAGTTGATGTAGTGCATATGGATTTCAGCAAGGCATTTGACAAGGTACCCCATGCAAGGTTTATTGAGAAAGTAAGGAGGCATGGGATCCAAGGGGACATTGCTTTGTGGATCCAGAACTGGCTTGCCCACAGAAGGCAAAGAGTAGTTGTAGACGGGTCATATTCTGCATGGAGGTAGGTGACCTGTGGTGTTTCTCAGGGATCTGTTCTGGGACCCCAACTCTTTGTAATTTTTATAAATGACGTGGATGAGGAAGTGGAGGGATGGGTTAATAAATTTGCTGATGACACAAATGTTGGATGTGTTGTGGATAGTGTAGAGGGCTGTCAGAGGTTACAGTGGGACATTGATAGGATGCAAAATTGGGCTGAGAAGTGGCAGATGGAGTTCAACTCAGATAAGTGTGAAGTGGATCATATTGGTAAGTCAAGTACGATGGCAGGATACAGCATTAATGGTAAAACTCTTGGCAGTGTGGAGGATCAGAGGGATTTGGGGTCCGAGTCCATACGATGCTCAAAGCAGCTGTACAGCTTGACTCTGTGGTTAAGAAGGCATACGGTTTATTGGCCTTCGTCAATCATGTGATTAGGTTTAGGAGCCGAGAGGTAATGTTGCAGCTATATAGGACCCTGGTAAGACCCCACTTGGAGTACTGTGCTCAGTTCTGGTCATCTCACTACACTACGGATGTGGAAACTATAGAAAGGGTGCAGAGGAGATTTATAAGGACATTGCCTGGATTGGAGAGCATGACCTATGAGAATAGGTTGAGTGAACGGAGGATGAGAGGTAACCTGATGGAGGTGTATAAGTTGATGAGAGGGATTGATCGTGTGTTTAGTCAGAGGCTTTTTCTCAGGGCTAGCAAGAGAGGGCACAGTTTTAAGGAAGTAGGTACAGAGGAGATGTCAGGGGTATGTTTTTTACTCAGAGAGTGGTGAGTGTGTGGAATGGGCTGCTGGCAATGGTGGTGGCGGTGGAAATGATAGGGTATTTCAAGAGACTCCTGGATGGGTAAATGGAGCTTAGGAAAATAGAGGGCTATGGGCAGCCCAAGGTAACTCCTATGGCAAGGACATGTTCAGCACAGCTTTGTGGGCTGAAGGGCTTGTACTGTTTTGTAGGTTTTCTATGTTTCTCTGTTAAAAGGCAGAATGTTGGGACCAGAAGCAGTGTCAGGCTGATTTCTCTTGCTCTTTCACAACATTTGCTCCTCTCTTGGCAGTTCTGAGGCTGTGAAACTGCCTTGTCTGCTCCAAGTTTTGTATCTGCAAGTAATTTTCCCCGCTGTGTGATGAACCGAGGCTGAGGCTTTGGGCCTGCTCTGGCTGCTCTGACCTCTGGGTGTATGGATGAGAAAATCGGCAGAGAAGGCAAAAGCTGCATCTATAGACAAGAGTAAACGGTCGATGTTTCAGTCCGAGACCTTTCATCAGAACAAACGTCCAGGTCTGTGGCTGGGTTGATTTGGAATGGTCTTGCTTGCCTTTATTGTTTGCAGGATTTGTGTTTCTTTTCTCTCTCTGCATTGGGTGTTGGTCTTTTGCTTAATTGGGTTATTCGGGTTTCATGCTTTGTGGCTGTCAAAGACCAGCAGACAAATCTCAAGGTTGGATAATTTGTACATACTTTGATAATAAGTGTATTTCTTTGAACTTTAATTCTGAACTGATTTCATTACCTAGGGACAAACTTCCAAAAGGACTCTATGACTCTTGCTCGGAACATTATTATTTATTATTACCACTATTATTTTTATTTGTGCCGTTTGTCATCTTTTGCACATTGTCTCTCAGTCTTTGTGTTATAGCTTCAGACTGAGTTTATTGAATTTCTTTATTCTACTATGAATGTCTGAAAGAAGATGAATCTCAAAGTATTTGGTGACATACCTCCGAAGTTGTGGAATCAATTCAGAGTTGATAAACTTATTTGAACTTTGAGGCTCCCTTGACAGTGCCCAGGGAGAGTGATGGTCTTTCCTGTCTCCTCTGGTGCACAGCTACCCCCTCAGTGATCTATTTTGATCCAAAAGTTCAAAGTAAATTTATTATCAAAGGATATACAGGTCACAGTATACCTGCCTTGAGATTTGCTTTCTCAGGAAAATAAAGAAATACAATATAGTTTATGAAATCTATAAATCTATAAATAAATAATTGTGATCTGATAAAGGGCTTGGCAGACTTAGCTCCCGAACAAGCAGGTATGGCACCTTTATGCTGATAAATGTTCATCACCATGGCTGGAAACGAGGCAGGAGGGGGTGTCTCCAAGCCAGGCTGAAACACAAAGGGATGAGGCCCCTCTACCCAGCATTTTGTTAGCAAATGTGCAGTGGCTGGAGAACAAAACTGAGGATCTGAGGGCAAGGGTGTTGTATTAGAGAGAAGTGTGAGACTGTTGAGTTCTCTGTTTGAACGTAACATGGCTTACTACCAGCACACCAGATATGGTGATCAGACCCGAGGGCTTCTCGATTCACAGGATAGACAAAACTGCTGATTCAGAAAAGGCATGTCTGTTCCATTACAAACTTGCAGTGGTGCTCCAATGTGGTGGCTTTGTTGAACTCGTGTTCCCCTGACCTTAAACACCTGATGGTTAAATGCCATCCATCTTATTTACCAAGCAAGTTCTCCATAATCCTGACCGCAGTTGATATACAACCAGCGGCCGACTATCAACAATACTGCATGATACTGTCTCCAAATGAGGAACAGTCTGTCCCAAAACATTTCAAATCATAGTCAGGGACTACAAGCAGGCTTGCTTGAAGAAAACCCTGTCCAAATACCAACAGCATATCACCTGTAGCATCAGAGGTCGCAACACATAAGACCACTGTCATATGTCTACTCTTCCATGGCCAGACCACATCTCAGTAAATCAGATCACTTGACTGTCCTTCACCCTCTTGCACACAGGCAGAGTCTAAAGAGTAAAACTCTGGAGATTAGCACAACAAAGGGTGGTCATGGGAGGTAGAGGAGTGGCTAAGAGATTGCTTCGAGTCAGTGGGCTGGGCCGTGTTCAAGGACTCAGCTGTGGATCAGGATGACTACACCATGATCGTCACAGACTTTGAGTGTGTCCCCACAAAATCACTCAGAATCTTTCCCAACCAGAAGCCCTGAATGAACCGTGAGATCTACAGTCTGCTGAGGGCCAGATTGGACACGTTCACAGCTGGTGACCATGAAGGTTACAGGAGATCTAAGTGCAATTTGCGGAAAGTAATCTCATGGGTGAAGTGGCAATTCTAGACTAAACGAAGAATGCTCGACAGTTGTGGCAGGGCTCGGATACCATCACTGCTTATTACGTTAAATCAAGCGACATAGGCGACAACAGGGCTTCGCTCCAGATGAAATCAATGTCTTCTATGCTCACTTTGTCCTTAAAAACTGGGAGGAATTATCACAAACTTCCACAGACCCAAATGATCCTGTAATCTCTGAGGCCAACATGTGAGCAGCCTTCAGGAGGGGGATTCACAAAAAGCATCTTGCTCAGACAGGGTAGCTGGCCAAGTACTAAAGACCTGTGCTGATCAGCTGTTTGGAGTGTTCACTGAGACCTTTAAACTCTCACTTCGATAGTCTGAGGTACCCACCTGCTTCTAACAGGGTTCGATTATATCAGTGCCTAAGAAGGTAACCTGCCTCAGTGGTTATCGTCCAGTAGCACTTACATCCACTGTGATGAAGTGTTTTGAGAGGTTTGTGTTGAAACATATCAGCTTGTGCCAGAGAAGTGACTTGAATCTGCTCCAGTTTGCCTACCGGAGCAACAGGTCCACAGCAGATGCCATCGCATTGGCTCTTCACTCAATCCTGGAACACCTGGACAGCAAAACTACATATATCACGATGTTCTTTATCGAGGGACTTCCAGTGAGGCATGAGGCAAGATGGCAACATGGCACTGAACGCTGACATAAAACCCTCCTTTTTCAAGTTCTTCAGGGCTCATAGACAGTCTTAATACAAGGTTGAGTTGGAGAAAGCTCTTACTAAAGACATGGCCTCAAAAATTCAAACTCAACCAGGAAACAAGATACCAGCAGACGACACCAAGCTAGCGATTCATCTGAGGAAATAGCTTTGCTAATTAAGCAAACAATGGCAACGGAGATGGAATCGCTGCAAGAAACGTAGCCCACATGCTAAAGGAGTTGCTGGAAAAGGCTCTCGACCCCATACAGATGCATATGGCAGAGAATGGTAACATTCTCCGGTCGTTAAAGGAGCAAGCGGACATCTATGCTAAAAAATTTAGCATGGTCTTCAACAAAATAAACAACATTCAGGTTTGCTTACACAAGAATGAGAAAGTTACTAACTCCTGTCTCGCGGAGGTGACTAAGATAAGGAAGAACCTAAACAACTTGGAGGACAGATCCAGGAGAAACAATGTGCGGCTGGTCAACCTACCGACAGGCACTGATGGCGACGATCGAAGAGGTTACCTCCAGGAGATGCTGCCTAATTGGACTCCAGCGCTCAAGAACTCCCACAGCCCTCCATTGGAGATCGATAGAGCACATAGGATCTTCTCCAACAACACCTCAAGACTGCGTACCAAGATTTTTAAGCTTCTACGGTACACCGACCGGCAGGCTATCCTGGAGGGTGCAAGGAAAGCCAAACCTACTCTCCCTGATGGCACCCAGCTGCAGTTCTTCGCCGACTACAGCCCCGGCATGATGCAGGAATGGCAGGGGTACAAGGAGATCCATGCTAAGCTTCGATAGAAGGGCATCAACTCATTTCTCTTATACCTGGCGATTTTGAAAGTGAACATCAAGGGCATGAAGATGTCGTTTAACTCGGCAAAGGAAACAAAAGAAGTTCTGAAATTATCGGTGCTGGGAGATATGGAAGAACACCATGGGCAAAGTCCACATGCCCCTCAGGAGGAGATGGAACTGTATTAAGAGCTTGGACTAGCCTGTATGCGCAGTCTAACAGGCACGGGCAAATTCTAGGTGTGACGTTCTCTGGTTATACTTTTACTGGAAAGTCATTCATTGCATTTTTGTATTTAGTTAATTAAGGGGCCAATTTGTTTCTGAGTATTGCAGGTCAGAGTTTTAAGGTGATATTCAATATCCCCAATTGTCATACTTCATCAAGAATGAAGCTGAAAAACAGCAGTTTGTTCTGAATAACTTAGAACATTAAGTCTCCAGTAGTCTTGTTTACGTTCCTGGTGTTACATATCCCGTAACTGGATAACTCACCAGCAAAGATAGAGAGGTCCATTGGAGTCTGATGGCACTATTTTCGAACGGTTTTATTCATAAAGGGGGGCACAAAAGTAAGGTTAATACAAACATTCAGAACATATACATCGGCAAAACTCAATCTAAAGCGCGGGTATAGCAATAATCATCATTAAGAAATAATCTCAACTGTTGTCTAGGGGATAATATATTGTCCGTTGGAAATATAAAAGTCACTCAGAAGTCTGCAGGCTTCAGTCTTTTTGGGGAATCGCTGGGTTTCACGTGTTTCAGAGAGAGTGAGGAGAAACGACAAAACTTGCCCGGGTCTTTGATGAAGCAACTCCTTTGAATCAGGGGAGCTTTGTTTCCCCGTTGTTAGTTTGAAGTCCTTCTCGGTATTATCAGCCACCCGCTCCCCAGGCAGAGAAGTTACGTGGCTTTTGACTGGCTTCCAGCTATCACGGGAACGTTGGGCGATCGAGTCCTTCTGGTGCGTCGCTGGGGTACCGCCTTCTGCAGTCCCCTTTTATCTTGACTTGCAGAGTTGTAGATGTCCATCAAAGTAGGGTGATGCAATCCCCACCCCCACATTGCCCGAGGGTGTCCATATCCGTGGTAGCTGTCACGTAGCAGGGTCATGCCCTTAGCACAGGTGTCTCTAAGAGCCATGGCCAAAACCATTACATTGTCTCTCATTTGCCTGGGTCCGAGACCCGAATTAATAGTGCTCTTACGATTCTCCGGAAGGAGGGGGCTGCTCCCGCCCCTTCGGTCCCTCAGAACTGTGGTACATTCATAACACTGGGCACCGGATAAGACGGCACTGGAGCCATCGCCAAGCGACCATCTGTTAAAGTGACAGTTTCTCGCGAGAGAGCTGTTGGGGTCCTGATAATGTGTTATACTATATTTGAGAAGGAAATGGTTTTAATTATATAGGTTAACGGGTTTGTCCAGGTTTTTTTTCTTTTCTCTTTGATATGATTGTCTATGAGAACTGCTTTACCTTTCTAATTTGTTGTTGCTAGAGGGGGGCGGTTAATGTCAGTGTTCGGTGTTTGACATTGCTAAGTGACACTCACAGATGTTACAAAGTAAAGGGTTGAATATGAGGGGTGATGGGAGGGGGGGATGGGAAGGGGGTAACTCAGGGCTCCACCACCGACTTACAACAACAGAGCCAGGGGAAGATGAGCAACACTGATAAATTAGAAAATCTTACTATTCTATCATTTAATGTTAGAGGATTAAACTCTCTCTACAAACGTTCAAATGTTTTAGGTTTCTTACGCAGGAAGAAAATAGATATCGCACTGTTACAGGAAACATATCTTAAACCTAATGACATTCCCAGGGTTCAAAACCGCTTTTATAAACCCGTTGTGGCATCAGCTGATGGTACTCGTACCAAAGGAGTTATGGTATTAATGAGACGTAATATTAATGTAGCAATTGAAAGGACAATAAAGGACGTCTAGCTTTTTGCTGTACATCCATTCAGGGTAAAAAAGTTGCATTCATTAGCCTATATGCCCCAGCTATTTTCGAGGTTGAATTTTTTCCCTCAATTACCTCACAATTACTGAAGATAAGTGACTACCAACTATATGTTGGTTCGGACATGAATGCTTTGGTAAACATTAACCTCGATAAATCTTCCTCAACTATATCAAGCTCTCAAGAATCTGCTTCCAAACCACTTAATCTTTTTCTAACGGATTTAAATTTAATTGATATGTGGAGGGTGTATAATTCATCTGCTGAAGACTATACCTTCTTCTCCACAAGACATAAAACTTTCTCTCGGATAGATTACATTCTTGTATCCTCTGGTCTGCTGCCTTTAGTACACTCAATAGAATTTTTGCCCAGACATTTATCTGATCACAACCCAGTCATATCTACTTTTAATTATGGCAAAATTATAAATAAGGCTACTAGGTGGAGGTTTAACTCCACCCTTCTAAAAAATGACAAATTTCTATCACAACTGAGAACAAAACTGACAGAATTTATGAATTTAAATAAAAATAGTGTCTCAGCTGTGACAGTGATTTGGGCCTCCATCAATGGTTTCTTACAGAATAACGCCATATGGTTCAGTGCCCATCTACAAAAAAGCTGGCTTCAAAAAATTTCCACCCTAGAAGGACAATGTAAGGTTTTCAAAAATGATCTCAAAAGGAGATACACCATAACAAAAGGAAACAAGCTCAAAACAAAACAAGCAGAATTAAATGATTTATTAAGAAGCAGGGCAGAATATATAATCCATATAACCAAACATACGTGTTATGCAGAAGGCAGCAGACCGAACCATCTTTTGGCACTAACGCTCAAACAACAGGAAGCTAAAAGGGCTACACCAGCGATTAGGTGTGCTAAACGTGGAGTAGTATCTTCAACAGAGGAAATAAATGAGACATTCAAGAATTAAAGAATTGTATACAAGTGGCTCAGTTCCTTCTGAGAATGACTTCACCGATTTTTTTTAGTGGATTAGACCTCCCTACGTTGTCATTAGAGGACACCAAAACTCTAGACTCTCTTATTACACTGGATGAGCTACTGAAAGCAGTCAAAGCTACAAATAGATGCTGTATGCCAGGTATAGATGGCATACCTGTGGAACTTTACCTAGCACTTTGGGATATTCTTGGATCAGTATGGTTAGAAACATTAAATTATGCTTTTGGAAATGGCACTTTCCATAGAGATCTAAACACAGCCCTGATCACAGTTATACCCAAGTCCGGTAAGGACCCCTTGGAGTGTGTCAATTACCATCCAATCTCCTTGATAAATGCCGACCTCAAGATATTTTCCAAAGTCTTAGCCAGTAGACTTGAGACAGTAGTTGGGAAAATAATTAACCCAGATTAGACGGGCATTATCAAGGGGCATCTCGCATCTGATAATATTCGCCGGCTCTTACAAATACTGAGTGCAACACATAAAATTCCACCTGCTGAAAAAGCATTCTTTTGTCTTGAATGGCCATATCTTTGGAGAGTTCTTAAAGAATTTAAGTTTGGTGATAAATTTATTAATATGATTCAAACATTGTATGCTAATCCTTCAGCCCGGGTATGTGTAGGAGGAGGTTTCTCAGAGTTATTTGACATAGGATGGGGGACACGACAAGGGGACCCTTTGACCCCTTTAGTTTTCACTATATCTATTGAACTACTTGCACAGAGAAACTCTCCGCAGATCTCCCCTATTACAATAGGTACAATTTCACATTCACTATCACTTTACGCTAGTTTATATAGTTTATATGGCAAATGTTCAACAAACTCTCCCCTATGATTTAAAAACACCGGAGCAATTTGGATTTCTTTCAGGATACAAAGGTAATTTGTCAAAATCAGCAATGAAGCTGATTAATATGGATAAAAGTAAAGTGTCTCTCCCTCCCCAAATCATGGTTACAAATGAGGTCCGGTACTTGAGTATTAAAGTTAATACTTCCCTATCATTTGTGGATAAAACAAATTACTCTTTAATTTTGAAAAAAGTAGAAGATGGAGACACCTGCCAGCATCAGTCCCAGCCCGTATATCAGTCGTTAAAATGAACATTTTACCCCGCATTAATTTTATCAGCTCAATGATCCCACTTGCACCTCCAGCAGGATATTGGCAAAAATTGGACTCCTTACTACAATGCTATGTTTGGAACGGTAAACGACCCAATATAAAGTGGTCAACTCTACAATTCAAAAAGTCAGATAGGGGATTGGCATGTCCAAATTTTAAATTGTATCACTGGGCATTTGTACTAAAAAGTCTTAGCTATTGGATGGAGGAGGATAAAGTTTCATGATGGAAAAATATAGAACAAGAGCTAATAGCACCAATAAGGTTGAAGGACTTTTTCCTTACAGAAAGAATTTTTCTACCAAAAAATGTGATTTATATTACGGTCCAATTTTAACTCATGTGCTACAAGTGTTTAGAGCAGCAGAAAAATTCCTAAAATTTAAAAGCTTATGGTGCAAGTCATCTCCATTATGGAACAATAATCATTTTCTATCTGGGGGGGGGGAACCATTCACTAACAGAACTTGGGAAGATAAAGGTATTGCTACTCTTCAAGATATTAATGGGGCAAGTACTATCCTTAGCTTTCAAGAACTGATCTTGATATAATATTGATAAACACTCTCTTTTCTACTTTAGAGTGAGATCAGCTTGTAAAGCCTACGGGGTTCCCTGAGGTCAGATTTAAAGGACCATCCCATTTTAAGTTGGATACAGGGTGCTCCAAAACAGATAGTGTCATATATCTATGATAAATTAAACTCACAGAATTATATGCCCACATCAGGAATGAAAGCCTGGGATAGGGACATATCTGAATTGGGACAAGACTTAGACTGGGATGGGATTTGGGATATTGCTGCCGGTGCTTCGAAAAACCCAAATCATCGGTATATAGACTTGAAATTTTGTCATGGAGCATATCTAACACCAAGAATTAGACATCATATGGAACTGGTTTCTGACCCATATTGCTCATTTTGCCCCCACGGAACCATTGGCTCTTTTATACATGTTGTATGGGAATGTCCAGGGGTTTTGGTTTGTGGGGGAAGATTATCAGTACTCTTACAGAACTAATGGGGGTACAATTACCAATGGACCCCACTGTACATCTTCTAAATGCTGACTCACCTTTCCCTTACGGAAAAAACATGCAAAGTCTGGCTGGCAGGTCTGACTGCAGCTAAGAAGATTGTAGTCCGGCTTTGGAAACCTCCCCATGATATTTCATATATTCACTGGCTTCAGAGCTTTATAGACATTTCTTACTTGGAACTTCCATCAGCAAGAGTAAATGATGCACGACCAAACACAATCTTAATGTGGACATATTTGATATCTAACTAAAAAGATCTTTTGTTAAAATAGGAATGCTTTGTCTGTGTATGCACTACTATGCAGTTGGTGGGTGGAGGGGAGGGGGTAGAGGGGGGATGGTGAGGAAGGTTGGGGGGTGGCTGGGTTAAATAGTCAAAATGTAATTGGTAATTGGTTGTATTGAATGTAATTTGTTGGTGTTCCACTAAAAAATTAGTAAAAAAAAAAGGATGCTCTTTATCGACTGCAGCTTGACATTCAATAGCATTGTCCACTGAAAACTAATTAGTAAGCTTCAAAACCTTGGCCTCAATACCTCCTTGATTATAATTTGATCCTCGGTTACCTCACTTGCAGACCCTAGTCAGATCAGATTAGAAACACCCCCTCCTCCAAAATCTCCATTAGCTCAGGTTCACCTCAGGCTGTGTGCTTAGACCTCTGCTCTACTTGCCTTACACTTGTGATGGTGTGGCTAAACTGTATGTTCAAGTTTGTTTACGACACCGCTGTTATAGGGGGAATCAAAGGTGATGACAAATCAACATACAGGAGGGAGATTGAAAATCTGGCTGGTTGGTGCCATAACAACAACCTCTCACTCAATATCAGCAAGACCCACGAGCTGATTATTGACCTCAGGAGGAGAAATCCAGAGGTCCAGGATCCAGTCCTCATGGGAGGATCAGAGGCAGAGGGGGGTCAGCAACTTTAAATTCCTCTAGATTATTATTTCGAGAGACCTGCCCTCATGGCAGGCCGCAGGGTTCCCGGGCAGGGCTGCCTCTCAGGCGGGAGCACAGAGGCCTGGGTCAGTCACGGATACCTGGGCAGGTGTGGGGCACAATCCATGGCAAATGAGGGGAGGAAAGGGTAGGAGTCCCTAGGGCGGGCCGTATAGATCCCGGGCAGGGCCACCTCCCAGGCAGAAAACACAGAGGCCTGGGCCAGTCACAGACACCTGGGCAGGTGCAGGTCACAACCCTTAGGGAGCAATAGGTGGAAGGAGCAGAACCCCCACCAGGCATCAGCAGTCCAGCCGGACCTGCCCGACAGAGGCAACGGGTAGGAAGGGGCAGAGCCCCTGTTGGGCAGCGGTAATATGGCCAGACCCATCCGACAGAGGCAACAGGTAAGAAGCTGGGTCCAGGGAAAGCAGCAGAACTACAGTGATCCACCGCGTACATTGGTAAATTGGGAAAGGCAACCAACAGCATGGCAGTGCAAGCAAGTAGAATAAGGCAGAACAGCAGAACCAGCACACAGGAGAGAAGCAGGGGAACAAGGCCAACCAGATAGAGCATATACAGGATAGGCCAGGCCAGCAACCAGGGCAGAACAGGACACAGACAGGATTCAGAGCTGACAGTCCAGGTACAGAACAGACAAATGCAGAACAAAACAACCACCCACCCAGTCTCTGTCCCACGGCCCCTTATAAACACCTGCAGCCAAATTAGCCACAGGTGTGCATCTTTGATCCGGGATGATCTTAACAGGCTCAAAGGGGCCAGGAGGGACAGCTGCAAGACCCGGAGTCCAGAGCACTCGGACCGGATCGAGATCCAGAACGTGGATTCCGGACCGGAACGGACCCTGACACTCACACACAGTGCGTAAAACAAAATATTACCATTAATAAGTTAATAAAATGTAATTATATGTGCATGTAGAGCACAGCACAGGTAAACAATATAATAAACAGGTAAACAGTGAACAGGTGAACAGTAAATGAATACGGTTATCTCTCGGGGTCTGAGGAAGACTACATTGTGCAGGGTGGCAGTATGTTTTTTACGAGACCAAGTTGTGAGTTCGACATCAACCCAGCATGGATGGAGAGCACGCTCGGGGGCGGCCTGTCACTGGATTGAACTGGGGAATCTCCATTCTTGAGCCTGGCGCTGATCTCACTGTGACACAAGCTGACCTTTTGCACAATGTAACCAGTGCGTGAAAGATATTAAAGTGGAAGAGCCTTGCACAGAGACGATCCCACTCTCTCGGCCTCAGAAGTCAGGATCCAGTGGCACAAAGAATCATTACATCTGGCATCTTCCTTGGCTGCATTGGATGGTCGCATCTTCTTAAGTGCTCTGCCGCACCCTACACACTCCACAATGCGCTGCTCCAATGCCTTCTCAGCCATTGAACCCTGAACAGTAAACTGTGAACAGGTCGCTGTCCGAGTGAGATCTTGGTCATCGGGACTGGAGAGAACGGGCGAAGAAGTCAGAGTAAGTTGGTAGAGGGAAGTGAAGGAGTACAACCTGAAAAGCTGATAGATGAAGCCAGATGAGGGGGAAGCCAGACTATTGGAAAGCTGGGCAATGATTCTATGATCTGCGTTAAGGAGGGAGAGAACACATTGAGATTGTTAAAACTGGTAATGACTCCATTCAGACAGCAGGATGATGGCTGCCTTGCACCACACAAAGAGCATTTTCCCCATCACTGGGAATCTCACAACAGCAACTTTATGGTCAGCCTGTCACACTCCTGGGCTGTTGAAGGGTAGTGAACAACTCTCCAAATCTTCCCACAATGAAACCAAAGGGATCAGAGCCCCACCCCTGACTAAAATCTGGAACTGTACAAGAAGCGGGTAGAACTTCAAACTAAATTTGACCTTATTTCCACTCAACCAGTTCAACGTCAACTTCTTGAAAGCAAGAGCCGATTTTATATTCATGGTGATAAACCTGGCAAGATCTTAGTTAACCAACTGAGACGCTCGAAAGCTAAACAACATATTACAAAAATGCGAATGGGAAATGGGAATATTACTTCGAATCATTCTGAAATTAGTGATACATTTTAAGAATGATACTCCACTTTACACCTCCGAATCTTTAAATGATAATATTTCTGTTGACCATTTTTTAAATAGTTTGAATATTCCTTTGCTCTCCTCTGACTTTAAAGTATACCTCAATGAACCTTTATTACTAGAAGAAATATCCACTGCCATGTCTGCACTGCAGTTGGGTAAATCTCCTGGACCTGATGGGTTTTCTGCAGAATTTTATAAATCATTTTCTTCACTACTTTCATCTCAGTTAATTTTAGTTCTATCTGATTCATTTAAACATGGTAAATTGTCACTATCATTTAATGAGGCATGTATTATTCTTTTAGCTAAAAAAGGTAAAGATCCAACAAATTTATATTGCTATATAAATATATATCTGCTATATTTATGTCCCACTGTTTCTGTTTTGACCAACTCTCAGCAATCCCAGTCTTTTAGCCTTAAACGTGGCACTCGACAAGGATGCCCTTTAAGTCCCTTACTTTGAACAAAACAAAAGAGATGGTTGTTGACTTCAGGAGGGCACGGAGCGACCACTCCCCACTGAACATCGACGGCTCCTCGGTAGAGATAGTTAAGATCACCAAATTTGGTGTTCATCTGGCGGAGAATCTCACCTGGTCCCTCAACACCAGCTCCATAGCAAAGAAAGCCAAGCAGCGTCTCTACTTTCTGCGAAGGCTGAGGAAAGTCCATCTCCCACCCCCCCCAATCCTCATCACATTCTACTGGGGTTGTATTGAGAGCATCCTGAGCAGATGCATCACTGTCTAGTTTGGAAATTGCACCATCTTGGATCACAAGACCCTGCAGCGGATAGTGAGGTCAGCTGAGAAGGTCATCTTCCTGTCATTACAGACCTTTAGACTACACGCTGCATCTGCAAGGCAAACAGCATTATGAAAGAACCCATGCACCCCTCATACAATCTATTCTCCCACTTGCCATTTGGGAAAAGGCACCGGAGCATTCGGGCTCTCACAACCAGACTATGTAACAGTTTCTTCCCCCAAACTATCAGTCTCCTCAATACCCAGAGACTGGACTGACAGCAACTTACTGCCCTCTACTGTGCCTATTGTCTTGTCTATTATTTATTGTAATGCCCACACTGTTTTGTGCACTTTATGCAGTCCTGGGTAGGTCTGTAATCTGGTGTGGTTCTTTTTTCTGTGTTGTTCTCATGTATTTCAGTGTAGTTTTTGTACAGTTTCAGGTAACACCTGAAAAACGTTGTCTCGTTTTTACTGTGTACTGTACCTGCAGTTATGGTTGAAATGGCAATAAAAAGTGACTTGAATTTGAACTTGAACTTTTGATTTGGCTAGAGAGCCACTGGTGATCGCGTTTCGAAGTCATCCTGAATTTATGGGGATTTGGAGGGGAGGTGTTGAGCATAAAGTTTCTCTTTGTGCCAACAATCAGTTACTTTTTGTATCAAATCCATCCACTTCCTTAATCTCAATGTTTTTATTTCTTGATCAATTCAGCCAGCTTTCTGGTTATAAACATAATTTACATAAGAGTGAACTCTTCCCGATTAATAGAGAAGCACAAGCATTGGTATTTCATGACCTCCCTTTTAAAGTAGTTAATAATCTATTTACTTATTTACTTACCTTGGTATTACAGTAACAAGGAACTTCAAGAATCTTTTTTTTGAGAAAATTTTGCGAATCTTTTAAATTCTACAAAACAGAGTTTTACACAATGGTCACCCTTACCTATGTCCCTGGTAGGTTGAATTAATGTTATTAAAATGTATATCCATCCTAAATTTTTACACTTATTTCAGTTTTTACCAGATTTTATTTCTAAAGCTTTTTTTGAATCGTTAGATTCTATCATTTTGTCCTATCTAAGGAAGGGTAAACATTCTAGACGTAATAAAGCTTACCTCCAAAAATCAAAAAAGGATGTGGCATGGCTTTGCCTTACTTCCGTTTATATTATTGGGCAGCCAATATTTGCTGTCTTACTTTTTGGTCCTTTTTTTATAATCAGTCTGACTGTCTAAAATAGGTGACAATGGAGTTGAACTCTACTAAGGATATCTCTATTTCTGCACTTGTCTCTTGCCTAGACTAATTGTTAAACTTCTTATTAGACATATTCTGAGAATATGGGCTCAGTTTAGAAAATATATTGGCTTTCGTGGTTTCTCTCTCTCTACTATTTTACACAACCATCTTTTCCTACCTTCTATGCAAGACTCAACATTTCATGATTGGTATAGAAAGGGCACTAGGTGCTTTGAAGATCTTTTCATAAATAATCGTTTTGCAACTTTTCAACAACTGTCTGTAAAGTTTAATCTACCTAATACCCATTTCTTTAGATACCTTCAAATTAGACATTTCATTAACCCTTTATTATCTAATTTTCCTGAGATGCCTGAGAAAAACATTGTGGACCTCTTTCTTTGTATTAATCCATTTGGTAAAGGCTTAATATCTTTTATTCATGATAAATTAGTGATATTGAGGTGTGCCCCCTTTGATAAAATTAGAACTGCCTGGGAGCATGATTGAAATATTTCTTTATCTGATGCGGTATAGGATTCAATTCTAAAGTCAGTTAATTCAACCTCTTTATGTGCTCGCCACTGTCTTTTACAGTTTAAGGTAGTACATAGGGCTCAGATTTCTAAAACTCAATTGTCACAGTTTTATCCTGACATTAGTCCTGTTTGTGACAAG
Organism: Hypanus sabinus; assembly: GCF_030144855.1. Taxonomy (NCBI): domain Eukaryota; kingdom Metazoa; phylum Chordata; class Chondrichthyes; order Myliobatiformes; family Dasyatidae; genus Hypanus; species Hypanus sabinus. The sequence continues at coordinate 118,727,441 of NC_082711.1, read as the reverse complement.
TGTAAAGGGGGCGATGTTCCTCTTATCCATATGTAGTGGGCTTGTCCTAGTCTAGAGGAATTCTGGGGAGAAGTTTTTTTATCTTTATCCCATATTCTTAATTGCCACTTAGAACATAATCCATTGATTGCTCTTTTTGGTACCTTGCGTGAGGCAGACATGCATTTGAATCCGATTGAGCGTCAAACATTATCTTTTGCCTATCTTTTGGCTAGATGCTTAATTCTCCTTAGATGAAGAGATGTCGCCCCACCCACTCATGCTCAATGGCTTAATGATACTATGTCCTGTTTAGACCTTGAAAAATTTCATTACTCACTTCTCAAGTTGGACATAAAGTGTCAAAAGGTGTGGTGACCTTTTCTTGAATACTTTAAAACTTGCCTTTAGATTAAGTTTATTCTTTTAAATCCCTTACTTTCAGTAATTTTTCTCTCTGTATGTTTTATGGTTTCTTTTTGATGGAAATTACTTCATACTTTTGGTAAGAGGCATTACTATTATTTTTTTATTTATATTTACAGTTTTGTGGGGTTGAATGCTCCAATAATTTTTTTTACATATTGTAATAGTCAGCCTGGAGTTTCATTGTGGGAGGGAGGGAGGGGAGGATACTAACTTTATATGATTTTATTCTGGGTGCTGTTTCCTTATTGTTACAAATTATATAATTGATATGCTTATTTTGCACTGTATTAATCTTCACTTTGTTGTTGGGTTTTTTGTCAGTAGTTGCTTTGTAGAAATGCATAAAAAGTTAATAAGAAAAAGAGAGCAGACCCCACCCCATTCCGACTCCTTAAAGGGCCATCAGAAGGCCTTGGTGGGCAGAATTAAGGAAAACCCCCAGGCAATCTACCAGTATGAGAAGAGCAAGAGTAAAAGCCGTGAAAGAATCAGACCTATCAAGTGTGACAGTGGGAAAGTGTGTATGGAACCAGAGGAAATAGCGGAGGTACTTAACAAATACTTTACTTCAGTATTCACTATGGAAAAGGATCTTGGCAATTGTAGGGATGGCTTGCAGCAGACTGAAAAGCTTGAGCATGTAGATATGCAGAAAGAGGATGTGATGGAGCTTTTAGAAAGCATCAAGTTGGATAAGTCACCAGAACCAGATGAGATGTACCCCAGGCTACCGTGGGAGGAGAGGGAGGAGATTGCTGAGCCTCTGGTGATGATCGTTACATCATGAATGCTGGCAGGAGAGGTTGTGGAGGATTGGAAGGTTGCAGATGTTGTTCCTTTATTCAAGAAAGGGAGTAGTGATAGCCCAGGAAATTATAGACCAGTGAGTCTTACCTCAGTGGTTGGTAAGTTGGTGGACAAGATCCTGAGAGGCAGAATTTATGAACATTTGGAGAGGTATAATATGATTAGGAATAGTCAGCATGGCTTTGTCAAGGGCAGGTCATGCCTTATGAGCCTGATTGAATTTTTTGTGGATGTGACTAAACACATTGAATAAGGTAGTGCAGTAGATGTAGTGTATATGGATTTCAGCAAGGCATTTGATAAGGTTCCCCATGCAAGGTCATATTGAGAAAGTAAGGAGGCGTGGGATCCATGGAGACATTGCTTTGTGAATCCAGAATTGGCTTGTCCACAAAAGGCAAAGAGTGGTTATAGACGGGTCATATTCTGCGTGTAGGTCGGTCACCAGTGGAGTGCTTCAGGGATCTGTTCTGGGGCCCTTACTCCTTGTGATTTTTATAAATGTCCTGGATGAGGATGTGGGGGGATGGGTTAGTAAGTTTGCTGATGACACAAAGGTTGGAGATGTCATGGATAGTGTGGAGGGCTGTCAAAGGATACAGCGGGACATTGATAGGATATAAAACTGGGCTGAGAAGTGGAAGCTGGAGTTCAACCCAGATAAGTATGAGGTGGTTCATTTTGGTAGGTTAAATATGATGGAAGAATATAGTATTAATGGTAAGACTCTTCGCAATATGGAGGATCAGAGTGATATTAGGGTCTGTGTCCATCGGACGCTCAAAGCAGCTGAGTAAGTTGACTCTGTGGTTAAGAAGCCATACGGTGCATTGGCCTTCATCAATTGTGGAAGTGATTTTGGAGCCGAGAGGTAATGTTGCAGCTATATAGGACCCTGGACAGACCCCACTTGGAGTACTGTGCTCAGTTCTGGTTGCCTCACTACAGGATGTGGAAGCTATAGAAATGATTCAGAGGAGATTTACAAGGATGTTGCCTGGATTGGGGAGCATGCCTTATGCGAATAAGTTGAGTGAACTCGGCCTTTTCTCCTTGTAGCGAAGGAGGATGAGAGGTGACCTGACAGAGTTGTACAAGATGATGAAAGGAAATGATCTTGTGGATAGTCATAGGCTTTTTCCCAGGGCTGAAATTGTTGCCACAAGAGGACATAGGTTTAAGGTGCTGGGGACTAGGTACAGAGGAGATGTCAGGGGTACAGATGAGTGCGTGGAATGGGTTGCCAGCAACAATGGTGGAGGCAGATATGATAGAATCTATGGGGTACATAACACTTCCCTCCAAGAAAGCAAGATTTTGATCAAAGAGCAATTTTTTTAAAAACTGTAGATTACAGAATATAAAGCAAAACATATGTGATTAACGTGTAGCACATTACAGAAGCGTATACAAATACCAGTTTCTATTTTATTCTTAAACTTATCATCCAGACAATCAATCCACCATGTTATTGCCTTTACCTTTCACCTAGTTTGTTACAAAATCAAATTCCTGCAAAACCAGATCTTGTTATATTCAAAATGGAGTTTGATCACCCATTTTCTCTCTTCCCCTTCACCACAGAACACTTAACCATCACATGATCAGCTCAAACAGGGGTTTCAAGGATGGCCTGAACTTCACCCTGCACAGGTGCCAACCCATCACTCATGTTTTCTAAACTAAGCCCATTCGCTGAACTTCCAAACAAGTCCTTTGTTGCAAACAAGTCATTAAATCTATCTCCAAGATCTTTAGTTCTCTATTTTTCCATAATAACACTTGCAGATGGCCTCTCTTGGTCAAAACAACACTTCCCTTTGTTTTGAGAAGTCTCCAAACTCTGTCTTTCCAAATCACAAATTTGAAGAACATCACCAAGTTGTTTATCTTTAAATTCCAAAACATAGTTAAACAAATCAACATCTACCGTCTCAGCATCTGAGAGAGCTGTTTCTCTCAGCGAGGTCAAAGGTCTTGAAACCAATCCAGACTTTACAAGTACTTTATACAAAAGTCCAGAAACAGCACCCCTCTCAATATCTTCAGTAACATTTACCTCACCAGTTTTCATCTCATCACCAACTTTTAGAATGCCATCTAACTGAAGTGACTGAGAATGCTCAATTTCCACTGGTACCAAGGTTAAACCCTTATTCACTGAACCAAGTCCATCTGACACAAAAGGACGGCATTCCTTTTCAACTGAGTCCTTGACTGAGTTTCAACACAAGGTTCAGTACCCTGTGAATTCACGGGTACTTCAAAAACCTGAACACAGATAAACAGGCCAGCGGCCTCTTCTTGGCTTTCATTACTAGTCCCAATTCCAAATTGCAGTTCCGAGCTACTCTCTTGGAAGCTCTCATTTGGGATAAACTTAACCTTAGGGTTTAAAGCAAACTCATCTGCCAATTTAGCAGTCTCAGAAAGGGTCACAGCCTCTTCCCCAAAATGCAGGAAGTACTTGTCAACTTCTGCTTCATTAAATGGAGGTACCAACTTAATTTATCGACTGACTCTAAACCCATCATTAAGATCTGACACTTGACCTCTTTACTGCCATTTCTGCATCTCAAACACTCTCTGTTTTTCTGCTCCTCTAGCTTCATATTGCCTCTGCTTTTCTGCTTCATCAACCTTGAGTTGTTTTTGTTGCAATGTATTCTCCATCTTTAATTTTTCTAACTGAAGCTGAACCTCCACCTCAGTAGGTTTACTTTCAGCAAACATTTCCAACACATCCTCTTCAAACTTTCCCTTAGATATATAATACTGTGCTATTAACATCTGCATCTGAGCATTCTTCATTCTAGTGGTCACCTTAAGTTTTAACTCATGAGCAATTCCCAACAGTACTTCCCTCTTAGCATCATCCAACACTTCAGGGGTTGGTTCTGCCAGAAACTTACAGACCTCAAATTTCATTGTTGCTGATTTTCCACTCAAGTAAATCAGAAGGGATTTTCCCCAACCAGATCGACCATTAATCACTCAATTAAGCCCCCAACAAATTAAAATGACTACAACCAATTTGTTCATATCCCAGACGCAGGCCTCAATTTTGTTACATACCCTGTAACGGGTTAAAAGAACCAGTGAGGCCAAGGTTTGTCATGGTCACATTCACTTCCAACAGTTTAATACTTAATTCCAGCACCGGAGTGACTCTCACTCTCACTCATCCCCTCCACATCCTTTTCACTTCAGAGCGGAATGCTTTAAATTGGCCTGATTAAACTGAGCCCATACCAATACCACGCACCTTTCTCAGGACGGTGCGGATGGACTCCACAAGCAATAGCAGTTGTGATTTTATTGCAGTACCCACCAAAGCTGTCACAATCACAAACCCTACTGTAGGGTCTGGGCACACACAGGCGGGCTGTGGAGTAGGTCAGCAATCACGCTCGTGAGAATGAACCTTCCAGCGAATTAATTTTTCATTATGGTGGCATTTAACTCACTTCCTCTTGTTAGGAACATAGAAAACCTACGGCACAATACAGGCCCTTTAGCTCACAAAGCTGTGCTGAACATACCTTAGAAATTACCTAGAGCTACACATAGCCCTCTATTTTTCTGAGCTCCATGTACCTGTCCAGCAGTCTCTTAAAAGACCCTTTTGTATCTGCCTACACCACTGTTGCCGGCAGCCCATTCCACACACACACCACTCTCTGCGTTGAAAACTTACCCCTGTCATCTCTTCTGTACCTACTCCCAAGCACCATAAAACTATGCCCTCTCATGCTAGCCATTCCAGCCCTGGGGAAAAGCCTCTGACTATCCACATGATCAATTCTTCTTATCATCTTATACACCTTTATCAGGTCACCTCTCATCCTCCGTCGCTCCAAGGAGAAAAGGCTGAGTTCACTCAACATATTCTCATAAGACATACTTCCCAATCCAGGCAACATCCTTGTAAATCTCCTCTGCACCCTTTTTATGGTTTCCACATCCTTCCTATAGTGAGGCAACCAGAACTGAGAACAGTACTCCAAGTGCGGTCTGACCAGTGTCCTATATAGCAGCAAAATTACATCTCCGCTCCTAAATTAAATTCCACAATTGATGAAGGCCAATACACTGTATGGAGTCAACAGAGTCAACCTGCACAGCTGCATTGAGTGTCCTATGGACTCGGACCCCAAGATGCCTCTGATCTTCTACACGGCCAAGAGTCTTACCATTAATACTATATCCTGCCATCATATTTGACGTACCAAAATGAACCATCTCACACTCATTTGGGTTGAACTCCATCTACCACTTCTCAGCCCAGTTTTGCATCCTACCAATGTCCTGCTGTAACCTCTGACAGCCCTCCACACTATCCACAACACCCTTAACTTGTGTGACATCAGCAAACTTACTAACCTGTCCCTCCACTTCTTCATCCGGGTCATTTATAAAAATCACAGAATAAGGGTCCCAGAACAAATCCCTGAGGCACACAACTGGTCACTGACCTCCATGCAGAATATTACCCGTCTACAACCACTCTTTGCCTTCTGTGGGCAAATTAGTTCTGGATCCACAAAGCAATGGCCCCTTGGATGCCATGCCTCCTTACTTTCTCAATAAGCCTTGCATGGGATACCTTGTCAGATGCTTTGCTGAAATCCATTTACACTACATCTACTGCTCTACTTTCATCAATGTATTTAGTCACATCCTCAGAAAATTCAATCAGACTCGTAAGGCATGATCTGCCTTTGACAAAACCATGCTGACTATTCCTAATTATATTATGTTTCTACAAATGTTCATAAATCCTGCCTCTCAGGATCTTGTCCATCAACTTATCAACCACTGAAGTAAGACTCACTGGCCTGTAACTTCCTGGGCTATCTTTACTCCCTTTCTTGAATAATAGAACAGCATCCAAAACCCTCCAATCCGCTGGTACCTCTCCCACCCCCATTTATGATGCAAAGATCATCGCCAGAGGCTCAGCAATCTCCTCCCTTGCCTCCCACAGTAGCCTGGGGTACATCCCTTCCAGTCCCTGTGACTTATCCAACTTGATGCTTTCCAAAAGCTCCAGCACATCCTCTTTCTTAATATTTTCATGCTCAAGCTTTTCAGTCTGCTGCAAGTCATCCCTACAATCACTAAGATCCTTTTCCATAGTGAATACTGAAGCAAAGTAATCATTAATTACCTCTGCTATCTCCGGTTCCATACACACTTTTCCACTGTCACACTTGGTTGGTCCTATTCTCTCAGGTCTTGTTCAGATGCACAGTGACATGTTGCGCTCTGCTCACCCTGGTACTTGCCTGGATAAAGGACTACCATTTTGTTTGATGCTGTAAAGGAGCGTTATTCACTTAGTGTTTGCAGTCGCTGTGTTGCCTTTTAGCTTTCAGTCTCAGTTAACAGGCCCAATGGCTGAGTGTTTATTGATTTTCTTCTTCTCAAATTCTGCAAAATTTTCATGGAAGTCAGAAATCTGCTGACCTGCTTCAGAGTCTCTCTCTCTTTCTGCACTTGTGCCACCTCTGAACGTTTCGACAGAAGTTCTCAGTGGGAGTGAGGGCAGACCTCCATTCAGGGCCCCAAACAGACCTTCCAGGTGAGACAACACTTCACCTGCAAATCCACTCGAGACATCAATTCTGTCCAGTGCTTCCTCTTCATTGGTGAGACCTGACGTAAATTGGGGGACCGCTTTGTCGAGCATCTCCCCTCCCACCTCCTTCTTATTCTGCCATCTTTCCCTATACTTTCCTATCCCAATGAAGGGTCTCGGTCCCAAATGTCAACTGCTGATCTGCTGAATTTCTCCAGCATTTTCTGTATGTTGCTCTGGATTTCCAGCATCTGCAGAATCTCTTGTTTTTGCCTTCCAAAGTGCCTCCTGATCTGAACATTGATTTCCTGTGACAATGTGCACAGGGGATCAATTCCTTTGAACAACATTTTCTAAACTTAGTATTTCTGTCTTTTTGATCGAGGATAACTTCATGTTTTTCAGCAATGTACTGCACCTGTCATGATCTTACTCACCCCACAGCTTGTCTGTCACTTTAAAACATCATTACACTCACAATACAACTCTAATTCTCACTTCATTTGGTATCATTGTCAAAATTGTAAATATTAGGTTTGGTGTCATCCTCTTGGTCACAGATATGACTGGATACAGTCTGAGGTGTGAGCAATATCATTACAGAACTCCACACTGTGACTATGGGTAGTCTGGGACAGAAACAATGTCCCTACAGTACTCTACTAATACAAGTTGTAAAGGTTTATTCACTCTTTTTTCTCAGAGATAGACAGAATTATCTAATACTCCAGTGTACTAAACTTAGACTAACAGCAGAGAGTGTTTTGTACTGAGAATTACCTGCACTTCCAGGCAGTCTCACTTCGTTGGTCTACTCTCCTTCAGTCAGATTCCTTCTTCTCCAGCGCTTGACCTTTCCCACCCACCTGGCTTCACCTACCACCTCTCAGCTAGCCTCTTTTCCCTCCCCTCATCTTTTTATTCTGGCACCTTCCCCCTTCCCTCTCAGTCCTGAAGTAGTGTCTTGGTCCAAAACTTTGACTCTCTATTCATTTGTGTAGACGCTGCCTGAGCTGCTGAGTTCCACCAGCACTCTGTTTGAGTTGCTTTGGATTCCCTGTGCCCACAGACTTTCTTGTGCTATTAATTCCTGCTGTTTAATGAACAAACTATTTTGATATTGGACTCCATGAAAACGAGGATCAAACCCACTTTATTTATAAAATATATCACGGGGAGTCTGCCTCACAATCAGGGCATCCTGGATTCCAAATAAGCAGTTCTTTCTTTTATACAGTACAGAATGAGATGTTCGTAATTTTCCCTGTTAAAGTTCCCAGATTACTGAATTACTTTGCACATGCCTTTAATTTCATTAATTGTACCAAGGCCTGCATCACGACTGACATGAACAAAGCAACATCATCACTGCTTTAAACCGTTTCTAATGCCCATCTCTATTCCAAAGCTACCAACCTCAGACTCTCTCGTATTCGATTCTCCACCTCACCGTTTATGTCTTTTACCATTTTCAGAAATCCCTTCCTCCACATGGCTCACACCCTCCCATTTACCCCATACAATTTATTTATTGGTTTAGAGATATGACTTGGACAGGTCCTTACGGCCAGACGAGCTACCCAACAAGTTATCCTGAGCTTAACTGCAGGACAATTTACAAGAGCATTTGACCTTCTAACCGGTATGTCTCTGGGCAGTGGGTGGACTCACGGTAAGAACGGAGAAACTTGCTTACACAGGATGCCAGAGTTGACTCTGAACTCCAATGCGCTGAACTGTAAGAGTGTTGCTCTATTCCTCTTTTGTTCAAACTCCCCAAATGCTTCTACCTTCTCCACCAATACCATTCACTTGACCGAGTTCCTTTACCATCTCTCTACCTCCATGACTTCAATTCTCAGGCCTGGCTGCAGAGAATCTTCACTCTGTTCCCCCCATGAGCTCCCTGTGTGATGGAGGAACTGTGGGGCTGATCACTCGTGGGCCAGTAGCCAGACAATGGGCCGCATGACCTGCCCCTGTGTCTGTGATCCTGCAAGCTCTGATTCCTCCTCCGGTCACTGAGCTCACATTCTGACTGCCTCCTCTTGTCTCCTCAGCCAGGACTGGAGCTTCCCCTGCCATCGTGAATGGAACCCTGGGACACTCGGTTTCCTTGCTTCCTTCGATCCCAGTCAGACAGGACATGGATGAGGTTGTGTGGAGAAGGTCATCATCCAGCACAAAGATAGCACGATACTTGGAACGGTCGATTAAATACTTTAATACCAGTTACAACAACCGAATAACTCTTCATTCCGGAAACTTCAGCCTGGAAATCCATGATCTGAGGAAAGAGGATGCTGATGAATACGAGGTCATTGTTACAGCAGGAGATTCAGGAGACGAACGCAGAGAGCGTATCCAACTTAAGGTGTACGGTGAGTAAAACCTCTGTGTAGGGTCCTGGATTAATGGGTGAGGGCAGATCATGTACTGTCTGCCTGTGTCCACATTTGGGCTCACGGTCCCAGTGTAGTGGGGCTGAGACAATGCAGGGCTGGGGGAACACATCCACTGCATCCCTGGAGATGAGGCCAGTGGCCGTGCAGGGTGACCCTGTGGCCCCGAACCTGGAGAAGCAGCATACGGGGAGAAGTGTGGTACAAACACGTACAATTAGAACAGAACCAGAATCAGAATCAGTTTCAATATCACTGGCATATGTCATCAAATTTAGTGTTTCGAGGCAGCAGTACATGATAAAAACACTCCAATTAACAATAAGGAATATATATAAAATTAAATAACCAGTCAAAACAGAGAGCAATGAAAGGAAAAAGTAGTGAGGTCGAGTGAATGGGTTCATTGTTCATCCAGAAATCTGATGGGGGAGGGGAAGAAGCTTTTCCTGAAATGATGAGTGTGTGACTTCAGGCTCCTGTACCTCTTCCCTGATGTAGGCAATGAGAAGTGGGCATGTCCTGGGTAGTGGGGTACTTAATGGTAGATGCCACTTTTTGAAGGTGTCCTCAATGCTGGGGAGGCTAATGCCCATGATGGTAGAGTTTACAACTTTCTGTAGTCACAGGATTGTCTGATTAGACATTTACATGAAGGAGCAGGTGTACGTGTACCTAGTAAAGTGATCTCCACCTTGCTCTATGTACTGTGCACACCCTGTCCCGGGGCACTTCATAATCTCCCCCAGCCCTGCATTGCCTCGGCCCCACTACACCTCAGCTCCATTTGCCACTGCTCTCCCCCGTAGCTGTCATTCTCTATTCTGAAGAGTTTCTGCCCAAAGTGTTGGAGAGTTGAGGACACTGATAGTCATGTAAAAGTAGAGTCAGTGCTCTCTTTATTAGATGGGGGAGTGGAACCCGCAGGGTGTGGGGTTCTCCTGCTGGAGCCTGTCCACTTCAAAACCAAGTCTGGCCATTCTCCTCTGACTGCTCTCACTAACAAGGCACTTTTGCTCACAGATCTGTTGGTCATTGATTTTTTTTTGGTTTACATACCCTTCTCTGTAAACTTGAGACTGTTGTGCATGAAAATCCCAGAAATCAGCAGTTTTGGAGATACTCAAAACAGCCCATCAGCCATCATCCCACAGCCAAAGATCACATTTCTTTCCCATTCTGATCTTTGGTCTGAACAACAACTTGATCCCTTGACCATGGATTTTATGCATTGAGCTGCTGTCATACACAGCGTGGAGATTCAACAGAACATCAGTCCGTGTGTCCACACACCTTTAAAACTCAGACCACTGGGGGTTAAACAGGCAAACAGAATGTTATTTATCAGTTAAGGATAAGAATGTAAGAGCAGGAAGATTCTGCTCCCAGAGCAACACACACAAAATGCTGGCTGAACTCAGCAGGTCAGGCAACATCTATGGAGAGGGAAAAAGAGTCAACGTTCTGGGCCGAGACCCCCTCATCAGGATTGGAAAGGAAGGGGGAAGAAGATGGGGGGAGTTTGTCAACTTTGCCTCCAACTTCCACCCTGAGATTGACTAAGTCTATTTCTGACCTCTCTCTCCTCTCCCTTGATCTCTGGAGATAGCCTGTTTGCTGACCTCTTCTTGAACCCCACTCACCTCCACCTTTCTATCCCAGCTTCTTTCCCTTTCCTATCCAGTCTTGAGGAAGGCTTCCTCTCCATAGATGCTGCCTGACCTGCAGAGTTCTCCAGCATTTTGTGTGTGTTGCTCTGGATTTCCAGCATCTGTGTGTTTAAGATTACACTCTTACTACCAAACAGAGGATTGAATACAAGCTCACGAGGACCTGTTTTCCTGGACAGTCGGGTTGACACGAAGCACAAATTTGTGGTGGTGGAGGAGACAGAATTAAGGGGTTTCTCAAAGAGGGCCAGGACATCTGGGACTTGCTGATGGGTAGGGTGAGAAGGCAAAGGCCCTACCACATCCAAGCAGCACACAGGTGAATTGAGACACTGTGACCTGCAGGGATGGAGCCACGGTAGGAAGCTGGGATCAAACTGGATATCAGCATTCACGCAAACATTTTTTACAACTGCGCGGACCCACCATTGTTCTGAGCAGGAATATTTTAACCAGCCTGGAAACTTCGCAGCGCTTCAAATTTTTCTGTGTCGCACATATTATGAATATTTAGAAAGTTGAAAAATCACATACTTTTGATTTTATGAATTGAAGGATATAATGAAAGACAATACAATAAAGAAAATCTTTCACATTCTGTAATCTTTCCCTAGCTGCGTCCATTTTCAGTTAACACAACAACATAGGCTACGTGTGGGGAGTATTTCAGCCACTGTGCAGCCGTGCACCCCCGTAGCTCAGAGTCAACAGTGCTAGACAGATCCATCCCAACTGCCACAGCTGGGATTGGCTGAATGTCCGTTTTCCGCTTTATAAAATAATTTCTGATTCTGAGTGTGGTCTGACCAAGAGAGTCCAAAACGCAAGGAAGCTAGGGACTGGAATTGAGTATGTTTCTCACAATGCTGCCATGCTTTTCACCCACGGCGCCGACCTGTGCGGCAGCCTTTTCCAGTTGCTCCCGAGAACTTGATAATTTTTTTTTGTTTGTTTTTAGTCGTAGTGCTTTATGTTTAGTATTTGTTTAGTATTGTGACGTCATCAACTCCGCTGTGGCTAGGCTTCAGACACAGCACCCTGAGGCACTGGTGTTAATCACAGGGGACTTCAATCATGTGGCTTTGGACACGACACTACCTGCTTTCTCCCAGTATGTGGACTGTTACAGCAGGGGAGTTAGGACTATTGACCTACTGAATGCAAACGTAGAGGACGCATACAGTGCCTCCCCGCTGCCTGCACTGGGGAAAGCAGATCACTACCTGGTTTTGTTACAGCCCAGATATAAATCAATTGTGATGAGGCATCCCACTACCACACGCTCTTTTAGAAAGTGGACTCCTGAAGCTGAACAGGCCCTGAGAGACTGCTTTGGTACTGCCAAGTGGGATGTACTGCAAGGGCAGCTCTGTGGGGGCGTTGAGGAGGTCACTGACTGCACAACGGACTATATTAACTTTTGTGTGGACGCCGTTGTTCCTGTTAGAACTGTTCGCTGCTATCCCAATAATAAGCCCTGGATCAAAGGCCATCACATCAAAGGCCTCCTAAACCAGAAGAAGTGGGCCTTTAAAGATGGCGATCAGTTGGAGCTTAAAAGAGTTCAGAAGGAACTCAGGGTACAGCTCAGGGGGGCAAAGGAGCAGTGTAGGAGGAAGCTAGAACAAAAGCTGCAGAACAAAAGCATGAAGGAGGTGTGGGACGGGATGAAGATCATTACCGGATGCGGTGCAAAGCGGGGGGCAAACATAAGTGGAGATGTGGAGAAAGCGAACCAGCTGAATAACTTCTTCAATAGGTTCGATAGCACAATCTCATCCTCACCACAGAATTCCTAACCAGGCTTGTCTCTCTACTCGTCCTCCCTCTCACTTCCCTCACAGGAAAATAGCCACTCACAGGAGACCTTACCCACGCCCAAGATTACGGCTACACAGGTGAAAGGTCAACTGAGGAAGATCTGTACCAGCAAGGCGGCTGGACCGGATGGAGTATCCCCACGATTACTGAGGGCCTGTATGTCTGAGCTGGGAGAACCCCTTCAGCGCATCTTCAACATGAGCCTGGAGCAGAGAAGGGTACCCAGACAGTGGAAAACATCCTGTATTGTCTCGGTACTGAAGAAACCAGGGAGATGAATGACTTCAGACCTGTTGCTTTGACGTCGCACGTGATGAAGACCATGGAGCGGCTGATAATACAGAATCTGAGGCCACAAACCAGGCACGCCCGGGATCCTCTTCAGTTTGCGTATCAGGAGAAGGTGGGAGTGGAGGATGCTATCACGTACTTGCTGCACAAATCCCTCTCTCACCTGGACAGGGTCAGTGGTGCTGTGAGGATTACATTCCTGGACTTCTCTAGTGCCTTTAACACCATCCAGTCCAGGATCTTAAGGCACAAGCTAATGGAGATGGGAGTAGACTCACACATGGTGGCTTGGATAACTGACTACTTGACAGACAGACCTCAGTATGTGCAGTTGGGAGACTGTAGGTCTGACACGGTGGTCAGCAGCACAGGAGCGCCGCAGGGGACTGCTCTCTCTCTGGTCCTGTTCACCCTGTACACATCAGACTTCCAATATAACTCGGAGTCCTGCCATGTGCAGAAGTTCGCTGATGACACGGCCATAGTGGGGTGTGTCAGGAATGGTCAGGAGGAAGAGTATAGGAAACTGATACAGGACTTTGTGATATGGTGCAACTCAAACTACCTGCGTCTCAATATCACCAAGACCAAGGAGATGGTGGTGGACTTTAGGAGACCTCGGCCTCATATGGAGCCAGTGATCATTAATGGAGAATGTGTGGAGCAGGTTAAGACATACAAGTATCTGGGAGTGCAGTTAGACGAGAAGCTAGACTGGATTGCCAACACAGATGCCCTGTGCAGGAAAGCACAGAGTCGACTGTACTTCCTCAGAAGGCTGGCGTCATTCAATGTTTGTAGTGAGATGCTGAAGATGTTCTATCGGTCAGTTGTGGAGAGCGCCCTCTTCTTTGTGGTGGCGTGCTGGGGAGGCAGCATTAAGAAGAGGGACGCCTCACGTCTTAATAAGCTGGTAAGGAAGGCGGGCTTTGTCGTGGGCACAGAACTGGAGAGTATGACATTGGTGGCAGAGCAGAGGGTGCTGAGTAGGCTACGGTCAATCATGGAAAACCCTGAACATCCTCTGCACAGCACCATCCAGAGACAGAGAAGCAGTTTCAGCGGCAGGTTGCTGTCAATGCAATGCTCCTCAGACAGGATGAGGAGATCATTACTCCCCAACGCCATTTGGCTCTACAATTCAACCACCAGGGGCAAGACATGTTAAAGTGCTAGGGTTAGGACTGAGCTTAAGTTACCACTCAATGCACTTTAGTAACTATTTAAGAACTTCTTAAAAGCTATTTATTAAAGCTTTTTGGGAGGGTGATTTTAGATGCATATCATATTTATATTGAGTTAAATACTTATGTAATTAGTTTTGCTACAATAAGTGTATGGGACACTGGAAAAATGTTGAATTTCCCCTTGGGGATGAATAAAGTATCTATCTATCTATCTATCTATCAATGTGGTCTGGACCAGGGATATAGGTAATAAAGTGGTGGATAGTGCTCCCAGTGTGGTTTTGACCCAAGGATATGGAGACTGGAACTGTGCACGGTGCTCCCGGTGTGGGTCTGACCCAGGGATATGGAGACTGGAACTGTGTACGGTGCTCCTGGTGTGGGTCTGACCCAGGAATATGGAGACAGAACTGTCCACAGTGCTCCCAGTGTGGGTCTAACCCAGGGATATTGAGACTGTAACTGTGCACGGAGCTCCCAGTATGGTCTGACCCAGGGATAAGGAGCCTGGAAATGTGCACGGTGCTCCCGGTGTGGGTCTGACCCAGGGATATGGAGACTGGAACTGTGCACAGTGCTCCCGGTGTGGTCTGACCTAGGGATATGGAGACTGGAACTGTGTACGGTGCTCCCAGTATGGTCTGACCCAGGGATAAGGAGCCTGGAAATGTGCACGGTGCTCCCGGTGTGGGTCTGACCCAGGGATATGGAGACTGGAACTGTGCACAGTGCTCCCGGTGTGGTCTGACCCAGGGATATTGAAAATAAGATTGGGCTCAGAGATCATGGTGTGGAAAGACAAATTTGATCCCAATTTAGATAGAACTGATTGCTTTTCTGCTGCAAAGAACCAGCCATGAATTTCACTTTCTCATTATTCACATTAATATTTGCTGCATTTAAAGTCATAAAAAGAACAGCCTTTAGATATATGGAACAGAAAAAGCCCTGTAGATATACAGAACAGGAAAAGCCCTTCAGATATATGGAGCAGAAAAAAACCTTGTAGATATACAGAACAGGAAAATCCCTGTAGATACACGGAACAGGAAAAGCCCTCTAACCCCTGATCAGAACACAAAAAGCCATTAAGCCCTTGATCCACGCTGACCATCGCACATTCACACTAATCCTGCACTAATTCCATTTTTAATTCCTCCCACATTCTCATCAACCTGCCCCAGATGCCCCTGCTTACATACAGACCAATGGCAATGCATGTCCAATGGCTAATCAGCTTCCCTACCCTAATGACTTTGACATGTAAAGGAAACCAAAGCTCCCGGGGGAAACCAAAGCCGTTCCACAGAGAACATACAAATTCCACACGGACACCAGCCAAGATCAGGATTGAACCTCGGTCTCCAGCTCTGCAAAGCTGCAGCTGTACTTGGAGTGCTGCCCTTGAGTGAAGGCTGAATCTGTCATCCCAAATTACTGCCCATGACTGCATCCTACTCCCCACTCTGCCTCGTTTCCCTTCTCAGAACGTGAGATGGGAAACAACATCCCCACGGCCCTGGTCTGTGAGCTGATGAATGGGGGAGGAGGTGTGTGACCCAGGATCTCCAGTGTCAGGTTCACTCTGGAATTTGCGGTGGTGGAAGGAGACAGAATCAAGGGGTTTCTCAAAGAGGGCCAGGACATCTGGGACTTGCTGATGGGTAGGGTGAGAAGGCAAAGGCCCTACCACATCCAAGCAGCACACAGGTGAATTGAGACACTGTGACCTGCAGGGATGGAGCCACGGTAGGAAGCTGGGATCAAGCTGGATATCAGCATTCACGCAAACATTTTTTACAACTGCGCGGACCCACCATTGTTCTCAACAGGAAAACTTTAAACAGCCTGGAAACTTCACAGCACATTAAATTTCTCTTTAATGTGCATACTATGAATATTTAGAAAGTTGAAAAATCACATTCTTTTGATTTTATGAATTGAAGGATATAATGAAAGACAGGACAATAAAGAAAAACTTTCACATTCTGTAATTGTTCCCTAGCTGCATCCAATTCCAGTTAACACAGCAACATAGGCTATGTGTGGGGAGTATTTCAGCCACTGTGCAGCCATGCACCCCTGTAGCTCAGAGTCAACAGTGCTAGACAGATCCATCCCAACTGCCACAGCTGGGATTGGCTGAATGTCCGTTTTCTGCATTATAAAGCAATTTCTGATTCTAAGTGTGGTCTGACCAAGAGAGTCCAAAACTGTGGTTCACGCAAAGAAGATGGGAACTGGAATTGAGTATGTTTCTCACAATGTGGTCTGAACCAGGGATATGGGTAATAAGGTGGTGTACAGTGCTCCCAGTGTGGGTCAGACCCAAGGATATAGAGACTGGAACTGTACATGGTGCTCTCGGTGTGGGTCTGACCCAGGGATATGGAAACTGGAACTGTGCATGGTGCTCCCAGTGTGGGTCTGACCCAGGGATATGGAGTCAGAACTGTGCACGGTGCTCTCGGTGTGGGCCTGACCCAGGGATATGGAAACTGGAACTGTGCATGCTGCTCCCAGTGTGGGTCTGACCCAGGGATATGGAGACAGAACTATGCACGGTGCTCCCGGTGTAGGTCTGACCCAGGGATATGAAGACTGGAACTGTGCACAGTGCTCCCGGTGTGGGTCAGACCCAAGGATATAGAGACTGGAACTGTACATGGTGCTCTTGGTGTGGGCCTGCCCCAGGGATATGGAAACTGGAACTGTGCATGGTGCTCCCAGTGTGGGTCTGACCCAGGGATATGGAGACAGAACTGTGCACGGTGCTCTTGGTGTGGGTCTGACCCAGAGATATGGAGACTGGAAATGTGCACGGTGCTCCCAGTGTGAGTCTGACCCAGGAATATGGAGACTGGAATTGTGCACGGTGCTCCCAGTGTGGGTCTGACACAGGGATATGGAGACAGAACTGTGCACGGTGCTCTTGGTGTGGGTCTGACCCAGAGATATGGAGACTGGAAATGTGCACGGTGCTCCCAGTGTGGATCTGACCCAGGAATATGGAGATTGGAACTGTGCACGGTGCTCCCAGTGTGAGTCTGACCCAGGAATATGGAGACTGGAACTGTGCACGGTGCTCCTGGTGTGGATCTGACACAAGAATATGGAGACTGGAACTGTGCACAGTGCTCCCAGTGTAGGTCTGACCCAGGGATATGGAGACTGGAACTGTGCATGGTGCTCTCGGTGTGGGTCTGACCCAGGGATATGGAGATAGAAATGTTCACGGTGCTCCTGGTGTGGGTCTGCCCCAGGGATATAGAGACTGGAACTGTGCACAGTGCTCCCAGTGTGGGTCTGACCCAGGGATATCGAGACTGGAATTGTGCACCGTGCTCCCGGTGTGGGTCTGACCCAGGGATATGGAGACAGGAAATGTGCACGGTGTTCCCAGTGTGGATCTGACCCAGGAATATGGAGATTGGAACTGTGCACGGTGCTCCCAGTGTGAGTCTGACCCAGGAATATGGAGGCTGGAATTGTGCACGGTGCTCCCAGTGTGGGTCTGACACAGGGATATGGAGACAGAACTGTGCACGGTGCTCTTGGTGTGGGTCTGACCCAGGGATATGGAGATAGAACTGTTCACGGTGTTCTTGGTGTGTGTCTGACCCAGGGATATAGAGACTGGAACTGTGCACAGTGCTCCCAGTGTGGGTCTGACCCAGGGATATGGAGACTGGAACTGTGCACGGTGCTCCTGGTGTGGATCTGACACAAGAATATGGAGACTGGAACTGTGCATAGTGCTCCCAGTGTAGGTCTGACCCAGGGATATGGAGACTGGAACTGTGCACGGTGCTCTCGGTGTGGGTCTGCCCCAGGGATATAGAGACTGGAACTGTGCACGGTGCTCCCAGTGTGGGTCTGACCCAGGGATATCGAGACTGGAACTGTGCACCGTGCTCCCGGTGTGGGTCTGACCCAGAGACATGGAGACTGGAACGGTACGTAGTGCTCCTGGTGTGGGTCTGACCCAGGGATATGGAGACTGGAACTGTGCATGGTGCTCCCAGTGTGGGTCTGACCCAGGGATATGGAGACAGAACTGTGCACGGTGCTCTTGGTGTGGGTCTGACCCAGGGATATGGAGACTGGAACTGTGCATGGTGCTCCCAGTGTGGGTCTGACCCAGGGATATGGAGACAGAACTGTGCACGGTGCTCTTGGTGTGGGTCTGACCCAGGGATATGGAGATAGAAATGTTCACGGTGCTCCTGGTGTGGGTCTGCCCCAGGGATATAGAGACTGGAACTGTGCACAGTGCTCCCAGTGTGGGTCTGACCCAGAGACATGGAGACTGGAACGGTACATAGTGCTCCCAGTGTGGGTCTGACCCAGGGATATCGAGACTGGAATTGTGCACCGTGCTCCCGGTGTGGGTCTGACCCAGGGATATGGAGACTGGAAATGTGCACGGTGTTCCCAGTGTGTATCTGACCCAGGAATATGGAGATTGGAACTGTGCACGGTGCTCCCAGTGTGAGTCTGACCCAGGAATATGGAGACTGGAATTGTGCACGGTGCTCCCAGTGTGGGTCTGACACAGGGATATGGAGACAGAACTGTGCACGGTGCTCTTGGTGTGGGTCTGACCCAGGGATATGGAGATAGAACTGTTCACGGTGTTCTTGGTGTGTGTCTGACCCAGGGATATAGAGACTGGAACTGTGCATAGTGCTCCCAGTGTGGGTCTGACCCAGGAATATGGAGACTGGAACTGTGTACGGTGCTCCCGGTGTGGGTCTGACCCAGGGATATGGAGACTGGAACTGTGTACGGTGCTCTCGGTGTGGGTCTGACCCAGGGATATGGAGACTGGAACGGTGTACGGTGCTCCCGGTGTGGGTCTGACCCAGGGATATGGAGACTGGAACTGTGTACGGTGCTCTCGGTGTGGGTCTGACCCAGGGATAAGGAGCCTGGAAATGTGCACGGTGCTCCTGGTGTGGGTCTGCCCCAGGGATATAGAGACTGGAACTGTGCACGGTGCTCCCGGTGTGGGTCTGACCCAGGGATATGGAGACTGGAACTGTGTACGGTGCTCTCGGTGTGGGTCTGACCCAGGGATATGGAGACTGGAACTGTGCATGGTGCTCCCAGTGTGGGTCTGACCCAGGGATATGGAGACAGAACTGTGCACTGTGCTCTTGGTGTGTGTCTGACCCAGAGATATGGAGACTGGAAATGTGCACGGTGCTCCCAGTGTGGATCTGACCCAGGAATATGGAGATTGGAACTGTGCACGGTGCTCCCAGTGTGAGTCTGACCCAGGAATATGGAGACTGGAATTGTGCACGGTGCTCCCAGTGTGGGTCTGACACAGGGATATGGAGACAGAACTGTGCACGGTGCTCTTGGTGTGGGTCTGACCCAGGGATATGGAGATAGAACTGTTCACGGTGTTCTTGGTGTGTGTCTGACCCAGGGATATGGAGACTGGAACTGTGCACGGTGCTCCTGGTGTGGATCTGACACAAGAATATGGAGACTGGAACTGTGCACAGTGCTCCCAGTGTAGGTCTGACCCAGGGATATGGAGACTGGAACTGTGCATAGTGCTCCCAGTGTGGGTCTGACCCAGGGATATGGAGACTGGAACTGTGCACGGTGCTCCTGGTGTGGATCTGACACAAGAATATGGAGACTGGAACTGTGCACAGTGCTCCCAGTGTAGGTCTGACCCAGGGATATGGAGACTGGAACTGTGCATGGTGCTCTCGGTGTGGGTCTGACCCAGGGATATGGAGATAGAAATGTTCACGGTGCTCCTGGTGTGGGTCTGCCCCAGGGATATAGAGACTGGAACTGTGCACAGTGCTCCCAGTGTGGGTCTGACCCAGGGATATCGAGACTGGAATTGTGCACCGTGCTCCCGGTGTGGGTCTGACCCAGGGATATGGAGACTGGAAATGTGCACGGTGTTCCCAGTGTGGATCTGACCCAGGAATATGGAGATTGGAACTGTGCACGGTGCTCCCAGTGTGAGTCTGACCCAGGAATATGGAGACTGGAATTGTGCACGGTGCTCCCAGTGTGGGTCTGACACAGGGATATGGAGATAGAACTGTTCACGGTGTTCTTGGTGTGTGTCTGACCCAGGGATATAGAGACTGGAACTGTGCATAGTGCTCCCAGTGTGGGTCTGACCCAGGGATATGGAGACTGGAACTGTGCACGGTGCTCCTGGTGTGGACCTGACACAAGAATATGGAGACTGGAACTGTGCACAGTGCTCCCAGTGTAGGTCTGACCCAGGGATATGGAGACTGGAACTGTGCATGGTGCTCTCGGTGTGGGTCTGCCCCAGGGATATAGAGACTGGAACTGTGCACAGTGCTCCCAGTGTGGGTCTGACCCAGGGATATAGAGACTGGAACTGTGCACAGTGCTCCCAGTGTGGGTCTGACCCAGGGATATGGAGACTGGAACTGTGCACGGTGCTCTTGGTGTGGGTCAGAGCCAGGGATATGGAGACTGGAACTGTGTACAGTGCTCCTGGTGTGGATCTGACACAAGGATATGGAGACTGGATCTGTGCACGGTGCTCCCGGTGTGGGTCTGACCCAGGGATATGAAGACTGGAACTGTGCACGGTGCTCCCGGTGTGGGTCTGACCCGGGGATATGGAGACAGAAATGTGCACGGTGCTCCTGGTGTGGGTTGGACCCAGGGATATGGAGACTGGAACTGTGCACGGTGCTCTTGGTGTGGGTCTGACCCAGGGATATGGAGACTGGAACCATAGACGGTGCTCCCGGTGTGGTCTGACTCTGAGATATTGAAAATAAGATTGGGCTCAGAGACCATGGAGTGGAAAGGCATATTTGATTCCAATTTACATAGAACTGATTGCTTTTCTGCTACAAAGAACCAGCCATGAATTTCACTTTCTCATTACTCTCATTAATATTTTCTGCATTTAAAGTCATAAAAAGAACAGTCCTTTAGGTATATGGCACAGGAAAAGCCCTGTAAATATACAGAACTGGAAAAGCCCTGTAGATATACAGAACTGGAAAAGCCCTGTAGATATACGGAACAGGAAAAGCTCTTTAGATATACGGAACAGGAAAAGCTCTTTAGATATACGGAACTGGAAAAGCCCTGTAGATATACAGAACTGGAAAAGTCCTGTAGATATACAGAACTGGAAAAGCCCTGTAGATATACGGAACAGGAAAAGCTCTTTAGATATACGGAACTGGAAAAGCTCTTTAGATATACGGAACAGGAAAAGCCCTGTAGATATACGGAACAGGAAAAGCCCTGTAGATATACGGAACAGGAAAAGCCCTGTAGATATACGGAACTGGAAAAGCCCCGTAGATATACGGAACTGGAAAAGCCCTGTAGACATACGGAACTGGAAAAGCCCTGGAGATATACGGAACTGGAAGAGCCCTGTAGATATACGGAACTGGAAAAGCCCTGTACATATACGGAACTGGAAAAGCTCTTTAGATATACAGAACTGGAAAAGCTCTTTAGATATACAGAACTGGAAAAGCTCTTTAGATATACAGAACTGGAAAAGTCCTGTAGATATACAGAACTGGAAAAGCCCTGTAGATATACAGAACTGGAAAAGCCCTGTAGATATACAGAACTGGAAAAGCCCTGTAGATATACAGAACTGGAAAAGCCCTGTAGATATACGGAACTGGAAAAGCCCTGTAGATATATGGAACAGGAAAAGCCCTGTAGATATACAGAACTGGAAAAGTCCTGTAGATATACAGAACTGGAAAAGCCCTGGAGATATACAGAACTGGAAAAGCCCTGTAAATATATGGAACAGGAAAAGCCCTGTAGATATATGGAACAGGAAAAGCCCTGTAGATATACGGAACTATTGCAAGGACGTGGTGGTGGAATGAGCCCAAGTGCTGAACACGGGTGTGGAGGCAGAGTCGGGAGGCGTTGTGGTCGTAGCAAGCATGGAATGGGAGTCTTTACCCAGAGTCTCAGTCTTAGTAGAGAATTTAGGAATGATGCTAGACTTAGAACTGATAGTCCTTGGTACTGTGTAATGAGGTTAGTCATACAGGAGTCAACCAACAAACTGGCAGCTCTTTATAGTGGTCACAGGATTTTTATACGGCATTTGCTGATGGAGAACAGGTGTTTGTAGTTAGTGAACCTGAGAATGTTTGGAACTAAATGAGCTGATTGAGGTCCAATTCCTGAGGAAAATAGCCAGGTGGGCAATTGCCAGAAAGGACCATGACAGTACCCCTCTCTCAACGGGAGCCTCCCAGCGATCCTCCAGGCCTGTCTGGATGGTCTGGATGAAAATCCTGGATGAGGGGTCGAGGATGAAGGAGTGGGGGACCCAGGAATGCTCTTCTGGACTGTACCCTTCCCAGTCTACCAGGTATTGGAGACCCCTGCCCCTACAGCGCACATCTAGTAGTCGTCGGACAGTGTATGCCAGATGGTTGTCGTTGATACGGGCAGGGGGAGGAGTCTCAGATGGGGAACACAAGGGGCTGACGGAAACTGGCTTTAACTGAGACACATGAAAAGTTGGGTGTATGTGCATGGACCCTGGCAGCTATAGGCGGACCGCTGTGGGATAGATAACCCTTTCAACCTTGAATGGTCCCAGGAAGCGAAGGGCGTGTTTCCTATGTTTATTTTTGAGTGGGATGACTCTGGCGCCGGAGTCCGGTGTCAGTCGGCTGTCTTTGATTTCGATTTGCTGATCTGAGTAGGGCCGTGCATGTTTCCTCCCAAATCTTAAGGTACCGATCAATATGGTCTTGAACCAACGGTACTGCAATTTCTTCTTCTTGCACGGGGAAGAGTGGGGTTGGTACCCAAGGGAGAACTCAAATGGAGACCTCCCAATGGCAGAGCTCACAAGGGAGTTGTGGGCGTACTCAACCCATGGGAGGTGGTCGCTCCAGGTCGACGGGTTGTTTTCCGTTGCACAACTTAGTGTGGTCTCCAGGTCTTGGTTGACCTGTTCCGTCTGCCCGTTCGTCTGGGGGTGGAAGCCGGATGACAGGCTGACCGATGCACCCAAGGCTTGACAGAAGGCCTTCCATACCTGCGAGAGGAACTGGGGACCTCGATCGGAGACGATGTCCACAGGGATTCCGTGGAGGCGGAAGACGTGGTGGATGAGAAGATCTGCCGTTTCTTGAGAGGAAGGGAGTTTCGGGAGGGCCACAAAGTGCACCGCCTTGGAGAATCGGTCTACCACGGTGAGGACAGTGGTGTTTCCACGGGCAGGGGGTAAACCAGTGACAAAATCTAGGGCAATGTGTGACCAGAGACGACCAGGGACAGGTAGAGGACGAAGTAGACCCGCTGGTGGTCGATGAGAGGCCTTTTCCCCGGGCACAAATGGGACAAGCCGAGACATAAGAGTGGGTGTCCCCCTCCATGGACTGCCACCAAAAGTGCTTCCTCAGGAGAGCCAGGGTCCGATCACTCCTGGGGTGGCAGGCGAACCGGGATGTGTGTCCCCATTGGAGAACCTGAGACCTGACGGAGACGGGCACGTACAGGTGATGCCGGGTCCGTTGCCAGGGTCAGGGTCTTCCTGGGCTTCCTTTACTTTACCCTCGATGTCCCAAGTGAGGGTGGCCATCACACAGGATGGTGGGAGGATTGTCTCGGGACTGGAGGTGTCATCCTTGGAGTCATGCTGGCCGGATAGCACGTCTGGCTTCCCGTTCTTGGATCCTGGACGGTTCGTGAGGGTAAACCGGAGTCAGAGGCGTCAACCTCAATGATGAATTGACGGGATGGGTCCGGATGGACCAGGATGGGAGCGGTGGTGAAATGCCTCTTCAGGTTGGTGAATGCTGAGTCCGCTTCGGAGTCCGAGCAAAACAATGTGGTAGGTGAGGAAAGCGGGGTAAGCGGGGCTGCCACTCGATTGTAGTCCCTGATGAATCTGCAGTAGAAATTTGCAAACCTCAGAAATCGTTAAAGTTGTTTGCATGTCGTGGGTCTGGGCCATTCCTCCACCGCCCGGATCTTCTCGAGGTCCGCTTTCAATGATAGAGCCTAGGAAGCTGACCGAAGGGACGTGGAACTCACATTTTTCCACCTTTGCAAATAACTGGTTTTCCCACTGTCTCTGGAGGACTTGACGGACATGGTGTATGTGTTCTTGGGGGCTGCAAGAAGATATCGTTAAGGTAAACAAATATGAACCGATTGATAAAGTCCTTCAGTACATCACTGATCAGGGTTTGGAAAATGGCGGGAGCATTGGTGAGGCCAAATGGCATGACCAAATCTTCAAAGTGGCCCAGCGATGTATTGAAGGCCGTCCTCCATTTGTCCCTGATGCAGCATCAATAACTCTCGGAGACGTGAGGCGAGATATAGTCTTTTATTGGCTGGAAGAAAGAACAAGCAGCAATTGACCACCATACTACATTCTGGGGACTGAAGCCGGGGCTGTGTCTCGATTCGCCTTTATACCGGGGTCCGTGGGAGAAGCCACAGGAGCAGTCAGCTGGGGGGGGGGGGCGTGTCCAGACAGGTATATGTAGTTCACCACAGTCCCCCTCCCTCATCCTGACTAAATGGTAGGTGTTGTGAAGATCCAGCTTTGAGAAGATGGTGGCTCCGTGCAGGGGCTCAAATGACAAACTAATGAGGGCTAGAGGGTACTTGTTCTGAATGGTTATATTATTTAGGCCTCGGTAGTCGATACAAGGGTGAAGCATCCCGTCCTGCTTTTCTACAAAAAAGAAACCGGCGCCTGCCGGGGAAGATGAAGGTCTGATAATGCCCGCCGCGAGGGACTTGCTGGTGTACTTCTCCATGGCCCCTCTCTACAGTCGGGATCGGTTAAAAAGGCGACTGGTGGGTAGCGAGGGAGAAGGTCGACGGCACAATCATATGGTCGCTGCGGAGGCAGGGAAAGGGCCCGCTGTTTACTGAATACTGGTCCCAGGTCTTGGTATTCGGTGGGGACTTGGGACAAGTAGAAGGGTTCCGAGACAGACGGGGTCACGGTAGCTTCCCTAGGAGATGGAGCTGACCGCGGACAGTTGGTGTGGCAAGACTGGCTCCATTTGGCTATCCTCCCGGTAGACCAGCCGATGTGGAGATTGTGTTGGGTCAGCTATGGGTTCCCTAGAACTACCGGGGCTTGAGGTGAACGAATGAGACTGAACTGTACCTCCTCCCAATGGTTGCCAGATAGGATCAGTGGGTCACCCGAGCCAACAGTTTTCTATCCAGGGCCTGGGCCTCCAGGGGGGTAGTTAGCGGCACATGAGGTATTCCAGCCTGGGAGGCTATGTCCTCGTCCAGCAGATTGCCCTCGGTGCCGGAATTCACCAAAGCGGAAAGGGACAGAGACTGTCATTGAAAAGTCACGGTAGCCGGGATCTGCATCCGAGTCTGGGGGGGTTGAAGGGAGTGTCATCGGACTCACTAGAACAGTAGGAGCGGGAGCTCTGCAAGGAACGGAAGGGGGAGAGAGGTTAGGGCTGGTTGAAGAAGGTAAGGTGGACCATGGGATGGCCCAATGGGTAGCCCTGGCTGGCCAGGGCCTGTTGTACGGGATCCGTGTCTGCTGGGTTCATTGTGGCCAGTTCATTCTGTTGCAAGGATGTGGCGGTGGAACGAATCCAAGTGCTGAACACAGGAGCTGAGGCCGAGTCGGGAGGTATTACAGTCGTAGCGAGCGTGGAATGGGTGCCAAGGGAATCTTTACCTGGAGTCTCAGTCTTAGTAGAGAATTCAGGGACGATGCTAGACTCAGAACTGATAGTCCTAAGAACCATGGAACAAAGTTACTCATACACAAGTCGACCAAACAAACTGGCAGCTCCTTGTTGTGGTCACAGGATTTTTATACGGCATTTGCTGATGGAAATCAGGTGTTTGTAGTTAGTGGAAGCCGGGAATGATTGGAAACTAAATGAGCTGATTGAGACCCAGTTCCTGAGGAAAATAGCCAGGGTGGGCAATTGTCAGAAGGGACCATGACAAGTACAGGAAAAACCCTTTCAATATACAGGAACAGGAAAAGATTGTCAAATATACAGAACCAAAAGAGCCCTGTAGACATACAGAACAGGAAAAGCCCATCAGATGTACAGTACAGGAAAACCCTTTAGATATAAGAAGCAGGAAAAGCCCGTAAGATATATGGAACAGGAAAAGCCCGTTAGTCCATGATCAGAACACAAAAAGCCTTTAAGCTCTTGATCCCCACTGACCATCTGCCCATTCACACTAATCCTGCACTAGTCCCATCTTTTAGATCCTCCCACATTCTCATCAACCTGTCCCAGGTGCCCCCGCTTACATACAGACCAGTGCTAATGTATGTCCAATGGCTAATTAGCTTCCCTACCCTAATGACTTTGACATGTGAAGGAAACCAAAGCTCCCGGGGGAAACCAAAGCCGTTCCACAGAGAACATACAAATTCCACATGGACACCAGCCAAGATCAGGATTGAACCTCGGTCTCCAGCTCTGCAAAGCTGCAGCTGTACTTGGAGTGCTGCCCTTGAGTGAAGGCTGAATCTGTCATCCCAAATTACTGCCCATCACTGCATCCTACTCCCCACTCTGCCTCGTTTCCCTTCTCAGAACGTGAGATGGGAAACAACATCCCCACGGCCCTGGTCTGTGAGCTGATGAATGGGGGAGGAGGTGTGTGACCCAGGATCTCCAGTGTCAGGTTCACTCTGGAACACTGCACACTGTTCCAGTCTAGCTCTGTGCCAGTCACAGTCCCATGGTTACTGCTCTTGGTCCAGATTCAGGAGCAACAAAATACATGGAACTGAGAGAATTCCCAGCATACAGAGCCATCAACAAGACGTAGCTGAGTGCTTGTGGATGAGCCTGGGTAATTTTTGGGATGGAGGGCACAGCACATGTGGGAACTTCCTCTAGCAGCAACTGGCTGAATGGAAGATGAGTGAAGGGTTAAATGGGTGGGGGGATATGAGATGGGATCAGCTTTATGTTCACTTGGGACTGTTCAGCATGGGATGGGGAAGTTGGTGATTGAAGTGTCCACAAAGATTTCCTTTACTCATCTTGCATCTCTCTGTCCCAACCTCAGAGCTTGTGTCAGGAGCAAACATCACAGCTGAGAACATCACAGCTGAGAACATCACTGGGAGCTGCAACTTCACCTTGACCTGTGCCGTGACCTCAGGTGACCCCACCAGCTTCACGTGGTGGAGAAATGGAGAAGCTTTGGTAAAAGACAGCACCTGGCACATCTGGGTACTCGGAAATATGCTAGAGGTTCATCACACTGCAGAGGTCGAGGACGCTGTGTACATATGTGAGGCCAGGAACCCCATCAGTAATGAAGCTGCAGAGATCAAGCTGAGGGACATCTGCAAATTGAACACATATGGTGAGTGTTGGAGTAAAGAACCCAGGTTATTCTGAGGGTGTTGTTTCCCTGCAGAGGGAGCTTCAGTCTGTATCGAGCCCGTATCTTGGAAGCGTTAGGTGGGACAGTGTACAGAGAGCTTCACTTTGAATCTTGTGCTGAGAGTGTGTGGTGGGACAGCAAAGAAGAGCTTTACTCTAGATCTGATGTATCTTGGCAGTGTTTGACAGATCACTGGAGAGAGGGGTTTATTCTGTACCCAATATTTTCCCCACTTATTTTAGGCAAAGCTTGATTAAAGCATTTGTCCCATTCCTAGAATGGACCCAGCTTTGTGGAGCCCACTGCTCCTTGAAAGTCTCCAGCAGACAATGCTTACTTCTTCTAATTTAACGTCCATGAATGGATATATCCTCGGATGATGGGCAGGCTGTGGGTTCAGGTGGAGCTTTCGATGGGATATTGTCTGCACTAGGAATGGCCACCTTGCTCATGAACAGAATGATGAGGAGGTCTCCCTCCCTTCACATCTGGCCACACTTTGTTCAGGGATTAAGTCCAGGCAAACATCAAATACTGAATTGAGACACACCTTCTTGTACATGGAACATATATTCATCCAGGCTACAAAAAGACAGGAACCCATGAGTCCACAGGTGAATATAAAATTAAAATTCTACTGCACAGCACTGCTTCCACCAGCACACACCCCACCCCAGGTCCCATATAGCTATATCCAGGACACAGAACAATGGCCAGAGATGGGGGAGATGACGGTGAACAGTTAGGGTGTACAGGAAATGCCTCCATGTGGATACAAGGTATTTGCAAGAAGCAGCCCATAATTGTATAAGACTGTCTCTGAGGACTCTCAGGCCAAGAAGCAATTCCTGGAAAATGGGAGTCTGTCCAGTTGGGAGCAGACAATGGTCATAAGACCCCGATTGGAATCAGAATCAGGTTTAATATGACAGGCATATGTTGTTTTGTGGTCGCAGTGCAGTCAAGTACCAAGTCACAGTAAGACACTTGTGTATTATTTATATATAGAATATAAAATACATTAAGAAAATTAAACAAGTAGTGCAAAAAGCGAGCAAAACAAATAGTGTGGCAGTGTTCATGAGTTGGTTCACCGTCCATTCAGAAAGCTGATGGCGGAAGGTGTTCCTAAAATGTCTTCATTGATGGCAGCGATGAGATTAGAGCCAGTCCTGGGTAATGAGGATCCTTAATGACGGATATCTCCTTTGTTGAACTGTCACCTTTTGAAGGTGTCCCCAGTACTCAGGAGTCTGGTGCCCATGACTGAGCTGGCTGAGATTGCAACCATCTGCAGCTTTTCCCAATCCTTTGCAATGGTCCTTCATACCAGATGGTGATGCAACCTGTTAGAATGTCTCCACAGTATATCTGTAAAAATATGTAGAAATATCTTATCACAAGGTGACATGGAAACCAAAATCATCCACTAGAAGACTTGGTGCTGTGCAGCTTCGCTCTTCAAGCATTTCACTCCTTCCCTGTCAAGTCGCAGTACCTGGAGGTAGGGATTCCCTGATTCCAGTGATAGGCAGGCAGCTTTAACAGGGAAACAGGTGCTCGCCACTGGGAGCCGCTTGTTGTCCTGAGGACCTGGCGTCATAATGTAACACAGAGCTGAGAAAAGAGCCCTTCAGCCCTATTCCTGGGGGAAGAAATGCATCAGGAGTGACTACACTCTGGGAAGATGCTCAACATACAGGGATCTGCAGGGTCCAGATTCAGAGAGCTGCCACCTGGTTTTAGAAGCACACCTGTGACTGACCACTCTCCTCAATCAGGAGTCTCAGAACTATATCAGAAATCCTTGCCACACAGAAAATCCACCATCTGCTTCTGGATCTTGGCGGGAGAGACGTAGGGTGGGAACAAGGTTACCATGGTATGGAAATCACCAGTTGGTTTACAACCAGTGCTCGGCCCTTATTGGAAAACACTTGGAACAGTCATGTCTAAAACCCTTGTGGCTGGTGACTTTCAAAAGCTACCTCCTATCAATTTGTCAGTGTGGGACCCAGATAAGTTCTCAGATAGATGAGATGAATGAAAATCAGCTGTCCTCCACCAGTTACATGTCAAAGAGAGAGTGAGCTGCACCCTACCCACAAGCATAGTGGGGTGAGCTTCACCCACACCACATGATCGTCCAAGCATGGCGTCACTATGATGCAGAACACATACACATGCACAGCTACAGAGAACCTACTCTTCCAGGAATCCTGACTCTTCCCCTTTCTCCGTTCCTCCATCTCTGCCACATCTGTTCCTATGATGAGGCTTTCCGTTCCGGACCATCTGAAGAGTCCTCTTTCTTCAAAGAACAGTGTTCTCCTTCCTCCACCATCACTGTTGCCCTCACTCACATCTTCTTCATTTCCCGGTTATCCACCTCAGTCTATCTTCCTGCCACCGTATCAGGGATAGAGCTCCCCTTATCACTCCATGGGCCGCCATGTACAGCAGATCATTCTCCATAACTTCCACAATGCTCAACAGGATCCTACCACAAGGCACATCCTCCCTCCCTTCACTCTCTGTTTTCCACAGGGACGGATCTCTCTGAGGGTACCTGGTCCACTTGCCCTTCCCCAATGATCAGCTTCATGGCACTTATCAAGGGCAGAACAAGGGCATCACCCTTCAGGGCCCCAAACATTCCTTTCAGGTGAGGTGACACCTCACCTGTGAGTCTGATGGGCTCATCTGCTCTATCCAGTGCCCCTCGTGCGGCCTCCTCTACATCAGTGAGACCCTATGTAGACTGGGGGCTGCTTTGTGTCGCAGCTTTGCTCTATCTGCCACAAAAGGCAAGATTCCCTGGAGGCCACCCTTTCAAACACACATTCCACTCCCATTCTGACAGTTTGACCATTGGCTTCCTCGACTGTCACGGTGCGAGCTCTCTCAGGTTGGAGAGCAACTCCTGATATTCTGTCAGAGAATCACACGAACATTGATTTCTCTAACTTCTAGTAATTTCTCACCCCTCCCCTTCTATATTGTCAGAATTAGGTTTAATATCACCGGCATATATCGTGATATTCGTTAACTTTGCAGCAGCAGTACACTACAATACATGACCAATATGGAAAGAAAAATAAATGTCCATTACAGAAAGTATATTCATATTGAAGAGTGCAGAAACAGAAATAAAAACAAAAAAAGTGAGGTCGTGTTCAAGGGTTCAATGTCCATTTAGGAATCTGATGGCAGAAGGGAAAAAACTGTTCCTGAATCGCTGAGTTTGTGCCTTCAGGCTTCTCTATCTCCTCCCTGATGGTAACAGTGAGAAAAGGGCCTCCATACCTAGGACTTGCCCTGAGATGCACCAGTGTTGATCGCCAGTGAGGTTGAGATATTATCACTAATTTGCACAGATTGTGATCTTCCAGTTGGGAAGTGGCAGGAGACAGGTAGCTGGGTGACTGTCAGGAAAGGGAAGGGGATTAGACAGAATGAGCAGAGCATCCCTGTGGCTGTTCCCATCAATAATAAGTATACCGTTTTGGATACTGTTGGTGAGGATGACCTACCAGAGACAAGTTGCAGTGATTGGTCTCTGGCACCGAGACTAGACCATCAGCTCAGAAGGGAAGGAGGGAAAAGAGGAGAGCAGTAGTGATAGGGGATTCGATAGTTAGGGAGACAGATAGGAGGTTCTGTGGAAGAGATCGAGAATCCCAGATGGTCTGTTGCCTCCCTGGTGCCAGGGTCTGCGATATCTCGGATCGAGTTCTCAGTATTCTCAAGAGGGAGGGTGAGCAGCCGGATGTCATGATCCATGTAGGTACTAATGACATGGGTAGGAAGAGTGAGGAGGTCCTGAAAGGTGAGTTTAGGGAGTTAGGCACCAAATTAAAGGACATGACTTCCAGGATAGCAATCTCAGGATTGCTACCAGTGCCATGTGCAGGTGGGTTTAGAAGTAGTAAGATAGCGCAGATCAACATGTGGCTGAAGACATGGTGCAGGAGGGAGGGCTTCAGATTTATAGATAATTGGGCAGTTTTCCAGGGAAGGTGGGACCTGTTCTGGCAGGACGGTTTACATCTGAACTGGAGTGGGACAAATATTCTTGCAGGTAGGTTTGCTAGAGAGGCTCCAGTGGACTTAAACTTGATACAAGGGGGGAGGGGAACCAAAGTGTAGGAACAGATGAATGGGAGAAGAAAGAAACAGAAGATAGTAAAATTGTTTGCACCGTTAGAGATAAACAGAGAGGAAGAGGTGGAGAATTTCTTAAATACATTTATTTTAATGCTAGGAGCACTGTAAGAAAGGTGGATGAGCTTAGAGCATGGATTGATACCTGGAAATATGATGTTATAGCTATTAGTGAAACATGGTTGCAGGAGGGGGGTGATTGGCAACCAAATATTCCTGGATTTCGTTGTTTCAGGTGTGATAGAATCAGAGGGACAAGAGGGGGAGGTGTTGCATTGCTTGTCAGAGAAAATATTACAGCGGTGCTCTGGCAGGATAGATTAGAGGGCTCGTCTAGGGAGACTATTTGGGTAGAAATGAGGAATGGGAAAGGTGTAGTAACACTTATAGGGGTGTATTATAGACCACCTAATGGGGAGCAAGAATTGGAGGAGCAAGTTTGTAAGGAGATAGCGGATACTTGTAGTAAGCACAGGGTTGTGATTGTGGGAGATTTTACTTTTCTCCATGTAGACTAGGAAGCCTATTCTGTAAAAGGGCTGAATGGTTTG
Organism: Hypanus sabinus; assembly: GCF_030144855.1. Taxonomy (NCBI): domain Eukaryota; kingdom Metazoa; phylum Chordata; class Chondrichthyes; order Myliobatiformes; family Dasyatidae; genus Hypanus; species Hypanus sabinus. Next base: position 118,695,167 of record NC_082711.1, on the reverse strand, counting down.
GAGTTTGTAAGATGAATGCAGGATAGATTTTTGCAGCAATACATAGAGGTACCAACGAGAGAAGGGGCAGTGTTGGATCTCCTGTTAGGGAATGAGATAGGTCAGGTGATGGAGGTATGTGTTGTGGAGCACTTCTGGTCCAGTGATCACAATACCGTTAGTTTCAATATAATTATGGAGAAGGATAGGAATGGACCCAGCATTGAGATATTTGATTGGAGAAAGGCTAACTTTGAGGAGATGCGAAAGGATTTAGAAGGAGTGGATTGGGTCAATTTGTTTTATGGGAAGGATGTAAGAGAGAGATGGAGGTCATTTAAAGGTGAAATTTTGAGAGTACAGAATCTTTATGTTCCTGTTAGGTTGAAAAGAAAGGTTAAAAGTTTCAGATTCAGATTCAGTTTATTGTCATTTAGAAACCACAAATGCAATGCAGTTAAAAAATGAGACAACGTTCTTCCAGAATGATATCACAAAAGTATGATATGACAAAACAGACTACACCAGAAAATCCACATAATGTTTGACAATCCCCAATCCAGAGTCCGGAGAGGCTGCTGCGTATTAATATTGCACTACCATCTTAGCGCATTCCCTGGAAAGGAGCTCCAAATCCACCAGACAAACAAGACCAAAAACTAAAGCTACAAGACCTGCACAAAACCACATAGTTACAACAGTGCAAACAATAGAATAATTGATAAAAAAACAGACTATGGGCACAGTAAAAATAGTCCAAAGATGTTATAAGACTATAAATTCGAAAGAAACCACCATACAGTTTCCACAAGTTCTCAGGGTCCCAATTGACTCGTCATCCCATGCTGGTGGCTGAAGGGAATACCCCCGCTATGGACTTCCACGGCGCTGCCGGACCCAGTCTTGCAGACACAGCACACAGTGAAAGCAACCTGATCGCATCGGACTCCGAGTCTGTCGAAACTCTGAGCCTCTGACCATCCCCTCCAGCACAGCTTCTCCGAGTATCATCCTCTGCCGAGCGTATTAAGATGCCCCCCACCAATGGCCATCGGCAACGCGACCCCAAAGTCTGGGGGCCTGTTCTTCTCAGCAGTGACCCGGACCTCACAGCAGCAGCAGCAATGAAGAAGGTCTTCCTGGAGATTTCCAGATGTTCCTCCATGCTCCCATGTCTGTTTTCAACCGATTATGATTGTGCACAGCACCCCGCTTCACAAGTAACAGATAATCAGCTCCGGAGTAGCCGCTGCAAGCTGTGTCGCGCCGTCGTCTCGGATGTCATGGTTTGAGAGAGCCATGGTTTTCAAGGGATATTGGAAACTTGGTTCAGAAAAAGAGAGAGATCTACAATAAATATAGGCAGCATGGAGTAAATGAGGTGCTTGAGGAAGATAAAGAATGCAAAAAGAATCTTAAGAAAGAAATTAGAAAAGCTAAAAGAAGATACGAGGTTGCTTTGGCAAATAAGGTGAAAATAAATTCAAAGGGTTTCTACAGTTATATTAATAGCAAAAGGATAGTGAGGGATAAAATTGGTCCCTTAGAGAATCAGAGTGAACAACAATGTGTGGAGCCAAAAGAGATGGGGGAGATTTTGAACAATTTCTTTTCTTTGGTATTCACTAAGGAGAAGGATATTGAATTGTGTAAGGTAAGGGGAACATGTAGGGTAGTTATGGAAACTATGATGATTAAAGAAGAGGAAGTACTGGTGCTTTTAAATAATATAAAAGTGGATAAGTCTCCAAGTCCTGACAGGATCTTCCCTCGGACCTTGAGGGAAGTTAATGTAGAAATAGCAGGGGCTCTGACAGAAATATTTCAAATGTCATTAGAAATGGGATGGTGCCAGAGGATCGGAGTATTGCTCATGTTGTTCAATTGTTTAAAAAGGGTTCTAAGAGTAAACCTAGCAATTATAGGTCTGTAAGTTTGATATTAGTGATGGGTAAATTAATGGAAATTATTCTTAGAGATGGTATGTGTAATGTATAATTATCTGGATAATTGTCTGATTAGGAACAGTCAACATGGATTTGTGCGTGGAAGGTCATGTTTGACAAATCTTATTGAATTTTTTGAAGAGGTTACTAGGAAAGTTGATGAGGGTAAAGCAGTGGATGTTGTCTATATGGACTTCAGTAAGGCCTTTGACAAGGTTCTGCATGGAAGGTTAGTTAGGAAGGTTCAATTGTTGGGTATTAATATTGAAGTAGTAAAATGGATTGAACAGTGGCTGGATGGGAGATACCAGAGAGTAGTGGTGGATAACTGTCAGGTTGGAGGCCGGTGACTAGTGGTGTGCATCAGGGATCTATACTGGATCCAATGTTGTTTGTCATTTATATTAATTATCTGCATGATAAGGTGGTAAATTGGATTAGTAAGTATGCAGATGATACTAAGATAGGTAGCATTGTGGATAATGTAGTAGGTTTTCAAAGCTTGCGGAAAGATTTAGGCCAGTTAGAAGAGTGGGCTGAAAGGTGGCGGATGGAGTTTAATGCTGATAAGTGTGAGGTGCTACATTTTGGTAGGACTAATCAAAATAGGACATGCATGGTAAATTGTAGGGCATTGAAGAATACGGTAGAACAGATTGATCTAGGAATAATGGTGCATAGTTTCCTGAAGGTGGAATCTCATGTGGATAGGGTGGTGAAGAAATCTTTTGGTATGCTGGCCTTTATAAATCAGAGCATTGATTATAGGAGTTGGGATGTAATGTTAAAATTGTACAAGGCCTTGGTAAGGCCAAATTTGGAGTATAGTGTACAGTTCTGGTCACCGAATTATAGGAAAGATTTCAACAAAATAGAGAGAGTACAGAGAAGATTTATTAGAACGTTACCTGGGTTTCAGCACCTAAGTTACAGAGAATGGTTAAACAAGTTATGTCTTTATTCTCTGGAGCATAGAAGGTTGAGGGGGGACTTAATAGAGGTATTTAAACTAATGTGGGGGTAGATAGAGCTGACATGGATAGGCTTTTTCCACTGAGAGTAGGGGAGATTCAAACAAGAGGACATGAGTTGTGAGCTAGGGGACAAAAGTTTGGGGGTAACACAAGGGGTAACTTCTTTACTCAGAGAGTGGTAGCTGTGTGGAACAAGTTTCCAGTCGAAGTTGTAGAGGCACTTCGATATTGTCATTTAAAGTAAAATTGGATAGGTATATGGACAGGAAAGGAATGGAGGGTTATGGGCTGAGTGCAGGTCAGTGGGATTAAGTGAGAGTAAGTGTTCGGCACGGACTAGAAGGGCCGAGATGACCTGTTTCCGTGCTGTAATTGTTATATGTTTATATCTGTAGTTGGGAAAATGCTTAAAGCTATCATTAAATAAGAAATAGCAAAAGCAGGTCCTGTTTGACAAACTTACTGGAGTTCTTTGAGGATATAATAAGTGCAGTGGATAGAAGCGAATAGATGGATGTTATTTAATTTCCTGAAGACATTCAATAAGGTGCCACATAAAAGACTTATCCATAAGATAAGGAAGCATAGGGTTGGGTTGGTGTATTAGCATGGATAGAGGAGAAAGCAGAGAGTTGAGATACATGGGTGTTACTCTGGTTGGCAATCAGTGGTGAACAGTGTGCCACAGGGGTCGGTGCTGGGCCCGCAACTGTTCACGATATACATTAATGATCTGAAAGAGGGGACCAGGTGTAGTGTATCTAAGTTTGCTGATGATACTAAATTCAGTGGAAAAGCAAATTGTGCAGAAGATACGGAGAATCTGCAGCGAGATATAGATAGGTGAGTGGGCAAGTGTCTGGCAGACTGAGTCATCCACTTTAGAAGGAAAAATGGAAGATCAGATTATTACTTAAATGGTAAAAATTGCAGAGGAACTTGGGAGTGCTTGTGTATGAACTACAAAAGGTTGGTTTGCAGGTACAGCAGGCTGTCAAGAGGGCAAATGGAATTGCTAGAGGGATTGAATTTAAGACCAGGGAGGCTGCGCTGCAACTGTACAGGGTGCTGGTGAGGCCGCACCTGGAGTACTGAGTGCAATTCTGGTCTCCTTACTTGAGGAAGGATATACTGGCTTTGGAATTGGTGCAGAGGAAGTTCACCTGGTTGATTCCAGAGACAAAGATGTTAGAATATTAGGAAAGATTGAGTCTCCTGGGGCTGTACTCACTGGAATTCAAAGGATGAGAGGAGATCTTATAGTAACAGATAAAATAGGAAAGTTGTTTCCACTGGTAGATGACACTAGAACTCGGGGGCAAAGCCTCAAGATTCGGAGGAGTAAATTTAGGACAGAGATGAGGAGGAACTACTTTTCACAGAGACTGGTGAGACTGTGGAATTCTCTGCCCAATGAAAGAGTGGAGGTTACCTGAGTAAATATATTTAAGACAAGTTTGGATAGATTTTTGCATCGTAGAGGAATTAAGGGTTAAAAGGAAAAGGCAGGTAGGTGGAGCTGAGTCCATGGCCAGATCAGCCATTATCTTATTGAATGGCGGAGCAGGCTCAACAGGCCAGATGGCCGACTCCTGCTCTTATTTCTTATGATCTTATGTTTATGCTGTTGGGTTTGACTTTGTAGGAAATAATATCCTGCAAATCCTGCCAGAGTTGACGTGCATCTGATCTCACCCCCAACCTCACACAAAATCATCCCTTTGCTCTTGAAATAGCCCCCTGCATCATACATCTTTCTTGTACAGATCTGGGTCCCCAGACTTAAATGCCACAGACCTCGTCCTCAGCAGACAGCGAATCTCCTGATTCACCCATGGCTTTTGGTTTGGGATTATACAGTATGTTCTCATAGGCAGTAATCCACACAGGCTTTAATGAAGTCGGTAACAACTGCAGCATACACATCCAGGGTTGAAGATGAATCCCTGAATACAGTCCAGTCCACCAATTCAAAGCAGTTCTGTAGGCACTCCTGTGCTTCCCTGGTCCAAACCTTCTTGGTCCTCACGACTGGTGCTGCAGTCTTCAATCTCTGCCTATACTCAGGGAGTAGAAGTACAGCCAGGTGATCAGACTTCCCAAAGTGAGGGCGTGGAATAGCACGGTTGGCATTCTTAATGGTGGTGTAACAGTGGTCCAGTGTGTTTATGATTTGTTGAAGTTAATTATTTAGTGACTTTTTCAAGCTGGCCTGGTTAAAACCCCAAAATGATTCCATTTCCCATTTGGCTTTCCTCTTACCCCTTCTCTTCACTTCCCTTCAGTTCCCTCCTCCTTCCCTTCTCCCATAGTCTACTCTGCTCTCCTATCAGATTCCTCCTCTTTCTGCTATCTACTTTTTCCATTTATCACCTGAACAGCGCATGGCAAGTTGCTCGATGTGCTGATCTATCTGAGGCCACCAGACAAAGCTTCAAGTCAAAGCTTTCACTTTGACCACATTTAGATGACCAGCATGTAGGTCCTCCGACACTCCAGCTGTCAGCTTGGATGGTACAACCCAAACAAGGAAAACTCCGTGAAGGACAAGTTCATCCCAGCGCTGGTAAAAATGGGGGGACTGGGATTTCTGCAGCACACTCCAGCCATTTTGGGTGGCCATGTAGATCAGAGATCTTTCCTGGTTTCCCTTTGGATCAGCTCTGCTGTAACGTTCGATTTGCATGAGAGTGAATGCATCAAAGGATGTGTCCTCTTTTGTAAATTTTGCAGGTAGTTCCTTTTCTAAGGGTAAACAGGACAATCCATCAGCACTTCCATGATTAATCATCTTGTAGTCAATGTTTTATTTGTGTCTTACAAGAATCAGAGCCCATCTCAGCATTTCTGCTGCTGCTGTTATTGGAACACCCGTCTGTGGATTGAAAATGGACACCAGTGGATGATGATCAGTAATGAGGGTGAACTCTCACCATACAAGTACTGGTTGAAATGTTTTATACCCCAAACCGGATTCAAAGCCTCTGTCAATCTGTGCATGATTTTTATCTGCAGCAGTTAGGGAGCGTGATGCAAAGCCTTCATCACTCAGAACATGTGACATGATTACACCTATTCTGTAAGGTGAGGCATCATGGGTAGGCTTCACTGGATGATGTGGATAACCCTGTCACTGAGGCCTCTAACCAACTCGTTTCATAGGCTAACTCTGGCCAACAGCCACGTGACTCAGTATTGCATGGGTAATGGTGAGAAGGCATTACTTCAATAAGCAATACATACCTAGGGCTGGTATGATTCAGGTTTAACCAAATAGGAAAGTTGAATGTTCCCCTGAGGGAATGCAGATTTGAGGCGAATGCTTTCCCGTGCCAAGGTGTCGTTTGCCAGGAAATAACAGACCTTACAAAGAACAAAGAACATTACAGCACAGTATAGACTATTCGGCCCACAATGTTGTGCCGACCCTTAAACCTTGCCCCCCCCCCCATATAACCCTCCATTTTAAATTCCTCCATATTACCTGTCCAATAGTCTCTTCAACTTCACTAGTGTATCTACCTCCACCACTGACTCAGGCAGTGCATTCCACGCACCAACCACTCCCTGAGTGAAAAACCTTCCTCTAATATCCCCCTTGAACTTCCCACCCCTTACCTTAAAGCCACGTCCTCTTGTGGTGCCCTGGGGAAGAGGCACTTGTTGTCCTCTCTATCTATTCCTCTTAATACCACCACCAGTATTGGGTTGATGGTGACCTTTAAATCAGCACAGATCCTGATAGACCTATTCTTGGCTGCTGGACCGCTGGCGTTACCCATGGACTCCAGGCAACCTTCGAAAGAACTCCTACTGCCTCTATGCGATTTATATCTTACACCAGCATAAACTTACAGTGCAAATATATTTACAGATATTTCAACTTTCACAAACATTTCATAGTAAAAGTTAAGAAAAAAGGGACCATCACAGTTAAACCAGACTAAATGTGCACATAAATATCAGAGCTCGTTTCTAAAATAGTTGGGTGTATCACTTTACTCACGGTGCTGAACCCATGTCACCAGCCACTGGTCGAACTTCCCTCAAAAAATGTTACAAACAAACTCACTAACTCCTCCTCTGTGCTAGTCATCTGCACATTCTTGCAACAGGGTCTCCCCTTCAGGCGGGATTCTGCCAGTGTCTTCCCCTGGGTTCTTCTCCACACTTTCTTCTTCCAACATCAGCCAATCAAAGCCAGCCCACTGTTCCTCAGAAGTCTGGTCCCACCCAGCTCTCTCAAATGTTTCATGGCATCCCACTGAACAGACTTACAACCTGTTACAAGGCCAACTCGACTGGCTGACGTAACATTCCTAAGTTGAACAAATGGCTCCTTATCTCAACTGAAGCCAAAAACACTTACGTAAGAAGCTTAACTAACTGAGCACACTGTGTTTGCAGAAAAACTGCTAAAATAAAATACCTCACAGCATAAGTGAAGAAATACAGTAAAACATGTTCTTAACCAGGGCATTAAATGTGAGTACAGTGTCCAATGTCACCAGTTCCTTTGCCTTTTTGAAATCCACCACACATTGCTTTCTCCATTGCCATTTCTTCATAATCTGTAGTAATTAGTCCAAGGGGTGCATGAATTTTCCCAGCACACTTGTGTAAGTATTGTGTGTCAATGGTGTGACCAGAGTAACTGATGCTCGGTTTAAAGAATTCACACTTCTTGTGTCATGCTCTGAACCCATAATCTTCTAATCTTTTTAACACTGTCTTGAGATTTTGGAGATTTTGGAGATCTTATCCTGATTGGTAACAATTAAGCCATTCTGGTAACACTGAGTGCCTGGGCAGCCTTGCAGCTCCTAGTCCAGAGCTTTCTGCCAGTGTACAGCTGCAGATGCTACTCCAAAAATACCCCTATTATAGTGATAAAGCCCTTTGTGAGTGTTCATGGTGAGAAACACTTTGGACTCTTCTTCCATCTCCTTCTGTACGTAGGCCTCAGCTGTCCACTTTGCTGAAATGTTTCCCTCCAGGTGGGTTTGCAAAGATATCCTCTATCCTGGGCAGAGGGTATCGATCTACTTTCAGTATTGGGTTGATGGTGACCTTTAAATCATCATAGATCCTGATAGACCTATTCTTGGCTGCTGGATCACTGGTGTTACCCATGGACTCCAGGCAACCTTAGAAAGAACTCCTTCTGCCTCTACGCGATCCAGCTCACTGGCTACTTTGTTACAGATGGTATAAGAAACTGGACAGGCTTTGTAAAACTTCATTTCACATAACCCCATGTTATGTTCATTCAGGTGTGTGTAGGTATTCTTTCTGGTTCAAGAGTACCCCCCCACCCCCACAACTGGTTCAAGACTGGAGGGAATAACTGGTGGTTGAGGGGCAGTAAATTCCTGAACCTGGTGGGATATGTCCTGAGGCCCCTGTACCTGTAAACTAACGCCATCTGCTTACACAATGTCCATATCCTTCTGTTTTCCTCATATTCTCGTGCCCATCTAAACATATAGTCCCTGATGTATCTGCTCTACCTCCACTCAGCTCAGTTTATTTTAGGCATTCAGTACTTTCAGTGGTATATTATTAAAAGAGAGAGAGAAAAAACTTTCCTCTCACATCTAATTTAAAATTCACCTCTCTCACTTTAAATTATCTCCTCTAGTGCAACCCCCGGTAAAGATTTTGCTGCTGAAGTTGTAGGGTATTTCATTGAATGGTTTTCTGTGGAAGCAATGTGTGCTGCTGGAGGTGTTTGGGTTAGGATGCTTAGGAATCTTGTGTCATCCAATCAGGAGGGTGAAACTGGGAGAAGGTTCTAGAGAATGCTGGGGGAAAGGTTTTGTGAGCGACACTGAGGTGGGTCAAGGTCTTTTTTCGGTAGAAGATGGAGAGAGAAGCTCAAGAGAACTGGCCATAGGATTTGGTCCGATGGGATTGCGCAGTCTGATAGAGCCCAAGAGGGAATTCTAGTGGTGATCGGTGAAAATGGGTCAGGACTCTCAGTACATTGGAAGGTTTGAGCTCCACCCTGTGCACATTAGACAGTCTAATAATGATGGGTCCTTTTGCTTTCTTTCTTTTCTTTACTAACTGGTTAAGCTAACATTCATAAATATACTTTCTTTATAATTTTGTGCAGTGTGCATTCTGTTATTTCTTGCCACTGGGTGATTGCATGGGAGCAGTAATTACACAGTATTCACAGAAATTGGGGTTCGTGTGGGCGAGACATACCAACTTCCCGGGTTTGATGGGACTAAAGTTATATCGACCCTGGACATGCAGATTCTGGAAAGGTGGTTTCCTCACCGCTGAGTCCGGCGGCTGTTAGCGAGGGGTTAACGAGCCGCGTCTCTAGAAACACCCAGTGAAAAGGGATTTCATTGTGGGGGCTATTGTCCCAGATTGAATTTGTTGAAGTGATTAACACATAAAAAATGCTGAGTTCCTCCAGCACATGCAGATTTTCTCTTGTTTGTGTTGAGAATTGATTAAGTGGGTTTGTGTTTCAGCCTGTGTTAAACTATTATCTAGGAAAGTGATTAAGATATGAGGCAGGCATTAAGCATTGGTGCAATTCAAAGTGATCACACATAACTAAGGCTTGTGTTCCGAGCGGCATCGATATCCGAAGCCCAGATGAATTGTTGATTAGGGTTTTTCAGTGCCGTCAAAGTATCAGGGAAAGCTATGATCACTGTCAAAGTATTAGGGAAAGGTACGATCACTGTTAAAGTATTAGTGAAAGCAGTTTGACTAGAAGACAGGCACAGATGTCGTTTTAGTTCAGACTAGCAATGGCATGACTGAAATGGGTTGGCCCGGTACTATTGGCGTCCAGGGAGAGTCAGGGCCATGGACCATCCATACTTTCAGTGAGGAGGGGATGTAGGTGAAGGTGCTGAATTGGAAGCTGAAGGCAAATACTTTAAAGACAAGTTGTTCTCATTGCTGCCGAGTGAGGGGATGAGTGGTCTGATGTGGAAGGTCTATTGAGACATCCAGCGAGGGGTGAGCATTCTAAGTTGGTAGCGGCAATTACGTCCCTGGTGGATACATAGCAATGTGCACCAACAGAGAGTCAAAGTTATCGTAGGCTGAGACTGTTCTCGGACTGAAGCCCACCCCGATGGGGAGATGGAATTTGAGATTTGGGCAGAGCAGACATCTCAGCTGCTGGATGAGTGGCAGTGTCAGATAATGTGAAAAGATAGTTCCGGCTGCTGAGGTGAGACATCGTCAAATGTCCTTTGCTACTTCTATGGGCTCCATGCATGCACTAGAAAGTGTTTTTCACATGATGGGAAGGCCAATGCAGCTTATGTCGGTTGGGGTTTAAGAGCATGTTCCAGGAGAAAGGGGAAAAGCTTCCTGCCTACACTTTTCTGCTCGAGAGAGAGCTGAGCTGCTTGTGGCGTAAAGGAGCCATTGAACTAGCTGAGGTGAATCGATTAGGGGTGGACCAAGTGGTGAAGGGCGCACAGTCTCAGGACATGATTGCTTTTAGCCTTGTAAGATGAGCCCCCTCCCCACACTCGTTTACTGAGCTCTGGAGGACTGCTATTGAATGTGGTTCTTTCAAAAGGGGAGTGACTGGTATTGTCTGCTACAACTGTGTTGAGGAGGGACACTTCCGGCGGAAGTTGGGAAACTTCAGAGAGAGGGAACAGCCTGGTGTCTCAGGGGAACTGATGCACCATCAATAACTCACTCTGAGACGTAAGGCGAGATATCGGCTTTTATTGACTGGAAGAAGGAACAAACAGTGAGTGACCACCATACTACATCCTGGAGACTGAGAGGCCGGGCTCAGGCCTTGATCGCCTTTATACAGGGGTCTGTGGGAGGAGCCACAGGAGCAGTCAGCAGGGGGCATGTCTAGACAGGTATATGTAGTTCACCACAGGAACACATTCCAAACAGTGTATCAAGGAACACCCAAAAGCAAAAAATCCCTATTTCTGAAGTCTTAGTGGGTCAAGCTCCAGTGTATCACTATGGATTGAGGGTATTTATGCTAGAGCCATATTTGACACTGGGTCTCAGGTTACTCTGTTGTACTGTTCACTTTACAACTGGTATTTGACGAGTTTACCAGTGACACCACTCAGTGCACTAGAGATCTGAGGTCTTAGAATGAATGACTACCCATATGATGGTTACTTGTCATTGAAGCTGGAGTTTTCGGAAAAAGATGCGGGAGTAGCTGAGATCCTTGACACGTTAATGTTGGTTTATCCGGACCTGGTCCAGAAGGACGAAGCTTCAATTCTTTTTGGGAATAAATACTCCTATTGTGGCAAGGAGAGAATTAGAGAGAGCTTTCTGAAACCTTGCCCATTCACCCCGTGTTCAGAGCTGTTTTTGAGAAAGTGCAAGCCCGGATAATGAGCACAAACGAGGAACTGTGTGGTACATCCAGTCCAAACCCATCGTGTTACGGCCTCATGGGGGTCAGGGAGTTTCACTTGCATGCAAGATGTAAGTGCATGCATACATACTGTTGATAACAGTGCACATGATTGACACAGGAGCTGATTAAACACATTAATGGAGGGTGAGCAAAGAGATGGTATACTGATATATGGAGAGGTAGAATCCAGCGGAGTGTGGGGAGAGAGGGCAGTGATGTGAGGAGTGATAAGTGGTAATAGAGGAGAGAGGTGTAATTTGAGGAGTGATGAGAGGTAATGGAGGGGTGGGGAATGGAGTGTGGAGTGATGATGGGTAAGGTTGACTGGAAAGGGACACTCGCAGGAAAGACAGCAGATCAACAATGGCCTGAGTTTCTGCAAAAAATGAGGGACGTGCAAGACAGACGTATTCCAAATAAGAAGAAACTTTTGAATGGAAGAAGACACTACCGTGGCTGACAAGTGAAGTCAGAGCCAAACTAAAAAGAAAAGAGAGGGCATACAAGGAAGCCAAAGCTAGTGGGAAGATAAAGGATTGGGAAGATTTTAAAAACTTGCAGAAGGAAACTAAGAAGGTCATTAGGAAGGAAAGGATGAATTATGAAAGGCAGCTGGTGACTAACATCAAAGAAGAAACTAAAAGCTTTTTAAAGTATATAAAGGGTAATAGAGGGTTGAGGGTAGATATAGGACCAGTACAGAATGACGGTGGAGATTTTGTAATGAGAGACGCAAAGATGGCAGAGGAACTGAATGCGTATTTTGCATCAATCTTCACAATGGAAGACGTGTTCAGTATACTGGACATTCAAGAGTGTCAGGAAAGTGAAGTTTGTACAGTGAAAATGACAGCTGTGAATGTGCTCAGAAAGCTTAATGGTCCGAGGGTGGATAAATCTCCTGGACCTGATGAAATGCACCCTTGGGTTCTGATGGAAGTAGCTGGAGAGATTGCAGAGGCACTAACAATGATTTTTCAAGAATCGACAGTCATTGTACCAGATGACTGGAAAATTGCAAATGTTACTCTGCTATTTAAGAAGGATGGGAAGCAGCAGAAAGGAAATTATAGACTTGTTAGCCTGACATCAGTGGTTGGGAAGTTGTTGTAATCGATTGTTAGGGATGAGATTCAGGAGAACATGGAGGCACGTGACAAGAGAGGCCAAAGACGGATGGTTTCCTGAAAGATGGTTGTCTGATTAACCTACTGCAATTTTTTCAGGAAATTACAAGCAGGATAGATGAAGGAGATGCAGTATATGTGGTGTACTTGGATTTTCAGAAGGCCTTTGACAAAGTGCCGCACATGAGGCTGCTTAGCAAGATAAGAGCCCATGGAATTACAGGGAAGTTACTAGCATGGGTGGAGCATTGGCTGATTGGCAGAAAACAGAGTGTGGGAATAAAGGGATCCTATTCTGTCTGGCTGCCGGTTACTAGTGGAGTTCCACAGGGGTCGGTTTTGGGACCACTGCTTTTTACGACATATGGCAATGATTTGGACTGTGGGATTTGTGACTAAATTTGGCGATGATATAAACATAGGTAAAGGAGCAGGTACTGTTAAGGAAACAGAGAGCCTGCAGAGAGACTTAGATAGTTTAGGGGAATGGGCAAAGAAGTGGCAAATGAAATACAATGTTGGAAAGTGTATGGTCATGAACTTTGGTGGAAAAATTAAACAGGCAGACTATTATTTAGATGGGCAGAGAATTCAAAATGCAGAGATGCAAAGGTACTTGGGAGATCTTGTGCAGGATACCCTAAAGGTTAACCTCCAGGTTGAGTCAGTAGTGAAGAAGGTGAATGCAATGTTGGCATTCATTTCTAGAGGTAAAGAATACAAGAGCAGGGATGTGATGTTGAGCCTCTATAAGGCACTCGTGAGACCACACTTGGAGTATCATGTGCAGTTTTGTGCTCTTTATTTTAGAAAGGATATACTGACATTGGAGAAGGTTCAGAGAAGATTCACGAGAATGATTCCAGGAATTAAAGGGTTACCATATGAGGAAGTCTGGCAGCTCTTGGGCTGTATTCCCTGGAGTTCAGGGGAATGAGGAGAATAGGAACATATCAAATGTTAAAAGGCCTGAACTGATTAGATATGGCAAAGTTATTTCCCAAGGTAGGGGAGTCTAGGACAAGAGGGCATGACTTCAGGATTGAAGGACGTCCATTTAGAATAGAGATGAGGAAAAGTAACATCAGTCAAATGGTGGCAAATCTGTGGAATTTGTTGCCATGAGCAGCTGTGGAGGCCAAATCATTGGGTGCATTTAAGGCAGAGATAGATAGGTTCTTGATTAGCCAGGGCCTCAAAGGATATAGGGAGAAGGCAGGGGAGTGGGGATGACTTGGAGAATTGGATCAGCCCATTAGTGAATGGTGGAGCAGACTTGATGGGCTGAAGGCCTACTTCTGCTAATATATCTTATGGTCTTATAAGGTAATGGAGGGAAGTGATGTGAGGACTGATGAGGGGTAATGGTGAGGATGGGAGGGATGTGAGCAGTGATGAGGGGTAATGAAAGGATGGAGTGATGAGGGGTAATGGATGAGACGGGAGTGATGTGAATGGTGATAAGGGGAATGGTGGGGAGGGGAGTGAAGTGAGGAGGTAATAGAGGGAATGGTATAGATGAGAGTTAATGGAGAGCGGAGAGCTGGGGGTAATGGAGGGGGATTAATGGGGTATTGGAGGGGACAGGAGTGATGAGAGGTAATGGAATGGATGGGAGTCATTGAGGGTAATGGAGAGGAGGGGAGTGATAAGGGGTAAAGGAGGGTCTGGGAGATATGAGAGTTAATGGAGGAGAGGGGAGTGATGAGGTGTAATAGAGGGGACGGGAGTGATGGGGTTAATTGAGGGGATGGGAGATATCAGAGTTAATGGAGGAGAAAGGAGTGATGATGGGTAATGCAGGAGAGAGGATTGATGAGAGGTAATGCAGGGGAGGGGAGTGATGAGGGGTAATGAATGGGATGGGAGTGATGATGGGAGTGATGATGTGTAATGTTGGGGATGGGAGATCTGAGAGTTAATGGAGAAGAGGATAGTGATGAGGGGTAATGGAGGGGATGGGAATTATGAGAGTTAATTGGTGAAGGGAGTGATGAGGGGAATGGAGTATAAGGGAGTGATGAGGGCTAATGGAGGGGAGTGTAGTGATGAGGGGTAATGGAGTGGATGGGAGATATGAGAGTCAATAGAGAAGATGGGAGTGAGGAGGGGTAATGGTGGAGAGGGTAGTGATAGGAGGTAATGGAGGGGAGGGGATTGATGAGGGATAATGGCGAAAGGAGTGATGAGTGATAATAGAGGGGATTTGAGTGATGAGGGGTAATCAAGCAGAGGTTAGTGATGAGAGTTAATGGAGGAGAGGGGAGTGCTGAGGGGTACTGGAGGGGATGGGAGGTATGAGAGTGAAGGAGATGGGGTGATGAGGGGTAATGGAGTGGATTTGGAAATATGAGAATTAATGGAGGATAGGATAGTGATGAGGGGTAATGCAGTGGAGGGGAGTGATGAGGGGTAATGGAGGGGATGAGAGATAGTTAATGGAGAAGACGGGAGTGAGGGGTAATGGAGGGGCAGGAGTGATGAGGGGTAATGCAGAAGGGTATGATGAGGTGTAATGGAGGGGAGAATAGTGATGAGGGGTAATGGAAGGGAGAGCAGTGAAGAGTGGTAATGGGGGAGTTGGGAGTAATGAGGGATAATGGAGGTGATTTGAGTGATGGGGGTAATGGAGAGGAGGGGGTGATGAGGGGTAATGGATGGGAGTGGATTGATGAGTGGTAATGGGGTGGATGGGAGTGATTGAATGTAATGGAGGGGAGGGTTGCGAGAAGTGATGGAGCAGTGGTCGGGCTGGGAGATATGAGGGTTAATGGAGGGGAGGGGAGTGTTGAGGGTAATGGAAGGGAGGGTAGTGATAAGGGGTAATGTAGGGGAGGGAACTGATGAGGGTTAATGCAGGAGAAGGTAGTGATGACTAGTAATGGAGTGGAGGATAGTGATGATGGTAATGTAGGTGATGGGAGTGATGAGGGATTAATGGAGTGGACGGTAGTAATGGGGTAAAGGAGGGCAAGGGAATGATGGGGTAATGGAGGGGAGGATAGTGATGAAGGGTAACGTAGGGGAGTAGAGATATGACATTTAATGGAGGAGAGGGGAGAGATGGGGTAATGGAGGGGATTGATGAGGGGTAATGGAGAAACAGTGATGAGGGGTAATGGAGGAGAAAGGAGTGATATGGGATAATAGAGGATTTTAGAGATGAGGTGTTATGGAGGGGATGGGTGTGATGAGGGGTAATGAAGGGAACAGGAGTAATGAGGGGTAATGGAAGGGAAGGCAGTGATGAGGGGAAATGGATGGGAGGGATGAGATGTAAATGAGGGGATGGGACTGATGAGGGGTAATGGAGGGGAGGGGTAAAATGAGGATTAATGCAGGGAATGTGAGTGATATGGGGTAATGGAGGGACTGTTAGATATGAGAGTTAATGGAGGAGAGGGGATTGATGAGGTGTAATTGAGGGGACAGGAGTGTTGTGGTTAATGGAGGTGATGGGAGGTATGAGAGTTAATGACAGAGAGGGGAGAAATGAGGGGTAATGCAGATGAGGGGAGTGATGAGGGTAAGGGAGGGGTTTTAAGTGATGAGAGGTAATTCGGGATGGGAGTGATGAGGGATAATGGAGAGGATTTGAGTGATGAGCGGTAATTGGAGGGTAGTGATGAGGGGTAATGGAGTGGATGGGAGTGATGAGGGGTAATGGAGTGGTGGGAGTATTGAGGGGTAATGGAGGGGAGGGGAGTTCTGAGCAGTAATGGAGGGGACAGGATGACTGAGGGTAATGGACAGATGTGAGAATTGATGGTTTAATGGACAGGATGGAAGATATGAGGGGTAATCGTGGAGAGGGGAGCGATGAGGGGTAATCGAGGGGATGGGAGTGATAAGGGGTAATGTAGGAGAGTGGAGTGATGAGGGGTAATGGAGAGGACGGGAGTGATAAGGTGTAATGGAGGGGTGGGTCGGGATAAGGGGAAATGCAGGGGAGGGCAGTGATGAGGGGTACTGGAGAGGATGGGAGACATGAGAGTTAATGGATTGGAGGTGAGTGATGAGTGTTAATGGAGTGGAGTGGGAGTGATGAGGGATAATGGATGGGAAGGGAGTGATTGAGGGTAATGGAGGGGAATGATGTGAGAAGTGATGGGTTAATGGACGGGATGGGAGATATGAGGGTCAATGGAGGACAGGGGAGTGTTTAGGGGTAATGGCTGGAAGGAGAGTGATGAGGGATAATGGAGGGGTGGGATGAGGCATAATGCAGGCGAGGGCAGTGTGAGGGGTAGTGGAGTGGAGGGGTGTGATGAAGGGTAATGTAGGAGAAGGGAGTTATGGGGGTAATCGAAGGGAGTGTATTGATGAGGGTTAATGGAGGGGAGTGGTGTGATAAGGGGTAGTGGTGTGGAGAGGTGTGATGAATGGTAATGGGGAGGGGAGTGATGAGGGGTAATGGAGGTGAGGGTAGTGATGAGGGGTAATGGAGGGGATGGGAGTGAGGAGTGGTAATGGAGGGGATGGGAGTGTTGAGAAGTAATGGAGGGAGTGATGTGAAGAATGTTCGGGTTAATGGAGGGGACGGGAGATATAAGTGTTAATGGAGGAGAGGAGAATGATGAGGTTTAATGGTGGCGATCTGAGTGATGAGGGGTAATGGAGGAGATTTGAGCGATGGGGTAATGGAGGGGAGTGATGAGGAGTAATGGAGGGGATTTGAGTGATGACGGGTAATGGATGGGATGGGAGTGATCAGGGGTATTGAAGGGAACAAGAGTGATGAGTGCTAATGGAGGGGACAGGAGTGATGTGAGTAGTGTTCGAGGTAGTGGGATGGGAGAGATGATGGTCAATGGAGGAGAGGGGAGTGTTTAGGGGTAATGGCTGGAAGGAGAGTGATGAGGTGTAATGGAGGGGAGGGTGGTGATGAGGGGTAATGGAGGGGAAGTGGTGTGATAAGGGGTAATCGAGTCTAGGGGTGTGATGAGGGGTAATGGAGGGGAGGGTAGTGATGAGGGGTAATGGTGGGGATTTGAGTGATGAAGTGTAATGGAGAGGAGGGGAGTGATGATGGGTAATGTAGGAGAAGGGAGTTATGAGGGGTAATCGAAGGGAGTGTATTGATGAGGGTTAATGGAGGGAAGTGGTGTGATAAGGGGTAGTGGAGTGGAAGGGTGTGATGAATGGTAATGGGGAGGGGAGTGATGAGGGGTAATGGAGGGGATGGGAGTGATGAGAGGTAATGGAGGGGAGTGATGTGAAGAACGATAGGGTTAATGGAGGGGTCGGGAGATATGAGTGTTAATGGAGGAGAGAGTGATGAGGTTTAATGGTGGCGATCTGAGTGATGAGGGGTAATGGATGGGATGGGAGTGATGAGGGGTAATGGAGGGGATGGGAGTGATGAGGCGTAATGCAGGCGAGGGCAGTGATGAGGAGTAATGGAGGGGAGTGCAGTGATGAGGGTTAATGGAGGGGAGTGGTGTGATAAAGGGTAGTGGAGTGGAGGGGTGTGATGAAGGGTAATGGAAGGGAGGGATGAGGGGTAATGGAGAGGAGTGATGACGGGTAATGGAAGGGATTTGAGTGATGATGGATAATGGATGGGATGGGAGTGATCAGGGGTATTGAAGGGAACAAGAGTAATGAGTGCTAATGGAGGGGACGGGAGTGATGTGAGTAGTGTTCGAGGTAGTGGGATGGGAGAGATGAGGGTTAATGGAGAGGGGAGTGATGAGGGGTAATGTAGGAGGGATTGGGGTATTGGAGGGGTCGGGAGTCATGAGAGGTAATGGAATGGATGGAAGTGCTTGAGGGTAATGGAGGGGAGTGATTTGAGGAGTGATAGGTTTAAAGGAGGGGATGGGATATATGAGGGTTAATGGAGGAGAGGGGAGTGATGAGAGGTAATGGAGGTGACGAGATTGATGATGGGTAATGGGGGGACTTATGAGGGGTAATGGGGGAGAAAGTAATGGAGGGTTAATGGAGGGGATGGGAGTGATGAGGTATAATAGAAGGGATTTGAGTGATGAGGGTAATGGAGCGGAGGGGAGTGATGAGGAGTAATGGAGTGGAAGGGAGATATGAGAGTAAATGGAAGAGACGGGATTGATGATGGGTAATGGAGGGGAGGTTTGTGATGATGGGTAATGGGGAGAAGAAAGTGATGAGGGGTAATGGAGGGGATGGGAGTGATGAGGGGTAATGGAGGGGAGGGGAGTGGTAAGGTTTAATGGTGGGGATTTGAGTGATGAGAGACAATGGAGGGGATGTGAGTGATATGGGTAATGAAGGGAACAGTACTGATGAGGGGAAATGGAGGGAACGGGAGTGATTGAGGTAATGGAGGGGAGGGGAGTGATGAGTGGTAATGGAGGGGATAGGAGTGATGAGGGGTAGTCAAAGGGAGGGTAGTGATGAGAGGTAATTGAGGAGATGAGAGTGATAAGTGGTAATGGAGTGGAGGGGAGTGCTGAGCGGTAACGGAGGGGACGGGAGTGATTGAGGGTAATGGAGGGGACGGATGTGAGAAGTGATGGGTCAATGGACGGGATGGGAGATATGAGGGTTAATGGTTGAGAGGGGAGTGTTTAGGAGTAATCGCGGGGAGGGAAGTGATGAGAGGTAATGGAGAAGAAGGGAGTGATGAGGGGTAAGGGAATGGTTTTAAGTGATGAGAGGTAATTCAGGGGATGGGAGTGATGAAGGTTAATGAAGGGAACAGGAGTGTTGAGCGGTAATGGAGGGGAGGATGGTAATGAGGGGTAATGGATGGGATGCGGTGATGAGGCGTAATGGTGAGGATGGGAGTGATGAGTAATGGGCATTTGAGTGATGCGGCATAATAGAGGGGATGGGAGTGATGTGGGGTAACAGAGGGGAGTGATGTGAAGAGTGATCGAGGTAATAGAGATGAGTGTTAATGGAGAGGGGAGTGATGAGGAGTAATGGAGGGTAGTGATGAGGGGTAATCGAGGGGATGGGAGTGATAAGGGGTAATGGAGGGGAGGAGAGTGATGGGGGTAATGGATGGGAGTGGACTGATGAAGGGTAATGGATGGAAGGGATGTGAAAAGTGATGGGGCAATGGACTTGCTGGGAGATATGAGTGTTAATGGACGGGAGGGGAAGTTTAAGGGGTAATGGAGGGAGGAGAGTGATGAGGGCTAATGGAGGGGAGGGGAGTGATGTGTGGTAATTGATAGGATGGGAGTGATGAGGGATAATGGAGGCGATTTGAGTGATGAGGGTTAATGGAGAGGGTAGTGCTGAAGGGTAATGGGGAGGAGGGGAGTGATGAGGGGTAATGTGAGTGGAGGATATTGATGCGGGGTAATGGGGGGAGGGTAGTGATGAGTGGTAATGGAGGGGACGGGAGTTATTGAAGGTAATGGAGGGGAGGGATGTGAATAGTGATGGGGCAATGGACTTGCTGGGAGATATGAGTGTTAATGGAGTGGAGGGGAGGTTTGTGGAGTAATGGAGGGAGGTGAGTGATGAGGAATAATGAAGGGGAGTGTAGTAATAAGGGATAATAGAGGGAAGGGATGTAATGAGGGTAACGCAGGAGAAGGTAGTGATGACAGATGTTACGTAACCCCGTAACTGGGTCACTTACCAGCAAAGATAGAGAGGTCCGTTGAAATCTGATGGTACTATTTTTAAAAGTATTTATTGATAAAGGGGCCCAAAAATAAGATTAATGCAAACATACAGATAATATACGTCGTCAATACTAAATCTAAAAGCGCGGGTACAATAATAATCAATAAGAAATAGCTCTATCATTGTCTAGGGGATAATGTATTGTCCGATGGAAATATAAAAGTCACTGTTAGTTCGTTCAAGCTGCAGCGTTTTGGGTTTAAGAGAGAGACGGGTTAAACTTGCCCAGGTCTTTTATGATGCCAATCCTTTGAGTCGGGGGGAGTTGGTTTCCCCGTTGTTAGCTAAAAGCCGTTTTCCGTGGTACAGCCACCAGTTCCAGGCAAACGGAACTGAACGCACGTGGCCTCCTTCCAATGGCTTCCGCTATTATGGGATCGCTAGCATTTCTTCTGGTGCGGCTGAGGGGCTGTTCCCACAGACCCTCTTTTATCCTGACTCACAGGGTCGCAGATGTCAATCAGGTTGGGGGTGATGCAATCCCTCCCTCAACCAGCCCACTTTGCCTGAGGGCTTCCACGTAGCACAGTATTTCAATCCACAAGTTCGTCTCCAAGAGACAATGGCCGTGTCCCGTAGCTTTAAATTGCCGGGGGAACGAGACATTCCGCATGTCTCTCTCTCATTTCCTGGCACTCCTGACCCATCCCAACAGTGATCTTGCGATTCTCACAAAGGAGGGGGCTGCAGGCGTAACACCCCCTTTCTTCAACGCATTTTTACCAGCAGTTAAAACGAAGTAGTACAGAGTCTTACAGGATTGTGGAATCTAACACAATACAAAAGCTTTTCCTTTTCTCTACAGAGTAATACAGTTATACATCCAATTCAGCATCCAAACAGTTAACGATTACAGTGTCACTTCCTTTAATATCAACATCTTGTACCTTACTAAAGTCTTGTAGCATCAGACTTCAATTTAATAACCACCTATTTTTATTTCTTCCCTTCAGCAACAAAACTAAGGAGTTGTGATCTTAGCTGCCGTGCATCTACAAAAGTTTATGTAAATACTATTCTTTCGGTTGTTTTCAAACTTAACAGGCAGGTTTCCATGGAGTTGTCTTTATTGTTCACATGCTTTGTCGAAATCCTGTACAACCGGCTTTTGCTATTTAAAAATGGCATCCCCATTAACCATCACCTCTTTTCCAGTTAGTTCCCATGTGGGGGGCTTGGGTACCTTGGCGAGGTAAACTGTCGCCCATTTCTTTCATAGGAGTTATTTTATCAACACCGTGTCCCAAACTTAGACCATCTTCTGAATTTCCACCCAATTCTTTAATTTTATACCGGTGGCTAGCCCTCTCTTCAGGACCCTTCAGGGTATGTGTGTTTCAGTTCGAACTCTTTGTTCAAGCAGCATTTCAAATTCTGCCTTTTCACACCACACTCTGGAATAACAATAGCACGCCCCCCACCGCCCCCCCCCCCCCCGTCACCTCCCGGCTTTATCTGGAAGCGATCCGCAGGGTTTAAAATTTTTTCATTCGATTTGGGAACTACATATTTCCCGTTTCCTTCAATAGCAATATTTATCTCCCCATTTTTGAGCTCCACATTAACTTTTAACACGCCTTCAAGCACAAACACCTGGGAACTCTCACTTCTCACTATTACCAAGGTTAACCCTTTCTTCACTGAACCAAGTCTATTTGACCCAAAAGGACAGCCGTCTCATTCAACTGAATCAAATACCTCAGACTTTTTCTGAGCTCCGTTTCTAGGTTCAGTACCATGTGCATCCCCATCTTGGCCACACTCAAACGGGACATTGGCCTCTTCCAGGCTTTCAATACCCGTACCCTTTTCAAATTCTAAGTTCCCCTGATCCTCCCAGTTACTCTCTGGGCAACTCCCTTCCGGAGTAAACTCAACCCTGCGGTTGAAACAACCTCATCTGCCAACCCAGCAGACTTCTTCAAGGTAAGGGCACCCTTTTCATCTAAGACTGCCCTCATTTCATTATCGGGCACACCTCCAACATTTTCAACTTCTTCAAACAGTTCTGCCAACCCAGTCAGATCATCCAGGTCCAACCCTGGACTTTTTAACTGCTCTATCAGTTCCTCATCTTTATTTTCTCCCTCTGGAACCTTTCTCCTTGCTAAGGGCAGATCTACCTCCTCTCCCTTACCCTCTTTCACTTTACTACTCTTCGTTTTACCACCCTCTAAACACTCATGGTACAGGGTCGGTAGAAACGTCTCGGCCAAATAGAAACTGGCCGGATTTAAACTGCTCTCGTTCTCAGCTGCCTCTCTCGGCAGGCTGCGAGTGACCGCGCATGCGGGATAGATCTGGGACTCTAGGGGTGGGGCCGCAACACTCACTGGCCGGCTGGTCATCGTCAAGGCTGTCCAAACCTTACCACCTGCTAAATCGTTACCGAGAAGTATGTCCGCGTCAGTTCTCGGGAATTCTGATCGCACCCCTATTTCAACGGGTCCAGACACCAGCTCACAATCCATAATGACCTTATGTAAGGGCACCATTACTGATTCCTTTCACAGCTACCATTCTCGTCTTGTGACCAAACTCTAGTACCTTACTGCTGATCAATGACAGCTCAGCCCCCGTGTCTCTCCAGATCCGTACGGGAAATGATGTGTCTCCCTCCCTCACAGACACAGTTCCATGTGACAGACAAGTCTCAGACCCTTCTCGTACTCTGTCTACCCGGGGCTCTCTTGTCGATTTACTGATTACCACGGCACATCCGATAGGGACAGCTGCTTTCCCTTTTCCTGTCTCTTTCCTCGGAGCAAAGCGCCGAGATGCAATATGCCCCCCCTTTCCACAATTAAAACAGGTCAAGCCCGGAAATCTCTGACCGTCTGGCCTTTCCCCCTCAACCTTACCACTAGCTCCTGGCGGGACCTCTGCCTCAGCCTGTGGACTTTCTCGATCGTTCCCACGGTCTCTCTGGGAACTTTTATTCGAGGAAAACTTTGTCTTGTGGGTTAGGGCATATTCATCTGCGAACCTAACAAATTCTGAAATGGACTTATTCGGCTTCTCATTCAAATACATCTGGATATCCTCCGAAACACAACCTTTAAATTCCTCAATCAGAATTAACTCCCTGAGACGCCAATAATCCTCTGCCACTATCTCTGCGGTGCACCAATGGTCCAAGAGCACACCCTTCTCATAGGCAAACTCAGTATACGTCTGATTCCACCCTATCTTTAAATTTCTAAACTTTTGTCTATACGCTTCAGGTACTAACTCGTAACTCCGGAGAATGGCCGCCTTTACTTTGTTATAACTCCCCTCCTCCATGGCCAACGTCGTATATGCCCACTGTGCCTTCCCTTTTAACACATTTTGTAACAGCACCACCCACTGATCTCTGGGCCACTTCTGATTCACTGCCACCTTTTCAAAAAGCAAGAAATAACTATCAACATCCGTCTCCTCGAACGGAGGTACTAGCCTCAACTCTCGACTAACATTAAACCGCTCCTCTCAGTCTGACCCTTGATCTCTTCACCCTTGCCTTAACTTCTCCATCTCCTAGTCATGTTTCCTTTGTTTCTCTGCCTCCCAATACTCTCTCTCCTTCTTGGCCCTCTCTCTCTCTCTCTCTCTCTCTTTCTCTTTCTCAGCTCTCTCTTTCTCTTTCTCAGCTGCTTCCAGCTGTTTCAACTGAATTTCATGCTCCCGTTTCACCTCTAACTCCTTTAGCTGGAGCGCCTGCTCCCTTTCTCTCTGGGTTGCTTCCAGCTGCTTTAACTTAATTGCATGTTCCAACCTTAATTTCTCCAACTGTAACTGAGCCGTCCCACTAGCTGGTACCTTTTCAGGGATATCTTCCAATACCTCAGCTGCAAACACATTCTTCCCGATATAATACTGAGTTATGGCCCTTCGCACCTCCCGCTTTTTCATTGACAACCTCACCTCTGCGAGGTTTAACTCCTTCGCCAAATTTATCAAGTCTGATTTGGTGGCCGCCTCTAGCGCCTCCAGAGTTGGGTTTTCTATAAATTCACCCACGTCCATCTTTGCTGGTTCCCCGTCTGGCTATCCACGTAACCAGATCCAAGTTTTGGACTTACAAGCTCGATTCACTGGCCTCCCAATTTGGTGTCAAATCCCAAGGCGAGAACTCCAATTGTTACGTAACCCCGTAACTGGGTCACTTACCAGCAAAGATAGAGAGGTCCGTTGAAGTCTGATGGTACTATTTTTTAAAAGTATTTATTGATAAAGGGGCCCAAAATAAGATTAATGCAAACATACAGATAATATACATCGTCAATACTAAATCTAAAAGCGCGGGTATAATAATAATCAATAAGAAATAGCTCTATCATTGTCTAGGGGATAATGTATTGTCCGATGGAAATATAAAAGTCACTGTTAGTTCGTTCAAGCTGCAGCGTTTTGGGTTTAAGAGAGAGACGGGTTAAACTTGCCCAGGTCTTTTATGATGCCAATCCTTTGAGTCGTGGGGAGTTGGTTTCCCCGTTGTTAGCTAAAGGCCATTTTCCGTGGAACAAGCCACCAGTTCAAGGCAATGGAACTGAACGCACGTGGCCTCCTCCCTACTGGCTTCCGCTATTACGGGATCGCTAACATTTCTTCTGGTGCGTCTGAGGGGCTGTTCCCACAGACCCTCTTTTATCCTGACTCACAGGGTCGCAGATGTCAATCAGGTTGGGGGTGATGCAATCCCTCCCTCAACCAGCCCACTTTGCCTGAGGGCTTCCACGTAGCACAGTATTTCAATCCACAAGTTCGTCTCCAAGAGACAATGGCCGTGTCCCGTAGCTTTAAATTGCCGGGGGAACGAGACATTCCGCACGTCTCTCTCTCATTTCCTGGCACTCCTGACCCATCCCAACAGTGATCTTGCGATTCTCACAAAGGAGGGGGCTGCAGGAGTAACACAGATAATGGAGGGGATTTGAGTGATCGGGGTAATGAAAGGGATGGGAGTGATGAGGGGTAATGGAGGAGATGGGAGTGATGAGAGATAATGGAGGGGATTTGAGTGATGAGGGATAATCGAGGGCAGGATAGTGATGAGGGATAATGGAGGAGGGTGATGTGATAAGGGGACTTGGAGAGGCTGGGAGTGATGGGGATAATGGTGGGGAATAGAGTGATGAGGGGTAAGGGATGCTGGATAGTGCTGAGAGGTAACGGATGGGAGGCAAGTGATGAGTAGTAATGGACGGGAAGGGAGTGATTGAGGGTAATGGAGGGGAAGGATGTGAGAAGTGATGGGTTAATGGACGGGATGGGAGATATGAGGGTCAATGGAGGAGAGGGGAGTGTTTAGGGGTAATGGCTGGAAGGAGAGTGATGAGGTGTAATGGAGGGGAGGGTTGTGATGAGGGGTAATGGAGGGGAGTGGTGTGATAAGGGGTAATCGAGTCTAGGGGTGTGATGAGAGGTAATGGAGGGGAGGGTAGTGATGAGGGGTAATGGTGGGGATGGGAGTGATGAGGGATAATGGATGGGATTTGAGTGATGGTGTAATGGAGAGGAGGGGAGTGATGATGGGTAATGTAGAAGAAGGGAGTTATGAGGGGTAATCGAAGGGAGTGAATTGATGAGGGTTAATGGAGGGAAGTGGTGTGATAAGGGGTAGTGGAGTGGAAGGGTGTGATGAAGTGTAATGGAAGGGAGGGGAGTGATGAGAGGTAATGGAGGGGAGTGATGTGAAGAGTGGTAGGGTTAATGGAGGGGTCAGGAGATATGAGTGTTAATGGAGGAGAGAGTGATGAGGTTTAATGATGGCGATTTGAGTGATGAGGGGTAATGGAGGGGATTTGAGTGATGAGGGGTAATGGAGGGGATTTGAGTGATAATGGGTAATGGATGGGATGGGAGTGATGAGGGGTATTGGAGGGGAGTGATGAGGGGTATTGGAGGGGAGTGATATCAGGAGTGATGTGGAGAGGTAATGAAGTGGAGGGGTGTGATGAGGGGTAATGGAGGGGTGGGGAGTGATGGTAATAGAAGGGTGGGGAGTGATGGTTGGGGTGAATGGGAGTTTTCTTCATCCGCAGGTGGGATGAAATTGATCCTTCGATCTCCCATCACTGGAAGCGTGAGGATGGGATTATTCACTGCTGTTTTTCTCCTCTCCTGGTGTAGCTGACAAATCGTCAAACAGCAACAACATTGCAGTCATTGCAGCCATTGCAGTCATTGCAGGCACTCTAATCATCGTCTTTGTGGTTGCCATTAAGATGAAGGGCTCAGTTCGCTCGATTTATTTCACCCACGGGAGGAGGACAACAGAAGGGAGCAGGCCTGAAGGCAAGTACCCAACTGTCCTACCCGAAGGACCGGGGAGCAGGGGAGCGGTATAGGCAGGTGTCTCACATCCTGACCCTCACATCTCGGGACAAAAGGTGAGAGAAGGGATGTAGTTGGTGTGTGGGGTCGATAGGAGATGGGGTGCAGGTGGGAGAGGGAGGAGGTGGGTGGTTGGAGAAAGGAATAAAGAGGTTAGAGGGAGTGGAGGGTGGGAGGGAAAGGAGAGATGAGGGGGGATTCAAGAGAGATGGGGGATTGGCAGTGGATGTGGTGCAGAGGGGTGACAGTAATTGGGGCATGAAGGAAACATTGTGGTGGGCCTGGTCCTCATCTCCTCTTCCTCTGCTCCACAGACCCAAGTCCCTGCACTATTTACTCAGAAGTTCAGGCAATAAACAGAACAGCAACTAACCGGCAGCCTCCAGAGGGAAACGAGATGGTAAGAGGAGATGTATTACCCCGTGAAGGGAGGGGAAACTGCAGACTGAAATCTTCAATCCCCTGGGACCACTCTCACAGTCTGAAGGACAGCCACATTACCTCGGGAAGGGGTACTAGTTTAATGTCCTCGGACCATCCTCAGACCACTGGGTGTTGCTGGCACAAAGGACAATCGCAGGCTCATCGAGAGCCAACGCTGAGCACCCTTACAGTCCTGTCAAAGATTCCACAGAGCTGAGCAACATAAACAAAGGCTCTGTGAGATCCCGGGCAATAAACAAAGAGAATCCCCCTCAAACTGAACAGTGACCTTCACATTGGTTCAACCAGGGCAGCAAGATTCCATTCCCACTCATATGCAGGGGTACACTGCCCCCACACACTCAGTTACTGGGGTACACTGTCACAGCACAATCTCCACACACAAACCCAGACACTGGGGCACACTTACTCCCTTGCACCCGGTCACTGGAGTACACTGCTCCCCCCAGACACATACACGGTCACTGAGGTGCACTATCCCCCTCCCTCCACAACCAGTCACAAGGGTACACTCCAAACCCTGGCCCACTGGGGTACACTGCCCTCCCTGCTCCTGGTCAATGAGGTTAACTGTCACCACCCCTCCACGCCCCCCCCCAGTCACTGTGGTTATCTGACCTTCCCCTGCACCCATTCACTGGGGAAGAGAGCTCCCACATACCCAAACACTGGGATACACTGTCCAGACACACACACACACACACACACACACACACACAGGTACACTGTCCCCCTCTGTCCACACTCAGTCACTGGAGTACACTATCAACCCCCCTGCACACACACTCCTGGTCACTGGGGTACACTGTCACCCAAACCTCCAACCTACACACTGTCACTGGGGCACACTGACCTCCCACACACACTGGTCACTGGGGTACACTGTCCGATCATATACCCCTCACCTGGTCACTGGGGTACATTGTCATTTCCCCTTCAGACACCCAGTCACTGGGGTACACAGTCCTCCCCGCCCAAACACACACGGTCACTGGGATACACATCCCCCCCTCCACACCCGGTTACTGGGGTACACTGTCCCTCCCACACACACACACACCCAGTCGCTGGGATACATTGTCTCCATCCAAACACTGAGTGACTGGGGTACACTGGCCTCTCCCACCTCACACACCTGGTCATTTGGTTACGCTGCACCCCCCACACACACGTGGTCACTGGAGTACACTCTCCCCCTCCATGCACACGGTCACTGGGGTACACTGTCCCCCGCACGCATTAACTGGGGTACACTGCCCTCCGCACCCAATCACTGGGGTACTCTGCCCCCCTGCATCCATTCACTGGAATGCACTGTCCTCTCCAGCACTAAATCACTGGGGTACACTGACCCGACACATGCACTCACTGGATACACTCCCCCAAACACCCATTCACCGGGCTGCACTATCCCCACACACCCAGTCACTGGGGTAGATTATACCCTCACACCCGGTCACTGGGGTAGATTACACCCTCACACCCAGTCACTGGGGTAGATTACACCCTCACATCCAGTCACTGGAGTAGTTTACATTCTCACACCCGGTCACTGGGGTAGATTACACCCTCACACCCAGTCACTGGGGTAGATTATACCCTCACACCCAGTCACTGGGGTAGATTACATTCTCACACCCGGTCACTGGGGTAGATTATACCCTCACACCCGGTCACTGGGGTAGATTACACCCTCACACCCAGTCACTGGGGTAGATTATACCCTCACATCCAGTCACTGGGGTAGATTACATTCTCACACCCGGTCACTGGGGTAGATTATACCCTCACACCCAGTCACTGGGGTAGATTACACCCTCACACCCAGTCACTGGGGTAGATTACACCCTCACATCCAGTCACTGGGGTAGATTATACCCTCACACCCAGTCACTGGGGTAGATTACATTCTCACACCCAGTCACTGGGGTAGATTATACCCTCACACCCAGTCACTGGGGTAGATTATACCCTCACATCCAGTCACTGGAGTAGTTTACATTCTCACACCCAGTCACTGGGGTAGATTATACCCTCACACCCGGTCACTGGGGTAGATTACACCCTCACACCCAGTCACTGGGGTAGATTATACCCTCACACCCAGTCACTGGGGTAGATTACATTCTCACACCCGGTCACTGGGGTAGATTATACCCTCACACCCGGTCACTGGGGTAGATTACACCCTCACACCCAGTCACTGGGGTAGATTATACTCTCACACCCAGACACTGGGGTAGATTACACCCTCACACCCAGTCACTGGGGTAGATTACACCCTCACACCCAGTCACTGGGTAGATTACATTCTCACACCCAGTCACTGGGGTAGATTATACCCGCACACCCGGTCACTGGGGTAGATTACACCCTCACACCCAGTCACTGGGGTAGATTACACCCTCACTTCCAGTCACTGGGGTAGATTACACCCTCACACCCAGTCACTGGGGTAGAGTACATTCTCACACCCAGTCACTGGGGTAGTTTACACCCTCACACCTGGTCACTGGAGTAGATTACACCCTCACACCCGGTCACTGGGGTAGATTATACCCTCACACCCAGACACTGGGGTAGATTACATTCTCACACCCAGTCACTGGGGTAGTTTACACCCTCACACCTGGTCACTGGAGTAGATTACACCCTCACACCCGGTCACTGGGGTAGATTACACCCTCACACCCAGTCACTGGTGTAGATTACATTCTCACACCCAGTCACTGGGGTAGATTACACCCTCACACCTGGTCACTGGGGTAGATTATACCCTCACACCCAATCACTGCTACTTGAGCAGATTTCATCAGGGTGCTTGAGGTAAAGGATCAGTAGAAGGCAGTGATGATGATATAAAATATTTCCCTCCTGCAGTTTGAGAGGGAGAAGCTGAAGTGAGATTTATTAGTAGTACAATGGGTATTACAGAGGTATAAGAGAGAGCTGGCTGGGGTAGAGCAGGATCTTCCAGTGGCCCCCATGTCATTTCTACTTCCCATTCCCATTCTGACATGTCAGTCCACAACACCCTCTGCTTCAGCACTGAGGTCACACTCAGGTTGGAGGAGCAACACCTTGTATTCTATCTGGGTAGCCTGCAACCTGATGGCATGAACATGGATTTCTCAAACTTTTGGTAATTGACTCTCCCCTTCACAATTCCCTCTTTCCCTTTATCTCCTTACCTGCCCTTCACCTCCCTCTGATGCCCCTCCCTACCCTTTCTTCCATGGTCTTCTTGCCTCTCATATCAGATTCCCCCTTCCCAAAACTTTATTTCTTTCACTGATCAACTTCCCAGCTCTTTACTTCACCCCTCCCCGTCTCCCGGTTTCACCCATCACTTACCACCTTGTACTTCTTCCTCCCCACCCCTCACCCCACCTTCTGTCTCTGACTTCTCATCTGTTTTCCAGTCCTGATGAAGGGTCAGTCTGAGACTATTTCCATAGATGCTGCCTGGCCTGCTCTGTTCCTTCAGTATTCAGCGGGTGTTGCTTGGATTTCCAGCAATTACAGATTTTCTCGATATGGACAGACGATTGTCTGATTGGCAGGAGACAAAGAGTGGGGGTAAAGGGGAATTTGTCTGGTTGTCTGCCGGTAACCACTGGTGTTCCACAGGGGTTGGTGTTGGGGACTTTTCATGTTATATGTCAATGAATTTCATCATAAAACTGATGGCTTTGTGGTAAAGTTTGTGGATAATATAAAGATTGGTGAAGGGGTAGTTAATGTTGAGGAATGAGGGTATCTGCAGAATGAGAGAATGGTCTTGTCCCCCACCTGCATTTCCCGTGTCCAGGATTGCATCTCGTCTCTGAAATCTGTGCTTTCTCTGCAGGTTCACAGTCAAGAGGAGATGATGAAGATTCCTCCCACCGTGTATGACACCGTCAAGACCCCTAGGTCCCCTCAAATAACCCACCATTGTGAACCAGGAGACAACCATCCTCCACGGATGTGATCCGTGTTCGACAGCCACAGTCATGAGTGCTTGGGTGTTAAATCAGGGTGGGGATGGTGGGAGGGCAGATATTGCAATGGGTTTCTCTTGTGGCCCAGGCAGTACCCCCGTGAGGGTAGGTGTGGGTGGGGTAGGTAGAGCATGTATATCGGGTAACTTGCCCACCCCATCCTTCACCCTTCCTGTTCATACAGCTCACCGAGTACCATCTGTACCAAACCCATTCACCCCAACACCTGATCCGTAGCCTCTGTGCTTTGACTATTCAAGTATTCTCCAGATACTTTCAAATCTTGTGAGAGAACTGTGTTTCAGGTTGCAAACTTGCTTTCCTGAGATCCCCTCGAATGCCTCTACTCCTCAGATTAAACCTATGCCCTCTGGTTCAGGATTCCTCCATTATCTGCCAATTACTAACTCAAGTTCAAGTTTATTGTCATCTGACTGTTTTTATTTACAACCAAATGAATCAAACATCCTCTGGAGTGTGGCACACCCACAAGTCGTATACCACACACAACACATAAAACATCACATTATTACCACAAATAATAAAATGTAATTCCGAGCACATGTAGTCTGCAGGACCAGTAAGCTGTTCACTATCTGAGTGACGAGACCTCGGTGCTGACAGGGGAGGCATTAGTCTCCCAGCCTGAGGGAAGAATCTGTTCCCGATCTGTCAGTCCCAGTCCTGTTGCTTCAGTACCTCCTTCCTGATGGTGTTGGCGATTTTGAGATGGGTGGAAGGGGTCCTCATCAATACTTTGGGCTCTTTTATCAACACTCCCAGTAAATGTGACAAACAGGGGGAGGGAGACCCAGCTGAACCTCTCGGTGGCTTTTATTCTGAGCGCACCAAGAAACTTCATACTCTTCAGACTCTCTACAGCAGAGCCACTGATGTGCAATGGAGAGTGGTTGACAGGAGCCTTCCTGAAGTCCACAGTCATCTTTTGTCTTGTCTACATGGAGACTAACACAAAATATAAAAATGGATAGTAAAAGTTTTTAAAATTATATAAAGTGGAAAAGGTTGGCTAAAGTGAATGTAAATCCCTTGGAGGATGAGAAAGATGAATTGATATTGGGGAATGAGAAAACAACAGAGGCTTTGAATGATTATCTTGTGTCATTCTTCACAGTGGAGGACACGTCTGGGGGTGTTCATGCATTGCAACACTTTTAAAGCAAAGTAGAACGATTGCCTTATAGTGCTGAGAAAAAGCAATGTTGAGCGTTTAACATGTCATGTCCAACTGGTGTGAGAGAACTGCATGAGCTTGCCCAGAAAAGACAGGTATGCAGTAGTGCCACAAAGTCTGCATTGTCACTGTTAATAAAATTAATAAAGCTACTTTAGTTCTTAATTCTAAGTTCTTATCTGGATTCTTGGACTCCACGTATCCCGTACATTTGCAGCAAAATGCTTTACTCTTAAACTCAGTTCCTCTCACAATGAAGGCCAAGATTCCACTTGATAACATGTGACACCTGAAAACTACCTTTTGTAGTTCATATTCTGAAGTCACTCTTTCCCAGTCAGTCCTGATGAAGAAGCTGCAGTGTGAAGAAAAGCTGTTCTCAATCTCCCCGCAAGGATGCTGACATAATGAGCTCTTTCTGTCTTCATTACAGCCATCCAGCATTTCTCATTTTTATAACTCAATGAAACAGGTCACGCATGTCAGGTTGGAATAGAGAGTAGTGTTTATACCCTAATCTATATTTCCTCAATGCCCCACAGTTTTTGCTCCCAGAGCTGGAATAGACAGTGTGACCCTGTTTTTGTTTAGCTTATCCTCGCCACAGTCTTTGTTAGCATCTACATAGGCTGCAAGAACTTGATACCTATTCTGGATCAAATCCTCGTCAGCGGTTCCTTGCAACTGCCTTGTTCATGATCATATCACCCTGCTCAAGCTGCTAACCACTTTCAAGTAGTTTACGGTTATGGCAGTGTCCTAGCAATGTATCATTAGCGCAGATCAGACTCAACTCAAAGCAGAAGAATCTGAAGCTACTTGTGAAAGTAAAGGGAATAAAATCACCGGTGGTAGTTGTCTATCAGCCACTGAATAATATTATAGTGGCTTAGGCAATAAACAGAGAAACAGAGAGAGCGGGGGTATTCCCTTCTGCCGCCTGCATGGGCTGATGAGTCTATCGGGACCCTAAGGACTTGTGGAAACTGTGCGGTGGTTTCTTTTGAACTTATAGTCTTTTAACATCATTGGACTATTTTTACTGTGCCTATGGTCTGTTTTTTTTTAATCAATTATTCTATTGTTTGCACTGTTGTAACTATGTGGTTTTGTGCAGGTCTTGTAGCTTTAGTTTTTGGTTTGTTGGGTGGTAGAGTTGGTCTCCTGACTTAGTGTGTCTGGGTAGTCTTGTTTTATCTGGTGGATTTGGAGCTCCTTTCCGGGGAATGTGCTAAGACAGTAACATGATTTTAATATGCAGCAGCCTCTCCGGACTCTGGATTTGGGGATTGCCAAATGTTATGTGGATTTTCTGGTGTAGTCTGTTTTGTAGTGTGCTTTTGTGATATCATTCTGGAGGAACATTGTCTCATTTTTTAACTGCATTGACCCTGTGGTTTCTAAATGACAATAAACAGAAACTGAACTGAACTGAAATATCTGAGGCATGTAAGATTGGAACAGCAATTAACTTGGAAGACCTTAACTTGCACAGAGATTGGGTGAATCAGGTTGGTCAAGGCACTCTTGAGGAGGAATACATCGGTGATGGCTTTCTTGAACAGCATGTTGCTGAACCTACAGGGGAATGTGCTATCTTAGATCTGGTCCTGTGCAATGAGACAGATAAAATTAGTGATCTTGTTGCTAGGAATCCTCTTAGAAAGAGTGATCACAGAATGATTGAGTTTCTCATAGAAATGGAGAGTGCAATAGTTTGATCTAAAACCAGAGTATTACGCCTACAATGGGATGAGGGAGGATTTGGCTAGTGTAGACTGGGAACACAGGCTATATGGTGGGACAGTTGAGGAGCAGTGGAAGACTTTCAGACATTTTTCACAGTGCTCAGAAAAGGTATATTCCAGTTAAAAGCAAGGACAGTAAGGGTGAGGACAGCCAGCAACTAAGGAAATAAAAGAACTAAAAGCTTGTGCATATAATGTCACCAAGGGTAGTGGGAAACTGGAAGATAGGAAAAACTTTAAAAAGCAACAAAAAACCACTAAGCAAGTAAAAAGGAAGGGAAGATAGATTATGGAAATAAACTAGCACAAAATATAAGAAAGGATAGTAAAAGTTTTTAAAAACACAAAATGTTGGCAGAACTCAACAGGCCAGACAGCATCTATGGGAGGAGGTAGTGGCCACATTTCGGGCCAAAACCCTCCTGATGAAGGGTTTCGGCCCGAAAAGTCATCACTACCTCCTCCCATAGATGCTGTCTGGCCTGTTGAGTTCTGCCAGCATTTTGTGTTTTTATTTATTTCCAGCATCTGCAGATTCACTCGTGTTGCTTAGTAAAAGTTTTTACAGGTTTCCCCTGCTATCCGAAAGTAGAGTGTTCCTGTGAATTGGTTCGTAAGCTGGAATGTGGTAAAGTGAAGAAGCAATTACCAATAATTTGTATGGGAAAAGTTTGTGACTGTTCCCAGATCCAACAAAATAACATACCAAATAACACTAACATATAGTAAAGGCAGGAATAATATGATAAATATACAGCCTATATATAAAGTAG
This sequence comes from Hypanus sabinus, assembly GCF_030144855.1. Taxonomy (NCBI): domain Eukaryota; kingdom Metazoa; phylum Chordata; class Chondrichthyes; order Myliobatiformes; family Dasyatidae; genus Hypanus; species Hypanus sabinus. The sequence goes on along the minus strand of NC_082711.1, from coordinate 118,660,662 downwards.
CAATACTTTTCTGCAACCATTGCAGTACGGTCAAGCGTAGTGAAAATCTCACACAAACTCTCTCAGTAGAAGTGCTCTCTCCAGTAGCCTTTACGCTATGAAGCTGCTGTCTCCTCAAAATCTGATCAAAGCACCCATGACTATCTTTAAATTCCATTTTCACAAAAATATTTAATTCATGTGGGAAATTTTTTTTCCAATAAATTGCAGTTTCATCACAGTTAAACACTTGCTTATATGAATAATCACCTTCTGTAATTATTTTCTTCGCTTCTGCTGGGAACTTTTCAGCAACTTCAGTATCAGCCGAAGCGCATTGTCCAGTAAACGTTAAACTATGAAGCTGCCCTCACCTCAGAAACCGATCAAACCACCCATGACTACCTTTCATCACCATCGTCGAGTGCTTTCTGTTTCAGCTTATTAAACAGATTGACTGATTTCTCCTTAAGTATAAGATAAAGAAACACCACACTTTGTACATACATCAATCCACTCAAGCAATAGACTTTCCATTTTATCCATTATTGGATGCTGACTAATAGAGACCACTCTGCTACAAGCAGAACCAACAGTAACATTGGCAGCTTTCAAGATTCTTTCTCTCTGTGTGTAAATAGTGCGAATGGTGGACACAGGCAAGTTCAACGCATGGACAATGTCCTTACTTCGTTGACCATGATCGAAGTGCTTAATTAAGTCCGTTTTGCGCTAAGTATAGCATCCTTACGAGCTCTCTTAGGCTTTTCCGATACCTTAGAACTCATCTTGTTAACGGATGCGCAAAATGAATCGAGATAAAGCACACATGCTCACAGACACGTGTTTAAGCTATGGCAGCTAGAATGTTGTTCCGGGGGAGGAGTTTGGCTGCTCGGGGTGCGCGCTGCCTTTTTATTGTAACAGTGAAAACACTCTTCGGCTAGCGAAACCAGATAATTAATGTGGGTCTTTCGTAACAGCAAGCTGTCGTAAAGTGAACGTTTGGAAAACGGGCCACCAGTATTATTATATAAAGCAGAAAAGGGTGGCTATAGTGAACGTTGGTCCCTTGAAGGACAAGAAGGGGGAATTGATTTTGGGTAATGAGGAAATGGCAGAGTCTTTGAATAACTCCATCCTCATGATGGAGGACGCGCCTAACATGCCAATGAGAGATGTTATGGATGCAATGGGAGGTGAGGACCTCAATACAATAGCTGTCACTAAAGAGGTAATGCTGAGCAAACTTGGTCTGAAGGTGGGCCTGAAGATAGACAAGTCCTCGGTCTTGATGGACTGTATCCCAGGGTGCTGAAAGAAATGGCAGAAGTTACAGAAGATGATCATAGAAAAAGTTATGGAAGTTAGAAGTTATAGAAGACAGAAATATTTCAAATGTCATTAGAAACGGGGATGGTGCCGGAAAATTGGTGTATTGCTCATGTGGTTCCATTGTTTAAAAAGGGTTCTAAGAGTAAACCTAGCAATAATCGCCTGTAAGTTTGACATCAATGGTGGGTAAATTACTGGAAAGTATTCTTAGAGATGGTATATATAATTATCTGGATAGACAGGGTCTGATTAGGAACATGGATTTGTGAGAGGAAGGTCATGTTTGACAAATCTTACTGAATTTTTTGACGAAGTTACTAGTAAAGTCGATGAGAGTAAAGCAGTGGATGTTGTCTATAATGACTTCAGTAAGGCCTTTGACAAGGTTCTGCATGGAAGGTTAGTTAGGAAGGTTCAATCGTTAGGTGTTAATATTGAAGTAGTAAAATGGATTCAACAGTGGCTAGATGGGAGATGCCAGACAGTAGTGGTGGATAACTGTTAGTTAAGTTGGAAGCCAGTGACGAGTGGTGTGCCTCAGGGATCTGTACTGGGTCCAATATTGTTTGTCATATACATTAATGATCTGGATGATGGGGTGGCAAATTGGATTAGTAAGTATGCAGATGATACTAAGATAGGTGGCATTGTGGATAATGAAGTAGGTTTTCAAAGCTTACAGAGAGATTTAGGCCAGTTAGAAGAGTAGGCTGAAAGATGGTAGATGGAGTTTAATGCTGATAAGTGTGAGGTGCTACATTTTGGTAGGACTAATCAGAATAGGACATTCATGGTAAGTGGTAGGGCATTGAGGAATGCTGTAGAACAGAGTGATCTAGGAATAATGGTGCATAGCTCCCTGAGGGTGGAAACTCATGTGGATAGGGTGGTGAAGAAAGCTTTTGGTATGCTGGCCTTTATAAATCAGAGCATTCAGTGTAGGAGTTGGGATGTAATGTTAAAATTGTGCAAGGTATTGGTGAGGCCAAATTTGGAGTATTGTGTACAGTTTTGGTCACCGAATTATAGGAAAGATGTCAACAAAATAGAGAGAGTGCAGAGAAGATTTACTAGAACATTACTGGGTTTCAGTACCTAAGTTACAGAGAAAGGTTGAACAAGTTAGGTCTTTATTCTTTGGAGCGTAGAAGATTGAGGGGGGACTTGATAGAGATATTTAAAATTATGAGGGGGATAGAGTTGACGTGGATAGGCTTTTTCCATTGAGAGTAAGGGAGATTCAAACAAGAGGACATGAGTTGAGAGTTAGGGGGCAAAAGTTTAGGGGTAACACGAGAGGAAACTTCTTTTCTCAGAGAGTGGTAGCTGTGTGGAACAAACTTCTAGTAGAAGTGGTAGAGGCAGGTTCGATACTGTCATTTAAAAAAAATTGGATAAGTATATGGACAGGAAAGGAATGGAGGGTTATGGGCTGAGTGCAGTTCAGTGGGTTTAGGTGAGAGTAAGTGTTCAGCACAGACCAGAAGGGCCAAGATGACCTGTTTCTGTGCTGTAATTGTTATATGGTTATAATTTACCAAAATTCTCTAGACTCTGGGCAGCTCCAGTCAGATTGGAAGGTGGCAAATGCCACACCACTGTTCAAAAAAGGATTTAAGCAAAAGGCAGGTAACTGTAGGCCAGTTAGTTTAATATCTGTAGTTGGGAAAAGCTTGAAGCTATCATTAAATAAGAAATAGTCAGGCATCTGGAAAGAAATGGATCCATGAAGCAGACACAGGATGGATTCAGCCAATACTGATCCTGCTTGACAAACTTATTGGAGTTCTTTGAGGATATAAAGAGCGCTGTGGATAGAGGGGATCAGATGGATGTTATTTATTTGTATTTCCAGAAGGTGTTCGATAAGGTGCCACATGAAAGACCAGAAGATCCAGTTGCCCGCAACTGTTCATGACCTACGTTAATGATCTGGAAGAGGGAACCGTGTGTAGTGTATCTGAGTTTGCTGATGATACTAAATTCAGTGAAAAAGCAAATTGTGCTGGAGATACAGAGAGTCTGCAGAGAGACATAGATAGGTTAAGTGAGTGGGCAAGGGGGTGGCAGATGGAATACAATGTTGGTAACTGTGAGGTCATTCACTTTGGAAGGAAGACATGGAAGAGCAGATTATTAAATGGTAAAGAAATGGTAAAAAATTTGCAGCATTCTGCTGTGCAGAGGGACTTGAGAGTGCTTGTGCATGAATCACAAAAGGTTGAGTTGCAAGTGCAGCAGACTATCAAGAAGGCCAATAGAATGTTTGCCTTTATTACTGAAGGGATTAAATTCAAGAGGCTGCAACTGTACAGGTTACTGGTGAGGCCACACCTGGAGTACTGAGTCTAGTCCTGGTCTGCTTATTTGAGGAAGGGTATACTGGCTTTGGAGGCGGTGCAAAGGAGGTTCACGAGGTTGATTCCAGAGATGAGGGGTTAGACTATGAGGAGAGATCGAGTCTCCTTATACTGTACTCACTGGAATTCAGAAGAATGAGATGAGATCTTATAGAAACAGATAAAATTATGAAAGGGATAGATAAGATGGAGGCAAGAAGGTGGTTTTCACTGGCAGATGAGACTAGAACTAGGGGACATAGCCTCAAGATTTGTGGCATTACATTTAGTACGGAGATAAGGAGGAACTGCTTTTCTAAAGAGTGGTGAATCTGTGGAATTCTCTGGCCAAAGAAGCAGTGGAGCCTATCTCAGTAAACATATCTAAGACAAGTTTCGATAGAATTTTGTGTAGTAGGGGAATTTAAGGGATATGGGGAAAAGGCAGGTAGGTGGAGATGAGTCCATGGACAGATCAACTATCATCTTATTGAATGCCAGAGCGGGTTCAATGGGCCAGATGGCATTACTCCTATTATTAAGTTCTTTGGTGGGGCCATAGGTTTTGGCCTGGAGAGACTAGTTGCCGAAGTTTATTTGAACTCTGGCTTTTTCCATGCACAGAAACAATTATTTGTTGAAATTTGAGAATGAATGGAGGGGTTTGCTAGTGCTGTCTTGACCCAAGAACACAGTGGACTTCGATGGTCTGTAGCCAACTATTTGACCCTTCTGCCCCCTGAGGTCCTTGCTGCCTCTGTGCTGTGGTCACCACCACTGTCATTATGGTGGGAAAAGCCACGCCATTGGTCTTAGATCATGGCTGCACTGTTCTCACTCCCCACTCAGAGCTGCCGCTCCTCAACTCAACAACAACACAGCATTTGACCGTACCTCGCCGAACCGGCTAAGAGGTGATGTTGCTATGTAAACCTAACCTCTCTTTTCACAGAACACCAGCCCTAAGTCCTTCCACTTTAATGCTTCTCCCTGGTCCTCCCAACCCCATGATTGCCTGAATGTAGTGGAGATAGTAACGTCAGTCCTCCCTCTAGGCACATCTGCTGAGGCAGGCGAGTTCTGTGCGTTAACCTGGGCTTGTATCTTCGCCGCCGGGAAGACCGCCAATATCTATATTGACTCTCGTTAAGCCTGTGGGGTAGTAGATGACTTCGGGACCCTGTGGAAAATAGGGGATTTATTACTTCATCTGGGAAGCCTATACAACACGCCAGTGTGATGGTGAACCTGCTACAGGCGGTGCAGCTGCCAAATAGTTCAGCAACAATCAAGTACGGTGCCCACACTGGTACCACAGATCCCGTAACATGGGGCAATGTGGCAGCTGATAAAGCAGCCAAGCAGCATGTAAAATTACACCTCCCACACGGCCCAGATGAAAAGACTATTGAAGCAACAAAAACCTTGGGGAGGCCATTCAAATACACCAGAAACATGTAGAGGCCGCTCTACCTCAACCGGGAGTGGAGAGTGGGGAGTGAGTGAGTGAAGGGTGGAGCTTTGAGGCTTTGGTTCGAGAGGTTTCGGCAGTTGGATTGTGCAATCAAGTCAATCAAGGTTTTAATAGCTCAGACTCAGCAGAAAGCAGCTGATTTGGGCAATCGAGGTCAGGTGATCAAGCAGTTTGATTGGGCAATCGAAAATTGAGAAGTTCAACCAAATAAAAAGAGGGGTAGCTGAAGCAGAGTGGCCAGTGGCGAGTGGCCTGTAAAGGAGTGGAGCTTTGAGGCTTTGGCTCAAGAGGTTTGGCTGGGTAAGTTTATTTCTTTAATTAACTTAGGAGTTGGTGATGGAGGCAGTAGATAGGGCAGTCCAGCCTCTGATTGTAGGATGTGGGAAGTCAGGGACAGCACAATTGTCTCTGATGTCTACACCTGCATCCAGCTGCAGCTCCTGTCAAACCGAATTAGGGAACTGGAGCCGGAGCTGGATGAACTTCAGATCATTCGGGAGGAAGAGGGAGCAATAGATCAGAGTTTCAGGGAGACAGTCACCCCTAAAAGTCGGGAGACAGGTAGCTAACTGGGTGACTGTCAGGAGGGGGAAGGGGAATAGGCAGAAAGAGCAGAGCACACCTGTGGCCGTACTCATCAACAAAAAGTTTACTGTTTTGGATACTGTTGGTGGGGACGATCTACCAGGGATAAGTTGTAGTGGTCATGTCTCTGGCACCGAGTCTGGACCCTCAGCTCAGAAGGGAAGGAGGGAAAAGAGGAAAGCTGTAGTGATAGGGGATTCGATAGTTAGGGGGACAGATAGGAGGTTCTGTGGGACAGATTGAGAATCTCGGATGGACTGTGCTATGGTCCGCGATATCTCTGATCAAGTTCTCTGTATTCTCAGGAGAGAAGGTGAGCAGCCAGATGTCATGGTCCACGTGGAGACCAATGACACATATATAGGAGTAGGGATGCGGTCCTGAAGGAGGAATATAGGAAGCTAGGAAAGAAGTTAAAAAGCAGGAACTCAAGGGTGGTAATCTCGAGATTGCTGCCTGTGCCATGAGACAGAGAGGATAGGAACAGGCAGATTAATTATTTTCATAGGACATATAACATAGAACATAGAATAGTACAGCACAGTACAGGCCCTTTGGCCCACAATGTTGTGCCGACCCTTAAACCCTGCATCCCATATATACCCCCCCATCCTAAATTGCTCCATATACCTGTCTAGTAGTCTCTTAAACTTCACTAGTGTATCTGCCTCCACCACTGACTCAGGAAGTACATTCCACGCACCAACCACTCTCTGAGTGAATAGCCTTCCTCTAATAACCCCCTTGAACTCCCCCCACCTTACTTTAAAGCTATGTCCTCTTGTACTGAGCAGTGGTGCCCTGGGAAAGAGGCACTGGCTGTCCACTCTATCTATTCCTCTTAATATCTTGTACACCTCTATCATGTCTCTTCTCATCCTCCTTCTCTCCGAAGAGTGAAGACCTAGCTCCCTTAATCTCTGATCATAATCCATACTCTCTAAATCAGGCAGCATCCTGGTAAATCTCCTCTGTACCCTTTCCAATGCTTCCACATCCTTTCTGTGGCGAGGCAATCACACTGTACTCCAAGTTTGGCCTAACCAGAGTTTTATAGAACTGCATCATTACCTCGCGACCCTTAAATTCTATCCCTCAACTTATGAAAGCTAGCAGCCCATAAGCTTTCTTAACTACCCTATCTACCTGTAAGGCATCTTTCAGGGATCTGTGTACATGTACCCCCAGATCCCTCTGCTCCTCCACACTCCCAAGTATCCTGCCATTTACTTTGTACTCTGCTTTGGAGTTTGTCCTTCCAAAATGTACCACCTCACACTTCTCCGGGTTGAATACCATTTGCCAATTCTCAGTCCACTTCTGCATCCTATCAATATCTCTCTGCAATCTTCGACAATCCTCTACACTATCCACAATACCACCAACCTTTGTGTCGACTGCAAACTTGCCAACCCACCCTTCTACCTCCACATCCAGGTTGTTAATAAAAATCACGAAAAGTAGAGGTCCCAGAACCGATCCTTGTGGGACACCACTAGTCACAACCCTCCAATCTGAATGTAGCCCCTCCACCATGACCCTTTGCTTTCTGCAGGCAAGCCAATTCTGAATCCACCTGGCCAAACTTCCCTGGATCCCAAGCCTTCTGACTTTCTGAATAAGCCTACCATGTGGTACCTTGTCAAATGCCTTACTGAAATCCATGTAGATCACATCCACTGCACTACCCTCATCTATATGCCTGGTCACCTCCTCAAAGAACTCTATCAGGCTTGTTAGACACAATCTGCCCTTCACAAAGCCATGCTGACTGTCCCTGATCAGACCACGATTCTCTAAATGCCCATAGATCCTATCTCTGAGAATCTTTTCCAACAGCTTTCCCACCACAGACGTAAGGCTGACTGGTCTGTAATTACCCAGACTATCCCTACTATCTTCTATGAACAAGGGGACAACATTTGCCTCTCTCCATTCCTCTGGTACCATTCCCATGGACAACGAGGACATAAAGATCCTAGCCAGAGTCTCAGCAATCTCTTCCCTTGCCTCATGGAGCTGCCTGGAGAATATTCTGTCAGGCCCCGGGGACTTATCAGTCCTAATGTATTTTAACAACTCCAACACCTCCTCTCCTTTAATATCAACATGCTCCTGAACATCAACCTCACTCATATTGTCCTCACCGTCATCAAGTTCCCTCTCAGTGGTGAATACCGAAGGGAAGTATTCATTGAGGACCTCGCTCACTTCCACAGCCTCCAGGCACATCTTCCCACTTTTATCCCTAATCGGTCCTACCTTTACTCCTGTCATCCTTTTGTTCTTCACATAATTGAAGAATGCTTTAGGGTTTTCCTTTACCCTACTCGCCAAGGCTTTCTTATGCCCCCTTCTTGCTCTCCTCAGTCCCTTCTTAATCTCCTTTCTTGCTACCCTATATTCCTCAATAGGCCCATTTGATCCTTGCTTCCTAAACCTCATCTCTTCCACCTGACTAGATTTTCCACCTCACTTGTCACCCATGGTTCCTTCACCCTACCATTCTTTATCTTCCTCACCGGGACAAATTTATCCCTAACATTCTGCACGAGATCTCCAAACGTCGACCACATGTCCATAGTACTGCTCCCTGCTAAAACATCATCCCAATTCACAATTTCTAGCCTTATAGCCTCATAATTTGCCCTTCCCCAATTAAAAATTTTCCTGTCCTCTCTGATTCTATCCTTTTGCATGATAATGCTAAAGGTCACAGAGTGGTGGTCACTGTCCCCCAGATGCTCACCCACTGAGAGATCTGTAACCTGACCCGGTTTGTTAACTGGTACTAGATCTAGTATGGCATTCCCGCTAGTCAGCCTGTCAACATACTGTGACAGGAATCCATCCTGGACACACTTAACAAACTCTGCCCCATCTAAACCATTGGAACTAATCAGGTGCCATTCAATATTAGGGAAGTTAAAGTCACCCGTGATAACAACCCTGTTATTTTAGCAACTTTCCAAAATCTGCCTCCCAATCTGCTCCTTGGTATCTCTGCTGCTACCAGGGGACCTATAAAATACCCCCAGTAGAGTAACTGCTCCATTCCTGTTTCTGACTTCCACCCATACTGACTCAAAAGAGGATCCTGCTACATTACCTACCTTTTCTGTAGCTGTAATAGTATCCCTGACCAGTAATGCCACCCTCCTCCCCTTTTCCCCCTTCTCTATCCCTTTTAAAACACTGAAATCCAGGAATATTGAGAATCCATTCCTGCCCTGGTGCCAGCCAGGTCTCCATAATGGCCACTACATCATCATTCCATGTGTACATGGAAGCTCTCAGTTCATCACCTTTGTTCCTGATGCTTCTTGCTTTGAAGTACACGCACTTTAGCCCTTCTACCTTACTACCTTTAAACCTTTTATTCTGCTTCTCTTTCCTCAAAGCCTCTTCATATGTTAGATCTGGCTTTACTCCATGCGCTATACTTGTATGACCTTTAACCTCTTCCACCTCACTATCTGGTCTAACATTCTGGTTCCCCTCCCCCTGCAAACCTAGTTTAAACCCCCTGGAGCAGCACTAGCCAACCTTCCGGCAAGGATGTTAGTCCACTTCCAGTTCAGCTGCAACCTATCCCATCGGAACAGGTCCCACCTTCTCTAGAACAAGGCCCAATTGTCCAGAAACATGAAGCCCTCCCTCCTGCACCAACTCCTTAGCCACGTATTCAGTTGCATTATCTTCCTGTTACAAGCCTCAGTAGCACGTGGCATGGGTAGCAATCCTGAGACTGCAGCCCTGGTGGTCCTGTCCTTCAACTTTGCACCCAACTCCCTAAACTCTCTTTGCAGGATCTCCTCCTTCTTCCTATGCATGTCATTGGTCCCTACATGGAACACGACATCTGGCTGCTCACCCACAGATCTACCCACAGAACCTCTTATCTGTCCCCCTAACTATCGAATCCCCTATCAATACTGCTCTCCTCTTTTCCCTCCTTCCCTTCTGAGCTGAGGGTACAGTCTTGGTGCCAGAGACGCAATCACTGCAACTTGTCCCTGGTAGGTCATCCCCAACAACAGTATCCAAAATGGTATAATTATTATTGATGAGAACGGCCCACAGGGGTGCTCTGCTCTTCCTGTCTAATCCGCTTCCCTGTCCTGACAATCACCCAGCTACCTGTCTCCTGACTTTTAGGGGTGATTATCCCCCGGAAACTCCAGTCTATTTCTGCTTCCGGAAGTTTAGGGGAGACATCAGGCGTAAGTTTTTTAACACAGAGTGTTGTGAGTGCCTGGAATACTTGACAGGGATGGTGGTGGAGGCTAAAACTTTCAGGGTATTTAAGAGCCTCTTGGACAGGCACATGGATGAAAGAAAAATAGAGGGTTACAGGGTAGTGTGGGTTTAGTATTGTGGCGGCTCATTTCCTAGCGTATGCGAACCGACTCACAATTAGATAGCCTACGGGGGTTTGCGAGCACAGAGCTTTGGAGCCTCTTCGCCATGGGGGGCCGGTTGACAGAGGCTTAAAAGTGAGGCTGAAGTTTTCGAATAAAGTTTTTCCTTCGACTGCAGTTACCGACTCCGTGTCGTAATTTTAGCGCTGCTTGTAGCACACCGCTACAATTGGTGACCCCGACGGTCCAAACGATTTTTGGACCAGAAATGACCGACGCCGCCTCTGTTCATGCGGTTTCGTTGAAACTGCCGGGTTTCTGGACACAGCGCCCGGACCTATGGTTCCAGCAAGCCGAAGCCCAATTCCACGTTCGCCGGATCACCTCAGAAGACACCCGCTACTACTACGTGGTGGGCTCCCTCGACCAGGACACAGCGGCCCAGGTCGCGGAGTTCGTACAGTCGCCCCCGGCAGACGGCAAGTACATGGAATTCAAAGCCCTGCTCCTCAGGACTTTCGGACTCTCACGGCGCGAGCGGGCTGCCCGTTTACTGCACCTGGATGGCTTGGGCGACAGACCTCCATCGGCTTTAATGAATGAGATGTTGTCTCTGGCCGAGGGACACACAGGCCTCATGTTTGAGCAGGCATTCCTGGAGCAGCTGCCCGAGGACATACGCCTGCTGCTGTCCGACGCGGATTTCAGTGACCCCCGGAAGGTGGCAGCCCGGGCGGACTTGCTGTGGAACGCCAAAAAGGTGAGCGGGGCGTCCATCGCACGGATCTCCCAGCCCCGCTCCCGGCAGCAAACCAGTCCAGGCCCGGCCGCAGAGCCCACTAACCCCCGGCCCAATGACCACTGGTGCTTCTACCACCAGCGGTGGGGCGCAGAAGCCCGCCGTTGCCGCCCGCCCTGCAAGTTCCCGGGAAACGCCAGGGCCAGCCGCCGCTGATGGCTACGGCGGTTGGCCATCGGGATAGCCTCCTGTATGTGTGGGATAGAAGGTCGGGACGCCGGTTTTTGGTCGATACTGGGGCTGAGATCAGCGTTTTACCTCCGACAAGTTACGACACTCGCAGCAGGGCACCGGGTCCCCCCCTGAGGGCCGTGAATGGCAGCACAGTAAGGACCTATGGCACCCGTCAGGTGCAGCTACTGTTCGGCCCCAGCCAGTTCACGTGGGACTTCACACTGGCCGCCGTAGCCCAACCGCTTCTGGGTGCGGATTTTTTGCGAGCTCACAGCCTGCTGGTTGACCTGCCCAGGAAGAGAATGGTACACGCCGAGACCTTTCAGACGTTCTCCCTGGGCGCGGCCCAGTTGCCAGCCCCTCACCTCGGCTCCATCACGCTGTCCGACAACGACTTCACCAGGGTCCTGGCGGAGTTCCCATCGGTTCTGGCACCGCAGTTCACAGCAGCCATGCCCAGGCACGGCGTACAGCACCACATCCCGACACAGGGACCACCCCTCCATGCCCGTGCTCGGCGGCTTCCCCCGGACAAGCTCCGACTGGCGAAGGAGGAGTTCCAGAGAATGGAGGAATTGGGGATCATCCGGCGGTCCGACAGCCCCTGGGCTTCCCCCCTGCACATGGTGCCCAAAGCGACGGGGGGCTGGAGACCGTGCGGCGACTACCGCAGGCTGAACGAGGCTACCACACCGGACCGCTACCCTGTGCCGCACATTCAGGACTTTGCGGCAAACCTGCACGGCGCCCGGATCTTCTCCAAGGTCGACCTTGTCCGAGGGTACCATCAAATCCCGATGCATCCTGACGACGTCCCCAAGACGGCTCTCATCACCCCGTTTGGCCTCTTCGAGTTCCTCCGCATGCCGTTCGGCCTGAAGAATGCCGCACAGACGTTCCAGCGGTTAATGGACGCGGTGGGACGGGACCTGGACTTTGCGTTCATCTATTTGGATGACATCCTCATAGCCAGCGGCAGTCGTCAGGAGCATCTGTCCCACCTCCGTCAACTCTGCGCCCGACTGAGTGAGTACGGTCTTACAATCAACCCTGCCAAATGCCAGTTCGGACTTGATACCATTGACTTCCTGGGCCACAGGATTACTAAAGACGGGGCAACCCCTCTGCCCGCTAAGGTAGATGCGGTCCGCCACTTCCCCCGACCCACCACGATCAAAGGCCTTCAGGAATTCGTAGGTATGGTCAATTTCTACCGCCGCTTCCTCCCTTCAGCTGCCCGGATCATGCGCCCCCTGTTCGCCCTGATGTCGGGTCCGAGCAAGGACATTACCTGGGACGAGGAGTCCGCCGCCGCTTTCGTTCAAACGAAGGAAGCTTTGGCTGACGCCGCAATGCTAGTACATCCCAGAATGGACACCCCTACCGCCCTCACAGTGGACGCATCAAACACGGCAGTCGGTGGGGTGCTGGAGCAGCTCATCGCAGGTCGCTGGCAACCCCTGGCGTTTTTCAGCAAACACCTGCGGCCACCCGAGCTCAAGTACAGTGCTTTTGACCGGGAACTGTTGGCGCTCTACCTGGCAATCCGGCATTTCAGGTACTTCCTAGAAGGTCGGCCCTTCACCGCGTTCACGGACCACAAACCGCTTACCTTTGCGTTTACGAAAGCGTCCGACCCCTGGTCGTCCCGCCAGCAGCGCCACCTGTCCTACATCTCTGAATACACGACGGATGTCCGGCACGTCTCGGGTAAGGACAATGTCGTGGCGGATGCGCTCTCTCGCCCTACCGTTCATGCCCTTTCCCAAGGGGTAGACTTTGAGGCACTGGCAGAGGCACAGCAGGTAGATGAGGAGATTCCGAGTTACAGGACTGCAGTCTCTGGTTTGCAGCTCCAGGACCTCCCCGTGGGCCCAGGTGAGAGGACCCTACTCTGTGACGTCGCCACCGGCCAGCCCTGTCCCGTCGTCCCGACAGCCTGGCGGCGACGTGTTTTCGACTCCATTCATAACTTGGCGCATCCCTCCATCCGGACAACTGTCCGGATGGTTTCCAGCAGGTTCGTTTGGCACGGACTCCGCAAACAGGTCAGTGAATGGGCCAGGACGTGCATGCACTGCCAGACGGCCAAGGTTCAGCGGCACACCAAAGCCCCACCGCAGCAGTTCCATCCCGCCCACCGGCGTTTCGACCACATTCATGTGGATATCGTGGGCCCCCTGCCAGTGTCGCGCGGAGCACGGCACCTTCTGACTATCGTGGACCGGTTCACAAGATGGCCAGAGGCGGTCCCGCTCACCGACACCACCTCCGAATCTTGCGCCCGAGCCCTGATCGCCACCTGGATATCTCGCTTTGGTGTACCAGCCCACATTACCTCCGACAGAGGCGCCCAGTTCACCTCCAGCCTGTGGTCAGCTATGGCCAGCCTTTTGGGGACTCAGCTGCACCACACAACTGCCTACCACCCACAGTCGAACGGGCTAGTGGAGCGTTTCCACCGTCACCTGAAGTCGGCCCTCATGGCCCGCCTGCGAGGAGCCAACTGGGCGGACGAGCTTCCCTGGGTCCTTCTCGGCATCCGCACAGCGCCCAAGGACGACCTGCACGCCTCGTCGGCCGAGTTGGTATACGGCGCGCCCCTGGCCGACCCCGGGGAGTTCCTACCAGCCCCAAGGGGGCAAGAGGAAGAACCCGCTGCAGTCCTGGGCAGACTTCGCGAGAAGCTCGGTAACCTGGCCCCCATACCCACTTCACAGCATGGGCGGCACCCGACCTGCGTACCCAAAGACCTACGGAACTGTAAGTTTGTGTTTGTACGAAGGGGCGGGCATCGGCCACCGCTGCAGCGGCCATACGAGGGGCCGTTTACGGTGCTCCGGAACAACGGGTCCACGTTCGTGCTGGACGTTGGGGGGAAGGAGGAGGTTTTCACGGTGGACCGCCTCAAGCCGGCCCATGTGGACCTGGCGCAACCGGCCGAGTTTCCGGCGCCTCGGCGCAGAGGCCGACCTCCCAAGCAGGTTCTGGCCCAGGCTGTGGACATTGGGGGGTGTATCGCCGGTTCTGGGGGGGGGTTATGTGGCGGCTCATTTCCTAGCGTATGCGAACCGACTCACAATTAGATAGCCTACGGGGGTTTGCGAGCACAGAGCTTTGGAGCCTCTTCGCCATGGGGGGCCGGTTGACAGAGGCTTAAAAGTGAGGCTGAAGTTTTCGAATAAAGTTTTTCCTTCGACTGCAGTTACCGACTCCGTGTCGTAATTTTAGCGCTGCTTGTAGCACACCGCTACAGTATTTCTTTTTTAAGGAATATATGGGTCGGCACAACATCAAGGGCTGTAGGGCCTGTACTGTGCTGTAGTATTCTAGTGTCCAGTGCCTAGAAACACTCATACAGGTGATGTGATTCTCCAGTTAGCCAGGGGATCTGAGCTCCCCGACACGAGACGGCCAGTGATCCAGAATACGATAAGAGGACTGTCTGGCTCTGCATTCCTTAGACCCTTCATTAAACCCCCTTTTCCCAGAGGAGAATTCATCAGTTTTGGAGTATGTTATAGAGACAGGGAAGTCTATACAGGTTGGAGATGTTTAGACAGACAGTAAGGTCTGTAAGGGTTGGAGGGGTTTACAGACAAAGGAGATTTATATGCATTACAGGGAGTTACACAGACAAGGAAGTTTATAGTGGTTGGAGTAAGTTTTTGAGACATGGAAATCTATAGGGGTTGCAGACAGTTACAGACACAGGGAGTTCTATTGAGGTTAGTGGGGTTTCCTGAGGCAGAGAGGTCTATATGGGTTGGAGGGGATTACTGAGTCAGGGAAGTCTGAAGTTTTTGAAGGGGGGTTTACAGAGACAGGGGATTCTATAGGGTTGGAGGGAGTTCCAGAGACAGGGGATTCTATAGGGTTGGAGGGAGTTCCAGAGACGGGGATTCCATAGGGTTGGAGGGAGTTCCAGAGACAGGGGATTCTATAGGGTTGGAGGGAGTTCCAGAGACGGGGATTCCATAGGGTTGGAGGGAGTTCCAGAGACAGGGAATTCTATAGGGTTGGAGGGAGTTCCAGAGACAGGGAATTCTATAGGGTTGGAGTGGCTTCCAGAGGCGGAGAATTCTATAGGTGCTGGAGGTGGTTACAAAGATGGGGAAGTCTATAGGAATAGAAGGGGTTTACAAAGACAAGAAGTCCTCTGGGGTGGTTCCACAGACAAGGAGGTTTATAGGAATTGGAGGGAGTTACAGAGACAAGGTACCCTAAAGGTTTTAGAGGGCATTGTAGAAAGAGGGGACACGAATGCACAGGCGCGTAACCTCAGAGCGCAGAAGGCTTGAAAAGAACACCACCATATCCAGCGGGCAGCGGAGTGAGAGGGTGCAGAGTGATCGGGCTTTGGCGGAAACGGGAAGAGGCTTCCTGCAACCAGTTAGTCTTATAGTAAAGGGGTAAGTTACAAGTTTATTTATTTCGTAATAACAGCAGCACTAGAGGTATGCATCTAGGATCAGCGTTGTGTCTGGAGTGCCAGATGTGGGGACCCTGGGAGACTCCCAGCCTCCCCCAGGATTACATCTGCATCAGGTGCATTGAGATGAGGCTCTTTAAGGACAGTGTTAGGGATCTGGAGCTGCAACTTGATGACCTTCAGCTAATTAGGGAAAGTGAGGAGGTGATTGATAATACCTGTAGAGAGATGGTGGACAGCACCTCTGTGACAGTCCCCCTCAGGAATCGATATATCGTTTTAGATACTGTTGGAGAGGTTGACCTGACAGAGGAAGACCACAATGAATGGGACTCTGGCACTCTGCCCAGTGCCGTGATCAAGAGAGCCTTGGGATTCTATAGTGAGGGGAACAGACAGGAGATCCTGCGAGCCGGACAAGGATATCTGGATGGTGTGTTGCCTCCCTGGTGCGAGGGTCTGAGATATCTCGGATTGGGTCCAGAGTATTCTCAGGGGAGAGACCAAGCAACCAGAAGTCTTGGTACATGTTGATACCAATAACATAGACAGAAAAAGAGAGGAGGTCCTGAAGGAAGATTACTGGGAGCTAGGAAGAAAATTGGAAAGACAGACCTCCAGAGTAATAATCTTTCAGGATTACTGCCTGAGCCACGCGCTAATGAAGATAAGAATAGCAGAATTAAGCAGATGAATGTGTGGCTGAGTAACTGGTGCAGGGGGCAGGGCTTCAAATTCTTGGATTACTGGGATCTATTTTGCGGGAGGCATGACTTATACAGAAATGATGGGTTACACCTGAACTCAAAGGGTACTAATATCCTGGTGGGATTGTTTAATATAGCTTTTAGGGAGGGTTTAAACTAAGTTGGCAGGGGGAAGGAAACCAATGTGTTCGGGTCGAGGAAGAGAAAAATAGAAATAAGTCAAAGATACTGTGCAGCAAAGATGGCAAGAAGGACAGGCAGGTGAGTAGACAGGGTAATTTGCTGTGTGACAGAAATATAGCAAAATCGGTAACAGATACTGATCTAAATGTACTATACTTAAATGTACACAGCACTAGAAGTAAAGTGGATAACCTAGTTGTACAGCTACAGGTTAAAGGATATGACATTGTGGCCATCACTGGGTCATGGCTAAATGATGGATGTGATTGGGAGCTGAATGTCCAAGGATACACAGTGTATAGGAAAGATAGGAAGGGAGGTAAAGGGGGTGGAGTGGCCCTGATGGTAAGCAACGATATCAAATCACTAGAAAGAATGGGGCGTAGGATCAGAAGAGGTAGAATCCTTATGGGTTGAGTTAAGAAATGGCAAGGGTAAAAAGACACTAATAGTAATTATATACAGGCCTCAAAACAGCAGCTGGGATGTGGACCACAAGTTACAGCTGGAAATAGAAGAAGCATGTCAGAAGGAAAATGTCAAGATAATTATGGGGGATTTTAATATGAAAGCGGATTGGGAAAAGCAGGTGGGCACTGGATCTCAGGAGAGGGAGTTTGTAGCATGCCTACAGGATGGCTTGTTGGAGCAGCTTGTCCATAATTGTAGAGAGTGGTGAATCTGTGGAATTCTCTGCCACAGGAAACAACTGAGGCCGATTCATTGGCTATATTTAAGAGGAAGTTAGATATGGCCCTTGTGGCTAAAGGGATCAGGGGGTATAGAGAGAAAGCAGGTACAGGGTTCTGAGTTGGATGATCAGCCATGATCATACTGAATGGTGGTGCAGGCTCAAAGGGCTGAATGGCCTACTCCTGCACCTATTTTCTATGTTTCTATGTTTCTATAAGCCCAACAGGGGATTAGCTGTTTTGGATTGGGTGCTGTGTAATGAACCTGAGGCAATTAGGGAGCTAGAGGTAATGGAACCCCTTAGAAGTAGTGATCATAATATGATTGAGTTCAGTTTCAAATTTGAAAAGGAGAAGCTGGTATCAGGTGTATCAATATTTCAGTGGAAGAAAGGAAATTATGGTGGTATGAGAGAGGAACTGGCCCAAATTGATTGGAATAATAAGCTAGATGGAGGGACGGCAGAGCAGGATTGGATGAAATCCCTACAAGAAATAAGGAAAGTACAGGATAAATATATTCCCAGAAAAAAGAAAATCATGAATGGAAAAATGGCACACACGTGGCTAACGAGAGAGGTTAAGGCTAAAATAAAAGCGAAAGAGACGGTGTACAAGGAAGCAAAAATTAGTGGGAAATCTGAGGACTGGACGACTTTTAAAAACTTACAGAAGGAAACTAAGAAAGTCATTAGGAAAGAAAAGATGAATTATGAAAGGAAGTTGGCAATTAACATAAAAAAGGATACTAAGAGATTTAAAATATATGAAGAGTAAAAGAGTGACAAAGGTAAATATAGGACAAATTGAAAATAATGCTGGAGAAATTATAATTGATAACAAAGAGATGGCAGAGGAACTAAATTAGTATTTTGCATCAGTCTTCACAGTGGAAGACATTAGCATCATACCTGATATTCCAAGATGGCGACGCAACGCAGATTGCAGCGGCCACTCCAGAGCAGATTATCTGTTATTTGTGAAGCGGGGTGCCATGCGCAATCGTAATCAGATGAAAAACGGACGTGGGAGCACGGAGGAACATCTGAAAATCTCCAGGAAGACCTTCTTCGTTGCTGCTGCTGCTGCTGTGAGGTCCGGGACTCTGCTGGGAAGAACAGGCCCACTGTCCTCGGGGTCACATTGCTGATGGCCATTGGCGGGGCTATCTTAATACGCTCGGCAGAGAATGGTGCTCGGAGAAGCTGTGCCGGAGGGGATGGTCGGAGGCTCAGAGGTTTGACGGACTGTCGACGGTCCGCTGCGATCAGGTCGCTTTGTGTGCTGCGTTTGTGAGGCTGAGTCGGGCGGTGCCGTGGAAGTCCATAGCGAGGGTATTCCCTTCTGCTGCCGCCGTGGGATGATGAGTCTATCGGGACCCTGGGGACTTGTGGAAACTGTGTGGTGGTTTCTTTCGAACTTATAGTCTTTTAACATCTTTGGACTATTTTTACTGTGCCCATGGTCAGTTTTTTTTAATCAATTATGCTATTGTTTGCACTGTTGTAACTATGTGGTTTTGTGCAGGTCTTGTAGTTTGTCTGGTGGGATTGGAGCTCCTTTCCGGGGAATGTGTTAAGATGGTAGCATGATATTAATATGCAGCAGCCTCTCCGGACTCTGGATTGGGGATTGTCAAACGTTATGTGGATTTTCTGGTGTAGTCTGTTCTGTCATGCGTTTTTGTGATATCATTCTGGAGGAACGTTGTCTCATTTTTTAACTGCATTGCATTTGTGGTTTCTAAATTACAATAAGCTGAGTCTGAATCTGAATAGAATTAGGTACAGTCAAGATTACTAGAGAGAAAATGCATGGGAAACTAAATGCACTAAGGATAGGTAAGTCTCCCAGACTGGATGAGGTGCACCCACAGGTTCTGAAGAAGGTGGCTTTGGAGATTGTGGAGGCATTGGAAGTGATCTTCCAGGAATCAATAGACTCTGGCATGGTTCCGGAGGACTGGAAGGTCGCAAATGTAGTTCCGCTGTTTAAGAAAGGAGGGACGCAGCAAAAAGAGAATCACAGACCTATTAGTCTGTCATCGGTAGTTGGAAAGTTATTGGAGTCAATTCTCAAGGATAAGGTTATGAAATACCTCGAGGTGCATGACAAGATAGGCCCAAGCCAGCATGGTTTCATTTTCATTTTTAGAATATTTTTACTGGTACATAATCTTCTACAGCTATAGAATGATACAAAACTTCAACAAATTAATATGTATACAATTAATAGAGCTGAAGAAAAAAAAAAGCTGATCGTAATATATAAAAATGGGAATTAAAAGTGTTACGTATTCAGGCAACAATAAATATATGAGTTCGGCAAGGGTTTCTTATAATAAAACAACACGTTTATTAAACACAGAAAACAAACTCCCCAAAAGTAAACAAACACTACCGTAACCGGAAACAGCTGCTGAGCGGCTGTTCAAACAGTTCGTAAAGTGATATTCCAAAACAGTTCTTAAAGTGATATTGCCAAAAGTTCGATATGCTCACAGTCCATTTAAAAGGAGAGACTTTACAGGACGATTTACGTTCTCTTTCACGTCGCTTGCTTCGATTCCCGACGTCGAAATTCCCACGAAGAATTTACGAAACAGAACGGCTTAAAGGCACTGACCTTTCCTTCTCCACTACCTTCAATCCTTTCTAGGTAAACCTAGGGATTAACACGAAGATAGTCAACGAAATCCTTCCAAATAAGGATCAAACAAAGGTCGCCCCCGTTTCACCGTAGAAAGCGATTCTCCTCGATCTTTAACTTCCAACCTTGAATCTTCACTCTCCTTTAATTCTCAAACTAACAGAATCATAAAGAACCTGTTGGCATTAACCTTTTAAACTTTAGGCATTAAATAAAAACTTCATCCTTCAACTAAACTGCGTCATCACTTCAAACACGCAGTGGCATGAAGTCAACTTGGCAAATCCAGCCACGAACTGCCCCTCCTCACAGGGTGGGGTCTACCTTTTATAACCTGTAAAAAACCCATCACATGATCTCTACTGGCGGGAAAATGACGTCATTCCACCATCACAAGACCATCACCTCAAGTCCAGTACAGCTTCAACCCCAGTCACATGACAAGGGCACCACTGTCATGTGTCACGAGTACGTAACAAAAGAAAATATATGTATAGGAAAAAGAAGGGAAAAAAAACCTGTCTAAGAAAAAAAAAACCCTATAACTACAAAAAAAGAGGAAAAAGAACCATTAGGAATCTACCCTCCAGAGCAATACGTTTAACCATCATCTAAATATACAAAGAGAAAGAGTCATCAACTGCCAATTCATATTTAAAAAAAATAAAATTGGAAGGAAACCATATAGAATAATTCAAATTCAATGGTAATATTTGGCGAAAGAACCCCATTTCCCTCAAAATCGAATCAGGATTCAAAAGTTCTACTTCTAATTTTTTTCCAAACTGAGATATAACATTACTTGAGAAAACCTTTCAATTGATGTAGGGGAAGAGATACCTTTCCATTTTAACAGAAAAGCCCTTCTTGCCAATAATGTAACAAATGCAATTACATGTTGATCTGAAGATGAAATACCCTGAATATGATGTGGAACTATTCCAAATAGAACAGTCAGTCTATTAGGTTGTAAACTAATTTTCAGAGCTTTAGAAATTGTAGAAAATAAAGATTTCCAAAATAATTTTAACAAAGAACATGACCAGAACATAACACGACAAAGTTGCTATTTCAGTTTTACATCTATCACAGTAGTTGCCTATACTAGGAAATAGTTTTCAAAAATCTACCATTAATATTGGCTATAATATCCTCCTCGTTAAAAGGAATATTAGAATCAATAAAAATAGAGACTCTTCTAGTTTTACTTTGGAAATTTGCATGAAACTGAAGATCCTTCCAGAATTTAAAAAATTGATTTTTACCTGATATACGTCTCTTGAGTAAAGATTATATTAGGCTGGAGTCGATTTATAACTTGAAATGTTTTCTCGCTTAATAGGATGATTCCAACCACGAACATTCCAAGTTAAAACATTTAACTGTTTAGATATTATCATGAAACTTTGTATCTAAAAAAGAGTAATTAGATGCATGTCAGGATAAGGTGGTCGAAAATGGCAGAGATGAACAACAATAAAAATAATTAGCGTATGTTCCAGGATTCCATAATGGGGATAAGAAAAGAAGGAAAAACCCACCCAAACTACAAAGCCCAGAAACAAGTCGATATCAATTGACGCAATCCCCAAGGAAAGCATAGATGCAGATACAGCTCCGCCCACCTAAGTAATAAAAAACATTTTTAAAAAGTCATCTCTGTCTCCCTCTACTGAACATAAATCTCATTACAATCGAAGTATATCTCAATATAATTAACTTGGAAGGATAGTGGTCTTTTTTTGTAAAACAAGACAACCTTCAATTTGAGAGTAACCTTCATAATATTCTTGAAATATTTGCACAAAAGAAAAACAATCGCCATCTTTAAATTGTCCAATCTATCTTTAAAACACAAGGAAATCCAAATAATTACTTAAAAGATCTTCACTAAAGGATACGGAATTTAAAAAAAGCAATTAATTCATTTAAATGCTGCAGAAAAAAAATTCTAGATGGTTCAAACTTAACTACAGCCTATCAACAGTTCTCCCACTAAATCTTCTGAGGTTAAAACCATCCAAACCAGTCTTTTTCAGAGATAAAAAAATGCATTTTAAGGTAAAGACTTTCTGTAACCATAAAATCTTCCAATCTTATCAGTCTTTACACTGCGAGACACTTCACTCAAGCCATTTCAAAGTTTCAATCGGAAAAGGGAGATATTAAAGGCGGACAGCAAGCTACTAAGTCTTACATGTCCTTAAGCGGGAGATGGAGTCCAGCATTGTTTCATAAAGGGAAGATCCTGCCTCACCAACCTATTGGAATTTTTTGAGGTAATCTCAAATAAAATTGACAAGGGAGAGTCTGTGGATGTTGTCTGTTTGGATTTTCAAAAAGGCCTTCGATAAGGTGTCACATAAGAGGCTGCTTAATAAACTGCAACCCCATGGAATTACAGGCAAGATATTGGAATGGGTGAAGCATTGGCTGATCACAGAAAGCAAAGGGTGGAAATAAAGGGATCCTACTCTGGCTGGTTGCTGGTTACTAGTGGTGTTCCGCAGGGTTCAGTGTTGGGGCTGCTTCTTTTTACACTGTATATGGATGACTTAGATTATGGATTAAATGGTTTTGTGGCTAAGTTTGTGGATGACACCAAGATATGTGGAGGAGCAGGAAGTGTTTATGAAATGGAAAGGTTGCAGAGAGATTGGTCAGTTTATGAGAGTGGGCAAAGGAATGGCAGATGAGATACAATGTTGAGAAATGTACAGAGAAAATTCAAAATCGGAAGTGCAAAGGGAATTGGGGATCCTCGTGCAGGATATGCTAAAGGTTAAACACCAGGTTGGATCGGCAGTAAGGAAAGAGAATGCTATGTTGACATTCATTTCAAGAGGAATAGTGTATACGAGTAAGGAGGTGTTGATGAGGCTCTATGGGGCACTGGTGAGACCTCATTTGGAATACAGTGTGTAGTTTTGGGCCCCTTATCTTAGAAGGGATGTTCTGATGTTGGAGAGAGTTCAGAGAAGATTTACGAGGATGATTGCTGGAACGCAGGGACTTACATATGAGGAGTGTTTGTCAGCTCTTAGACTGTATTCATTAGAGTATAGAAGAATGAGAGGGGATCTCATAGAAACATTTTGAATGTTGAAAGGGTTGGACAGAGTAAATGTGGAAAGGCTGTTTCCCTTGGTGGGTTAATCCAGGACAAGAGGCCACAGTCTTAGAATTAGAGGGTACCCATTTAAAACAGAGATGAGAAAATATTTTTTTTTTTGCCAGAGTGTTGTGGATATATGGCTACAGCCAGGACAAGAGGATATAGCTGTGGAGACCTGATCATTGAGGGTGTTTAAGGAGGAGATTGATAGGTATCTAATTAGTCAGGGTATCAAGGGATATGGGGTAATAGCCGGAAATTGGAACTAGATGGGAGAATAGTTTAGCTCATGGTGGAGTGGTGGAGCTGAATGGCCTACTTCTGCTCCTTTTTCTTGTGATCAGAAATCTTATAGGGTGTGGAAACTGACAGGGAGATCTACTGGGGTTGGAGGGAGTTATTGTGTCACAGAGGTCTATTGGGATTGAAGGGGGTTACAGGCATATGGAGGACTTAAGGGGTTGGAGGGAATTACAGAATTGGGGAGGTCTATTGGAGTTATAGACTGTTATGGACAGAGGAATGTCGATAGGGTCGGTATTGTAGATGGTTACTGAGACAGGGAGGTCATTGGAGGTTGTAGACTGTTATTGAGATAGGGTTGTCTATAGAGATAGGAGGTGCTTACAAGGACAGGAAGGTCTATAGGGGTTGGAGAGGTTCCATGGACGAGGGGGTTTATAGGGTTTGGAGGGTGTTACCGATAGGGAGCTCTAAAGAGGTTGTAGGCTGTTACAGAGACAAGGAGGTTTAAAGGGGTTGATGGGATTTATAGAGAAAGGGAAATCCAAAGAGTCCAGAGACTCACAGACTCTCAGTCTATAGCGATTGAAGGGATGTTACAGAGAGGGGAGGTCTATAGAGTTGGAGTGGTTTACAGGGAAAGGGTGGTCTGTACGATGGGATTACAGAGAGGAAGGTGTAAAGGGTTCAAATGGAGTTCTAGAAACAGAGGATGGAGAGGTTTGCCGAGACTATGGTCTATATGGTCTGGTGGGGTTCCAGAGACAGGGAGGGTTATAGGATCTGGAAACTATCTCAGAGACAGGAAGGCCTATGGAGCTTGGAGGGGGATGCAGAGACAGGAAGGTCTTTTGGGGTTGAAGGCTGTTACAGAAACAGGGAGGTAGAAAAGGTTGGAGGCTGTTCAGAGACAGTGAGGTCTATTGGGTCTGGAGGAGTTTCCAGAGATAGGAAGGTCCATGGTGGTTGAAGGCACTTACAGAGACAGGTGTTTCTATATGGTTTGGAAGTGGTTACAGAGACAGGGAGTTCTATATGATCTGGAGGTTGTTTCAGATACAGGGAGGTCTTTTGGTGTTGGAGGGGTATGTAGAGATATGGAGGTCAATAGTGGTCTGATGGGATTAGAGAGACAGGGAATTTCTACAGAAGTTGGAGGGGGTGACAGAAACAGGGAGGTCTAAAAGGGTTGGAGGAGGCAACAGAGACTGGGATTCCTATAAATGTTGGGATCCCAGCCACAAGCCTCCTCCAACCCCTTTAGAGAAAGGGAGGTCTGAAAGTGCTGGATGGGTTATAGATAAAGGGAAGTCAGAATCTGACTGAATCTGAATCTGGAGATTTTCAGAAACATAAAGGCCTATAGGGGTTGGAGTGGGGTTAAAGAGGAGGTCTAAAGGAGATTATAGAGAGGGAGGTCTAAAGGAGATTACAGAGGGGGAGGTCTAAAGGAGATTACAGAGGGGGAGGTCTAAAGGAGATTACAGAGGGGGAGGTCTAAAGGAGATTACAGAGGGGGAGGTCTAAAGGAGATTACAGAGGGGGAGGTCTAAAGGAGATTACAGAGAGGGAGGTCTAAAGGAGATTATAGAGAGGGAGGTCTAAAGGAGATTACAGAGGGGGAGGTCTAAAGGAGATTACAGAGAGGGAGGTCTAAATGGTTTGTTTGGGGTTATTGGGACAAGGAGGTCTCAGGTCTGAGGACTGTCACTGAGCTAGGATTATCTATAGGAGTTGGAGGGGTGTCACAGACAAGGAGTTCTATAGAGGAGGGGGTTACAGACGCATGGAGTTACATAGGGTCTAGAGGCTGTTACAGAGACAGGGGAGGGTCTGTCGGATCTAGGGACTGTTACTGAAATGGGGGTTGGAGTGAGTTTACAGAGAGGAAAGTCTAAAGGGGATGTAGGGACAGAGACGACTCTTGAGTCTGGAAATGGACAGGGAGGTCTATAGATTTTGGAGGGGACATTCTGTAGGGATTGGAAGGAGTTACATAGAGGTCTAAAGGGGTTTGGAGGGTGTTACAGAGCCAGTGGTGTCAATAGGATTTGGAGCAGGTTACAGACACAGCAAGGTATGTCGGGTCTGCAGTCAGTTACACAGACAGGGAGGTTTAAAGGGCTCGGAGATGGTGACAGAGAAAGGGAGGTCTTTCGGGGTTGGAGTGGGGCTACAGGGATGTCTCTTGGGTCTGGAAATGGTCACAGAAACAGGAAGTTCTATAGAGGTTGGAGGGGTGTTCAGAGCTGGAAGCATAGGGGTTGGAGGACCCCTGTTACAGTGACAGGAGGGTCTATAGTGTTTGGATGGGTTTTGCAGAGTCTGGGATGTCTACAGGGGTTGGAGTATGTTGGAGAGCCAGGGAGGCCTATAAGGTTTGGTGGGGTTTACAGTGACAAGGAGATCTAAAGTTGTTGAATGGCTTTACAGAAACAGGAAATTCTATTAGGATTGGAGCAGATTACAGAGACAGGGAGGTCTACAATTGTTGGTGTTACAGAGACAAGGAAGTCTATATGATTTGGAGGGGGTTATAAAGATGGAGGACAAAAGGGTCTGGAGGCTGTTACAGAGACAGGGAGGTCTCTAAGGCTTGGAGGGGTTACAAAGACAGGGAGATCAATAGATTTTGGATTGAGTTGCAGAGACAGGGATGTCTATGGTCTGGAGAGGGTTATTCAAACAGGGTGGTCTATGGTCGGAGTGTGTTATACAGGCAGGGAGGTCTAGAGAGGTTGGAGGGGTATACAGTGAAAGGGAGGACAATTGTGGTTGGAGGGGGTTACTGAGGGAGGTTCTGGGGGTTGGAGGGCTATACAGTGACAGGGAGGTTTACGTGATCTGGAGGGGGTTACTGAGATGGAGGTTCTGGGGGTTGGAGGGGTATACAGTGACAGGGAGGTTTACGTGATCTGGAGGGGGTTACTGAGATGGAGGTTCTGGGGGTTGGAGGGGTATACAGTGACAGGGAGGTCTATGTCGTCTAGAGGGGGTTACTGAGATAAAGATTCTGGGGTTTGGAGGGGTATACAGTGAAAGGGAGGACTACTGGGGTTGGAAGGGGTTAGATGGAGATTCTGGGGTTTGGAGGGGTATACAGTGAAAGGGAGAACTACTGGGGTTGGAAGGGGTTAGATGGAGATTCTGGGGTTTGGAGGGGTATACAGTGAAAGGGAGGACTACTGGGGTTGGAAGGGGTTACTGAGATGGAGGTTCCGGGGGTTGGAGGGGTATACAGTGACAGGGAGGACTACTGGGGTTGGAAGGGGTTACTGAGATGGAGATTCTGGGGTTTGGAGGGGTATACAGTGACAGGGAGGTCTACGTGGACTGGAGGGGGACTCAGAGACAGGAAGGTCTATAGTGGTTGGAATGGGTTACTCAGGTAGGGAGATCTATATGATCTGGAGGGGGTTACAGGGTCATGGAGGTCTCTGGGGTGTGGAGACGGTGAGGTTGATAGGGGTTGATGTCGCTACAGAGACAGGGATGTCTATGGGGTCTTCAGGTTGTTACAGAGACAGGAAGATCAAGAGGTTTTAGAGGGGGTTACAGAGACTGGAATGCCTTTCTGGTCTGGAGGGGGTTACAGAGACAAGGAGGTGTACATGGTCTGGAGGCAATTACACAGATTGGGAGGTCTGTGGCATCTTCAGAGGATTACAGAGGCAGGAAGGTCTATAGCGGTTGGAGGGCATCACAGAGAAAGGAAGGTCAACAGGGGTTGGAGAGAGTTACCTGGAGAGGGAGATCTAAAGCAGCTGCATGAGATTATAAAGATAGGGAGGCTGTTATAGAGACAAAGACTATAGGGTCTGTTACAGAGACAGGGAGGTCTGTATGGTCTGGTGGGGTTCCAGAGGCAGGGAGGGTTATAGTTTGTGGAGACTATCACAGAGACAGGGAGATCTATGGAGCTGGTAAGACGTTACAGAAACAGGAAGGTCAATAAATGTTGGAGTGCTGTTAGAGACAGGGAGGATTCAATAGGTACATTTAATGTCACCTGAAATTCTTTTTCTTTGTAAACATCCAGGAAAACTGAGGAGTGCCCCAAAGAATGAAAGACAGTTAAAATGATAAAACACCAAAGCCCCTCCCAACTTCCCCCACAAGAGCAAAAATGCTTCAACACTTTCCACCAAGCACTCAAATGTGCAGCAAAGCATCAATAAAGACACAGTCTTGCAGTACCCCAAAGACTACTCGCTCACCCGGTAATTTGACAACCCACAGACTCCCTTTCTCCAGAAAAAGGGAAAAAAGAGGCGGCACCATTTCACAGCGAGAAGGGAGACACTACAAAACAACTCACTGATTTATGGTGTTAAAAGTCTGTGGTCTCGCTTTTTTCTGAGCTCTGTACCTCTGGACACACAGCCAGCAGCAAGCCCGCTGCTTCCGATCTTCCGTGTTCTCCCGCGACATGTCAGTCAGCCTTGAATCAGCCCGTCTCCAGAGGCACGAAAATCCAGCAGCCTGAAGCTGAACCAGTCTTCCAGAGCGCGTCCTTGGGATATCAAAAAGCGGCGGAGAGCGGGTCCCATTCCCACAAAGATCCGAAGTCAGAGTTTATCTTCAGGTCAGGGTCTTCAAAGGAACCTTGAAAGGGGAAAAAAGAGATATCAAACTGAGAAATAAAGCTGTTTCCAATAATGCAAAGGAGTCACCATTCACTATGGGTCTGTGGGATGTGGAAGGGTTTCAGAGAGAGAAGGTCCATGGAGGTTGGAGGGGGGGTTACTCAGACAGGCAGGTCTATGTAATCTGGAAGTTGTTACACAGACAGGCAGGACCATTGGGGTTGGAAATTGTTATCTATAGGGATATGGAGGGGGTTAATGAGACATAGAGGTCTATAGGGGTTGGAGGTTGTTATCTATAGGGATATGGAGGGGGTTACAGAGACAAGGAGGGTTTGGAGGGGTTACAGAAACAGGAAGGTCTGTTGGGATTTTAGACTGTTACATAGACGGGGGTCGATAAGGTCTGGAGGGTGTTACAGAGACATGGAGGTCTATCGGGGATGGAAATTGTTATCTATAGAGATATCGAGGGGGTTACAGAGACAGGGAGATCTGTAGGGGTTGGAGATCGTTATCTATAGGGATATGGAGGGTGTTACAGAGACAGGGAGGGTTTGGAGGGGTTACAGAAATTGGAAGGTCTATTGGAATTCTAGACTGTTACGGAGACGGGGGTCGATAAGGTCTGGAGGGGGTTACAGAGACATGGAGTTCAATTGGAGTTGTGGTTTGTTACAGAGACAGAGAGGTTGATAGAGTCTGAAGGTGGTTATAGAAACAGGCAGATCTATAGTGGTTGGAGGGGAATTAGAGACGGAGTTCTATAGGCTTTGGAATGGATTACAGAGACAGGGAGGTCTATAGGGGTTCAAGGGGATTACAGAGACAGAGAGGTCTATAGGTTTTGGAGTGTATTACAGAGATGGATAGGTCTATATAGGGGTTGGAGGGGGATACAGAGACAGGGAGGTCTATAGTTTTTGGAGGGGGCTACAGAGACGGCATTCTGTAGGGATTGGAAGCAGTTACATAGAGAAGTCTAAAGGGGTTTAGAGGGAGTTACAGAGCCAGTGGGGTCAATAGGATTTGGAGCAGGATACAGACACAGCAAGGTATGTCGGGTCTGCAGTCAGTCACACAGACAGGGAGGTTTAAAGGGCTCGGAGAGGGTGACAGAGAAAGTGAGGTCTTTCGGGGTTGGACTGGGGCTACAGAGGAAGGTCTCCATGGTCTGAATGTTGTCATAGAGACAGTGAGTTCTATAGAGGTTGGAGGGGGTTACAGAGACAGGATTCAGTAAAGGGAATGGAGGAAGTTACAAAGTTGGGGAGGTCCATGTGGCCTGCAAGGGTTTACAGAGACAGGAAAGGCAACAGTTACTGGAGTGGGTTACAGAGACAGATGTGTCTTTATGTTCTGGAGGGGGCTACACAGAGAGAGGTCCATAGCGGTTGGAGGGGCTTACACAGAAAGTGAGGGCTTGGAGGAGGTGACAGAGAAAGAGTGATCTATAGGGGATGGAGTGGGTTACTGAGATTGAGAGGTCTATATGGTCTGCTGGAGTTACAGAGACAGGAGGGTCGATGGTGGTTTGAGGGGTTTACAGAGACATGAAGATGTATCTGGTCTGGAGGGGTTTACAGGGATAGAAAGGATTATAGAATCTGGAGACTGTCTCAGAGACAGGAAGGTCTATGGAGCTCAGAGTGGGTTTCCAGAGGCAGGAAGGTCTATAGCGGTTGGAGGGTTTTCAGAGACAAGGGGTTGGAGTGGGGTTACAGAGAGGGAGGTGGAAAGAGGTTCGAGTGGGGTTATAGAGACAGGGAGGTCTCTAGGGTCTGGTGACTGTCACAGAGACAGGGAGTTCTACAGAGGTAGGTGGGGGTTACAGAGACAAGGAGGTCCATGGGCTCTGCATTGTTACAGAGACAGGAGGGTCAATAGGTGTTGGAGAGTGTTACAAAGGCAGGGAGGCTGTAAGGGTTGGAGACTGATTCAGATACAGTGAGGAATATGGGGTTGGGAGTGATTTCCAGAGACAGGATGATCTATAGCATTTGGTGGGTGTTATAGATGTAGGGTGGTCTATTTGACCTGGAGGGGGATTATAGGGTTTGGAGACTATCTCAGAAATGGGGAGCTCTATGGAAATTGGAGAGGGTTACAGGGAAAGGAAGCTCCAGAGTGGTTGGAGGGGGTTACGTTGACAGGAGGGTCTGAAAGGATCAGAGGCTGTTTCAGAGACAGTGATGTCTATGGGATCTGGAAGGTTACAGACACAGGGAGGTTTACTGTACAATGGTTTTTGGGTTTCCAGAGACAGGAAGGACAAAGATGGGGTTCCAGAGACTGGGAGGATTTTAGAATCTGGTGACTATCTCAGAGCCAGCAAAGTTGATGCAGCTTGGAGGGGGCTACAGAGACAGGAAGGCCTATTGGGGTTGTAGGCTTACAGATAGAGGGGGTCAATTGGGCCTGGAGGGGGTTACAGAGACAGTGAGATCTATAGTGGTTAGGGTTAGGGTTAGACAGGGAGGATTACAGGGTCTGGAGACCATCACAGGGGCAGTGAGGTCTATGAGGCTTGGAGGACGTCGCAGTAACAAGGAATTTTAGAGGGGTTGGGGGCTGTTGCAGAGGCAGGGAGAACCAAAGGTATTGGAGGGGATTACAGAGAATGGGAGGACTATATATGTTCGAGGAGATTAGAGAGAGAAGAATATAGGGTCTGGAGGAGATTAAAGAGACAGGGAGGTCTATGGGGTTTGGAGAGGATTGTAGAGACAGGCAGGTCAATAGGGCCTGAGGACTGTCACAGAAGCAGTGAGGTCTATAGTGGGTCATTTTCCACCTCTATTCAGGACATTTCCAGCAGCAGGTGCATAAAAATGGCCCAGATGATAATCAGGGACTCCAGCCACCCCAAGCTCAAATTGTTTTGGCTGCCTCCGTATGGAGGTACCACAGCAAAAGGCCAGGAACAGCAGGCTCCGGGATAGCTTCTTTCACCAGGCAATTAGATTTATCAATACGCATTGATCTGATTGTATATCTGACTGGACATTGTATCTGATTGTAAATACGTATACAAAACAATAACATGCACAATCTTAGTGTTTGGGCAACATGTGGCAACGGAGATGCAACATTAAGATTTTGAATCCCTCATGTTGAGAGATAGATGTAAGAAATGAAATAAACACTATTCTGTTTTGATTCTTTTTTGTGCCGGGGATGGGGGAGTTGATGTCTTTTCTTTTATCCATACTCATGATCTTTCAATATTCCTTGGCTATCTGGAGAAGGCAAAATCAGAGTTGTGTTCTACATGCATACTTTGACTATACAATAGACCTTTGAACTTCCAGCATTGCTCTTAAATTTTCTATCATCCATCTGCCTGTGTTACAGTTTCTTAATTGTCCCCACTGTATCTGCCAACAGTTTTGATCCTGCTGGTGAATGCCTTCAGGTTTTTGAGTCATCTGGTGGATGGGAGAGAATGTCTGAGATGGGTGGGGTCTCTGACAATGGTGGCTGCTTTACTGAGGCAGAGGGAAGACAGGGAAGTACTGCATGGAGGGCATGCTCAGGCTGTTGGATATGGAAATCCTGGGAATCTTCCAGTCTCCCAGGTGGCCACATCTGCACCAGGTGCAGCTCCTGAGAGACCATGTTAGGGATCTGGATCTGCAGCTTGATGACCTACAGCTGATTAGGGAGAGTGAACAGGAGATAGAGAGGAGCTACGGGGAGTTAGTCACCCCAAGTCTGCAGGAGTTAGATAAATGGGTGATCATCAGGGAAACGAGGGAAAGAGCTCAGATAGTAGAGGGCACCGCTGTGGCCATCCCCCTCAGTAATTGTTACCTTGTTTTGGAAGCGGTTGAGGGAGATAACCTGACAGAGGACGAACACAGCGATCGGGTCTCTGGTACTGAGCCTGGTTCCGTGGTGCAGAAGGGAAAGAGGAAGATGATAAATGTGGTAGTCATAGGGGATTCCATAGTGAGGGGAACAGAGAGGAGGTTCTGTCAGCCTGATAGAGTTAGCCGCATGGTGTGTTGCCTTCCAGATGCCAGGGTATGGGATGTCTCGGATCAGGTGCAGAGTATTCTGAAGGAAGAGGGTGACCAGCCAGAAGTCTTGGTACACGTTGGTGAAAAAAATGGGAGGAGGCCCTGAAGAAAGAATTCATGGAGTTCGGTAGGAAGCTGAAAATGGGACCTCCCGGGTAGTCCTCTCAGGATTGCTGCCCGTGCCACCTGCTAGTGAGCGCAAGAATAGCATGATCAGGCATATCATTTTGGGACTAAAAGACTGGTGTAGGGAGCAGAACTTCAGATTCCTGGATCATTGAGGCCTCTTCTGGGGGAGGTACAACCTGTACAAAAAGGACAGGTAACACCAGAAACCAAAAGGGTCCAATATTCTAGCAGGCACATTTAATTCAGCTGTTCAGGAGGGTTTAAACTAATTTGGCTGGGGGATGGGAACCGGAGTGATAGGGCTGAGGAAGAGGAAAACAGAAATAAATCAAAGATAGTGTGCAACAGAGATTATAGAAAGAACATGTAGGAGATAAGGCTTAATCAAAGCCAGTGGCGTGAGTTATAGGGCAATAGAGGTGTGGTGCAGCTAAAACAGAAAGCAACAAATACTGGACTGAGAGTGTTGTATTTGAATGCACACAGCATAAAGAATAAAATGGACAATCTTGAAATTCAGCTACAGATTGGCAAATACAACGTTGTGGCCATCTCTGAATCTTGGCTAAAAGATGGCTACCATTGGGAGCTGGAGGTTCAAGGATATACAGTATATCAGAAAGATTGGTTAGTAGACAGAAGGGGTGGTGTAGCTCTGTGTATAAGAAATAATATTAAATCATTGGAAAGAAATGACATAGGATCGGAAGGTGTAGAGTCTCTATGAGTTGAGTTAAGAAATGGCAAGGGCAAAAGGACCTTAATAGGAGTTGTATATATGCCTCCAAACAACAGCCGGGATAGAAGGAGATAGAGAAGGCATGTCAGAAAGGCAATGTCATGATAATTGTTGGGGATTTTAACATGAAAGTGGATTGGGAAAACCAGGCCAGTACTGGACCTCAAGAGAGAGAATTTTTAGAATATCTGGAGGATGGCTTTTTAGAACAGCTTGTTGAGCCCACTAGGGGATCGGCTGTGCTGGATTGGGTGTTGTGCAATGATCCAGAGGTGATAAGAGAGCTTAAGGTTAAGGAACCTTTAGGGTTCTGTAATCACAATATTACAAATTTCACTTTGAAATTTGCGAAGGAGAAGCTGAATTCCAATGTGTCGATATTTCAGAGGAATAAAGGAAATTACAATGGTATGAAAAGGGAAACAGCCAAAGTTGAATGGAAAGGGACAGCAGAGCAGCAATAACTGAGTTTCTGCAAAAAATGAGGGAAGTGTAAGACAGATATTCCAAATAAGAAGAAATTTTTGAATGGAAGAAGGACACTACCGTGGCTGACAAGTGAAGTCAGAGCCAAAGTAAAAGCAAAATAGAGGGCATACAAGGAAGCCAAAGCTCGTGGGAAGATAAAGGATTGGGATGCTTTTGCACAGGGAAACTAAGAAGGTCATTAGGAAGAAAAAGATTAATTATGAAAGGAAGCTGATGACTGATATCAAAGGAGAAAGTAAAAGCTTTTTTAAATATATAAAGGGTAAATGAGAGTTGATGGTAGATATAGGACCAATAGAACATGACGCTGGTGATATTGTAATGAGAGACGCAGAGATGGCAGAGGAACTGAATATAAATTTTTCATCATTTTTCCCAGTGGAACACATCTGCAGTATACTGAACATTCAAGAGTGTCAGGGAAGTGAAGTTTGTACAGTACAAATTACAGCTGAGAAGGTGCTCAGGAAGCTTAAAGGTCTGAGGGTGGATGCATCTCCTGGATCTGATGGAATGCATCCTTGGGTTCTGAAGGAAATAGCTGGAGAGATTGCAGAGACATCCTTTGAAGAATCAATAGATTCTGGCATTGTACTGGATGACTGGAAAATTGTTATTTAAGAAGGTGGGAGGCAGCAGAAAGGAAACTATAGACCTGTTAGCCTGACATCAGTGATTGGGATGTTGTTGGAATCAATTGTTAGGGATGAGATTACAGAATATCTGGAGGCACATGACAAGATAGGCCTAAACCATTATGGTTTCCTGAAAGGAAAATCCTGCCTGACTAACCTACTGCAATTTTTGGAGGAAATTACAAGCAGGGTAGACAAAGGAGATGCAGTGGATGTGGTGTATTTGGATTTTCAGAAGACCTTTGACAAGGTGCTGCACATGAGGCTGCTTAACAAGTTAAGAGCCCATGGAATTACAGGGAAGTTATTAGTGGGTGGAGCATTGGTGTTCAGCAGAAAACAGAGAGTAGGAATCCTATTCTGGCTGACTGCCAGTTACCAGTGGAGTTCCACTGGGGTCGGTGTTGGGATCACTGCTTTTTATGATGTATGTCAATGATTTGGACTATGGGATTCATAGACTTGTGGGTAAATTTGCCGATGATACAAAGACAGTTGGATGAGTGGGTAGTGTTGAGAGCCTGCAGAGAGACTTAGATAGTTTAGGGAATGGTCAAAGAGGTGGCAAATGAAATACAATATTGGAAAGTGTATGGTCATGCACTTCGGTGGAAGAAATAATCAGGCAGACTATCATTTAGATGAGGACAGAGTCAAAATGCAGAGATACAAAGGGACTTGGGAGTCCTTGTGCAGGATACCCTAAATACCCTAAAACCTCCAGGTTGATTCGGTTGTGAAGAAGGCAAGTTGGTATTTATTTCTATAGGCGTAGAATATAAGAGCAGGGATGTGATGTTGAAGCTCTATAAGGCACTGGTGAGGCCATACTTGGAGTATTGTATGCAGTTTTGGGCTCCTTATTTTAGAAAGGAAATACTGACAGTTGAGAAGGTTCAGAGAAGATTCACAAGAATGATTCCAGGAATGAAAGGTTTACCATATGAGGAACATCTAGCACCTCTTGAGCTGTATTCTCTGAAGTTCAGGAGAATGAGGGGGGATCTTATAGAAACAATCTGAATGAATGTTTAAAAGCTCTGACCAGATTAGATATGGCAAAGTTATTTCCCATGGTAGGGGAGTCTAGGACAAGAGGACTTCAGGATTGAAAGATGTCCTTTTCGAACAGAGATGTGGAGAAATTACTTTAGTCGGAGGGTGTTAAATCTGTGGAATTTGTTGCCATGAGTGGCTGTGGAGGCCAAGTCACTGGGTGCATTTAAGGCAGAGATAGATAGGTTCTTGATTAGCCAGGGCATCAAGGGGTATGGAAGCAGGGAAGTGGAAGAATTGGATCAGCCTATGATTGAATAGCAGAACAGACTCGATGGGCTGAATGGCCTACTTCTACTATATCTTATGGTTTGAGCAGCTAGAAACAATTGATCCCCCTGGATGGTCCAGAGGGGCTCGGACAGCTGGAAATAGCTGATCCACCAGGACGATCCAGTGAGGCTCGGGCCACTGAAAACGTTTATCCACCCGGACAATCCAACTTCTTTTTCTGGAATTGAAGCTCCAAATGGGCTCGGAATGGCTGTGTGGCAGTGGGGAGAAGTGAAAATGATCCGGAGAAATGAGGTCTGTTGCTGAGAGCTGATGGTGATCGGTTCTGCAAACCACAGTGGAAGCAGCCTTGTCAGTACTGCACGCTTGTAGTGAGGAGGGAGCTAGTAGTTCAAAATCGGAAAGTTAAAACTTGAGTCAGATAAAGGAACTGGGTGGGCCCAGTATGATTCTTTTGTCAAATATGTACTTCTCGTCTCGTGATGACATATTCAGTTCCTGCTCTACTTCCTCCTGAGACAGTCACAAGGCCATCGAACTCACCAGACAAGCTTGAAGATGGGGACGTCCTGGAACTGTGCTTTTGTATTGGCCATCTATCTCGGTAAGGTCAGATTTCAATGTTTCATCTCAGGTTACAGAACATTTTGATGTGATCAGGTTTTCAGTGCTAGCACTGAAAGCACTATTTATCGTGGTTACGTCCCGATCCGCTGATTCAAACCCTTTCTCAGAACATACGCAATTCCAATTTTCACCTTCAGCCCTTGACTTCCTCAGCTTCTGTTGAACTGCCTTGATCTCGGTCTACCTCCACAAGTCTCTCTCTCTCGCTCGCTCTATACCTCCGTCTATCTACACACTTTCACCCTCAATATCCTTTTTTCCTTTTGCTCATATAGCTCTCACCTTTTTTTGGTCCTTCAACATATCTATCCAAGCAAGTCCATCTGCCTCCCTCCCCCTCCCGTATACTTGTCTGAATGGTAAATAATGTTCCTCTTTCTGCTGCACGTATTGCTGGCCTCCTGCTGTGACCATCGAACTATGTATTTCCAGTCTGGTCACCATTTGATGCCGTGCTTATCACATCCTGACATTTTCCTCGCCTTTCATAGAAGTTCGGGGCACTTAGACCCGCCAACTCTTAGACTCCAGCACCTGCTTCCCTGTCCATCCCTTCAGTCTGGAGACATGAGGGAGAAACTCCTCCCAGAGAGAGGGAGGGGATATCACATTCTTTTCAGGATGCTTTAATTGATCTATTTGGATTTCAGAGATGCATAGTCTCATGGAGCACTTCAGTCCAGAAACAGACCCTTCAGCCCATCCAGACCATGCTAACCTGTTATTCTGCCTAGTCCATTAAACCAAAACCCAGACAAACTCTCCAAACCCCTCCTATTCATGTAATTACCCAAATTTCTCTTAAATTTTGAAATTGAACACACATTCACCACTTTCTCCGGCAGCTCATTCCACACCCTCACCATCCTCTGAGTGAAGAAGCTCGTCCTGATGTTCAGCTTTCATTCTGAACCCATGAATTCTAGTTCCACCCACCCAACTCAGTCAAAAGAGTCTGCTTGCATTTACTCGATACTCCTCATAGTTTTGTATACCTCTATCAAACCTCCCCTCATCGGAGAGCTTTTTCTGGCTGGCTGCTGGAGAGTAGTGGTGCTCTGCAGGGGTTTCTGTTTGCACCACTTCTTTTCATTGACTTGGATGATGGAATTGATGGACTTCTGGGCAAGTTTGAGGACAATACAAAGGTACAGGAGGGGCAGGTAGTGTTGAGGAAGCAGGGATGGTTGCAGAAGGTCTTTGGCAGATTAGGGGAATAGGCAAAGAAGTGACAGATAGAATACAGTGTCTACTTTTTTAATTTCTACCAAAGCGCATGACCCTACACTTCCTGATGCCGTTTTCTAAATAGGGAGAAAATTCAAAAATCTTATTAACATCCATGGTTAAGATTTAATTTAAAGTTTTATGAAGAAAAGTATTGTGGAAGCGCACATTAATCCAAAAGAAACTGATTTGACCAGAAGTGACGACATATTTGAGAAAAAAAGTAACCTCATTAGAACCGCCCAGTCGAGAAAAAAAACTATTCTAATAGCCCCCCTCCCCGAAAGCCCAGAAAAAAGCGACCGATAGGATAGTTGCATGCTAAGGCTAATGACACTTAACCCCATCCTCCATTATCCCACCAAAATTAGCCATAATAAAATTTCAAATACTGCAATGTTACGTCTGACAGCAATAACATCGTAACTGGTGACAACCATCTTAAATTCATCTAAAGTGTATTAATCACGTATTCAGAAAAGAATAAGTCCAAGTAGATAATATTAGAACGGAACTTCTTTCTTTCAAAATAAACTTAAAAATCATACAAAAAATAAATGAATATATCAGAGTAGATAAATCCCCAGGACTTGACAGGCTATTCCTTCGGACCTTGAAATCGCAGGGGCCCTGGCAGAAATACTTAAAATGTCAATATCCATGTGTCAGGTGCTGGAGGATTGGAGTTCCAGTGTTATTCCATTGCTCATGTAGTTCCATTTTTTTAAAAAAAAGCTCAAAAAGTAAGCTGGGAAATTATAGTTTGACATTGGTAGTAGGTAAATTACTGGAAGGAATACTAAGAGATAAGTATTTAGATAGACAGGGACTTATTTGAAAAAGTCAGCATGGCTTTGTGCATGGTAGGTCATGTTTAACTAATCTATTAGAGTTTTTGTAGGAAGTTACCAGGAATGTGGATGAAGAGAAGGCAGTGGATGTTGTATACATGGACTTCAGTAAGACCTTTGACAGGGTCCCACATGGGAGGTTTGTTAGGAAGATTCAGTCGCTAGGTATACATGGTGAGGTAGTAAATTGGATCAGACATTGGTTCAATGGAAGAAGCCAGAGAGTGGTAGTGGAGGATTGCTACTCTGAGTGGAGGCCTGTGACTAGTGGTGTGCCACAGGGATTAGTGCTGGGTCCATTGTGATTTGTCATCTATAGCAATGATCTGGATGATAACGTGGCAAATTGGATCAGCAAATTTGCTGATGATACAAAGATTGGAAGTGTAGTGGACAGTGAGGAAGGTTTTCAAAGCTTGCAGAGGAAGTGCACCAGTTGGAGGAATGGGCTGAAAAATGACAGGTGGAGTTTAATACAGACAAGTGTGAGGTATTGTACTTCGGAAGGTCAAACCAAGGTAGAACATACAAGGTAAATGGTAGGACACTGAGGAGTGCAGTAGAACAGAGGGATCTGGGAATACAGATACATAATTCCTTAAAAGTGGTTCCAGAAGTATAGGGTTGTAACAAAAACTTTTGGTACATTGGCCTTTATAAATCGAAGTATTGAGTATAAGAGTTGGAATGTAATGGTGAGGTTGTATAAGACATTGGTGAGTAAATTTGGAGTATTGTGTGCAGTTTTGGTCAACTAATTACAGCAAAGATATTAATAAGGTTGAAAGAGTGCAGAGAATGTTTACAAGGATGTTGCCTGGATTGGGGAGCATGTTTTATGAGAATCGGTTGAGTGAACTCGGCCTTATCTCCTTCGAGCAAAGGAGGATGAGAGGTGACCTGATAGAGGTGTACAAGATGATGAGAGGCATTGATTGTGTGGATAGTCAGAGGCTTTTTCCCAGTGCTGAAATGGTGACCACAAGAGGACACAGATTTAAAGTGCTGGGGAGTAGCTACAGAGGAGATGTCAGGGGTAAGTTTTTTACGCAGAGAGTGGTGAGTGCATGGAATGGGCTGCCAGCTACAGTGGAGGAGGTGAATATGATAGGATCTATGGGGTACATAACACATAAACCCAAGAAAGAACAATTTTGATCAAAGAGCAAAATTTTTCTAAACTGTAGTTTACAGAATATAAAGCAAAACATTTGTGATTAACATGTAGCACATTACAGAAGCCTATACAAATACTAGTTTCTATTTCATTCTTAAACTTAACATCCAATCAATCCACCATGTTTTTGCCTTTACCTTTCACCTAGTTTGTTACAAAATCAAATTCCTGCAAAACCAGATCTTTTTATATTCAAAATGGAGTTTGATCAACCATTTTCTTTCTTCCCCTTCACCACAGAACACTTAACCATCACGTGATCAGCTCAAACAGGGCTTTCAAGGACATCCTGAACTTCATCCTGCACAGGTGCCAACCCATCACTCATGTTTTCTAAACTAAGCCCATTCGCTGAACTTCCAAACAAGTCATTAAATCTATTTCCAAGATCTTTAGATCTCTATGTTTCCATAATAGCACCTGCAGATGGCCCCTCTTGGTCAAAACAACACTTCCCTTTGTTTTGAGAAGTCTCCAAACTTCATCTCTCCAAATCACAAACTTGAACATCACCAAGTTGTTTATCTTTAAATTCCAAAACATAGTTAAACAAATCAACTTCTACTGTCTCAGCATCTGAGAGAGCTATTTCTCTCAGCGAGGTCAAAGGTCTTGAAAACAATCCAGACTTTACAAGTACTTTATACAAAATGCCAGAAACATCTCCCCTCTCAATAACTTCAGTAACATCATGCCCCATTGGCTGAGTGTTTATTGATTTTCTTCTCCTCAAATTCTGCAACATTTCTCATGGAAGTCGGAGATCTGCTGACCTGCTTCAAAGTCTCTCTCTCTTTCTGCACTTGTGCCACCTCTGAACGTTTCCACAGAAGTTCTCAGTGGGAGTGAGGACAGACCTCCATTCAGGGCCCCAAACAGTCCTTCCAGATGAGGCAACACTTCACCTGCAAATCGACTTGAGACATCAATTCTGTCCAGTGCTTCCTCTTCATTGGTGAGACCCGATGTAAATTAAGGGGCCACTTTGCCGAGCATCTCCCCTCCCACCTCCTTCTTTTTCTGCCATCTTCCCCTATCCTTTCCTGTCCCAATGAAGGGTCTCGGTCCAAAACATCGACTGCTAATCTGCTGAATTTCTCCAGCATTTTCTGTATGTTGCTCTGGATTTCCAGCATCTGCAGAATCTATTGTTTTTGCCTTCCAAAGTACTTCCTGTATCTGAACATTGATTCCATGTGACAATGTGTACAGGGGATCTATTTCCTTTGAACAACACTTACTAAACTTAGTACTTTTGTCTTTTCGATCGAGGATAACCATGTTTTTCAATAACATACTCCATCTGTCATGGTCTTACTCACCCACACAGCCTGTCTGTCATTTTAAAACATCATTACACTCACAATACAACTCTAAATCTCACTTCATTTGGTATCATTGTCAAAATTGTAAATATTAGGTTTGGTGTCATCATTTTGGTCACAGATATGACTGGATATAGTCTGAGGTATGAGCAATATCATTACAGAATTCCACACTGTGACTGTGGATAGTCTGGGACAGAAGCAATGTCCCTACGGTACTCCACACTGATATGACTGTGGGTAGTCTGGGACAGAAACAATGTCCCTACGGAACTCCACACTGATATGACTGTGGGTAGTCTGGGACAGAAGCAATGTCCCTACAGTACTCCGCACTGATATGACTGTGGGTAGTCTGGGACAGAAACAATGTCCCTACGGTACTCCGCACTGATATGACTGTGGGTAGTCTGGGACAGAAGCAATGTCCCTACGGTACTCCACACTGATATGACTGTGGGTAGTCTTGGATAAAAACAATGTCCCTACGGTACTCCACACTAATATGACTGTGGGTAGTCTGGGACAGAAACAATGTCCCTACGGTACTCCGCACTGATATGACTGTGGGTAGTCTGGGACAGAAGCAATGTCCCTACGGTACTCCACACTGATATGACTGTGGGTAGTCTTGGATAAAAACAATGTCCCTACGGTACTCCACACTGATATGACTGTGGGTAGTCTGGGACAGAAACAATGTCCCTACGGTACTCCACACTGATATGACTGTGGGTAGTCTGGGATAAAAACAATGTCCCTACGGTACTCCACACTGATATGACTGTGGGTAGTCTGGGACAGAAGCAATGTCCCTACGGTACTCCACATTGATATGACTGTGGGTAGTCTGGGACAGAAGCAATGTCCCTACGGTACTCCACACTGATATGACTGTGGGTAGTCTTGGATAAAAACAATGTCCCTACGGTACTCCACACTGATATGACTGTGGGTAGTCTTGGATAAAAACAATGTCCCTACGGTACTCCACACTGATATGACTGTGGGTAGTCTTGGATAAAAACAATGTCCCTACGGTACTCCACACTGATATGACTGTGGGTAGTCTGGGACAGAAACAATGTCCCTACGGTACTCCACAAATGCAAGTTATAAAGGTTTATTCACTCTTTTTTTCTCAGAGATAAACAGAATTATCTAATACTCCAGTGTACTAAACTTAGACAACAGCAGACAGTGTTTTGTACTGAGAATTACCTGCACTTCCAGGCAGTCTCACTTTGTTGGTCTACTCTCCTTCCCTGTCAGATTCCTTCTTCTCCAGCGCTTGACC
This sequence comes from Hypanus sabinus, assembly GCF_030144855.1. NCBI lineage: Eukaryota > Metazoa > Chordata > Chondrichthyes > Myliobatiformes > Dasyatidae > Hypanus > Hypanus sabinus. The sequence continues at coordinate 118,619,201 of NC_082711.1, read as the reverse complement.
TTTCCCACCCACCTGGCTTCACCTACCACCTCTCAGCTAGCCTCTTTTCCCTCCCCTCACCTTTTTATTCTGGCACCTTCCCCCTTCCCTCTCAGTCCTGAAGTAGTGTTTTGGTCCAAAACTTTGACTCTCTATTCATTCTGCCTGAGCTGCTGAGTTCCACCAGCACTCTGTTTGTGTTGCTTTGGGTTCCCTGTGCCCACAGACTTTCTTGTGCTATTAATTCCTGCTGTTAGCTGAACTAACTATTTTGATATTGGACTCCTTGAAGATAGGGCTCAAACCCACTATATTTACAAAATATATCACGGGGAGTCTGCCTCACAATCAGGGCATCCTGGATTCCAAATAAGCAGTTCCTTCTTTTATACAGTACAGAATGAGATGTTCGTAATTTTCCCTGTTAAAGTTCCCAGATTACTGAATGACCACTTTGCACATGACTTTAATTTCATTAATTGTACCAAGGCCTGCATCATGACTGACATGAACGAAGCAACCTCATCACTGCTTTAAACCGTTTCTAATGCCCATCTCTATTCCAAAGCTACCAACCTCAGACTCTCTCGTATTCGATTCTCCACCTCACCGTTTATGTCTCACCATTTTCAGAAATCCCTTCCTCCACATGGCTCACACCCTCCCATTTACCCCATACAATTTATTTATTAGCTTAGAGATATGACTTGGACAGGTCCTTACGGCCAGACGAGTTATCCAACTAGTTATCCCGAGCTTAACTGCAGGACAATTTACAAGAGCATTTGACCTTCTAACCGGTATGTCTCTGGGCAGTGGGTGGACTCACGGTAAGAACGGAGAAACTTGCTTACACAGGATGCCAGAGTTGATTCTGAACTCCAATGCGCTGAACTGTAAGAGTGTTGCTCTATTCCTCTTTTGTTCAAACTCCTCAAATGCTTCTACCTTCTCCACTGAAACCGTTCACTTGACTGAGTTCCTTTGCCATCTCTCTACCTCCATGAGTTCATTTCTCAGGCCTGGCTGCGGAGAATCTTCACTCTGTTCCCCCCATGAGCTCACTGTGTGATGGAGGAACTGTGGGGCAGATCACTCATGGGCTAGTAGCCAGACAATGGGCCGCATGGCCTGCCCCTGTGTCTGTGATCCTGCAAGCTCTGATTCCTCCTCCGGTCACTGAGCTCACATTCTGACTGCCTCCTCTTGTCTCCTCAGCCAGGACTGGAGCTTCCCCTGCCATCGTGAATGGAACCCTGGGACACTCGGTTTCCTTGCTTCCTTCGATCCCAGTCAGACAGGACTTGGATGAGGTTGTGTGGAGAAGGTTATCACCCATAAAAAAGATAGCTCGATACTCACAAGGATCGATTAAGTACTTTAATACCAATCACAACAATCGAATAACTCTTCATTCTGGAAACTTCAGCCTGGAAATCCATGATCTGAGGAAAGAGGATGCTGATGAATATGAGGTCATTGTTACAGAAAGAGATTCAGGAAAAGAACGCTTAGAGCATATCCAACTTAAGGTGTACGGTGAGTAAAACCTTTGTGTAGGGTCCTGGATTAATGGGTGAGGGCAGATCATGTACTGTCTGCCTGTGTCCACATTTGGGCTGAGACAGTGCAGGGCTGGGGGAACACATCCACTGCATCCCTGGAGATGAGGCCAGTGGCTGTTCAGGGTGATCCTGAGGCCTTGAGCCTGTAGAAACAGCATGCAGGGAGGAGTGTGATACAAACACGTGCAATTAGAACAGAACCAGAATCAGAATCAGTTTCAATATCACTGGCATATGTCATCAAATTTAGTGTTTCGAGGCAGCAGTACATGATAAAAACACTCCAATTAACAATAAAGAATATATATATATATATAAAATTAAATAAACAGTCAAAACAGAGAGCAATGAAAGGAAAGTGAGGTCGAGTGAATGGGTTCATTGTCCATTCAGAAATCTGATGGGGGAGGGGAAGAAGCTTTTCCTGAAATGATGAGTGTGTGACTTCAGGCTCCTGTACCTCTTCCCTGATGTAGGCAATGAGAAGTGGGCATGTTCTGGGTGGTGGGGTACTTAATGGTAGATGCCACTTTTTGAAGTTCTGCTCAATGCTGGGTTGGTTAGTGCCCACGATGGTTGAGTTTACAACTTTCTGTAGTCACAGGATTGTCTGATTAGACATTTACATGAAGGAGCAGGTGTACGTGTACCTAGTAAAGTGATCTCCACCTCGCTCTATGTACTGTGCACACCCTGTCCCGGGGCACTTCATAATCTCCCCCAGCCCTGCACTGCCTCGGCCCCATTACACCTCAGCTCCATTTGCCACTGTTCGCCCCCGTAGCTGTCATTCTCTATTCTGAAGAGTTTCTGTCCAAAGTATTGGAGAGATGAGGACACTGATAGTCATGTAAAAGTAGAGTCAGTGCCCTCTTTATTAGATAGGGGAGTGGAACCCGCAGGGTGTGGGGTTCTCCTGCTGGAGCCTGTCCACTTCAAAGCCAAGTCTGGCCATTCTCCTCTGACTGCTCTCACTAACAAGGCACTTTTGCTCACAGATCTGTTGGTCATTGATTTTTTTTGGTTTACATACCCTTCTCTGTAAACTTGAGATTATTGTGCATGAAAATCCCAGAAATCAGCAGTTTTGGAGATACTCAAAACACCCCATCAGCCAAAGATCACATTTCTTTCCCATTCTGATCTTTGGTTTGAACAACAACTTGATCCCTTGACCATGGATTTTATGCGTTGAGCTGCTGCCATACACAGAGTGGAGATTCAACAGAACATCAGATCGTGTGTCCACACGCCTTTAAAACTCAGACCACTGGGGATTAAACAGGCAAACAGAATGTTATTTATCAGTTAAGAAAAAGAATGTAAGAGCAGGAAGATTCTGCTCCCAGAGCAACACACACAAAATGTTGGATGAACTCAGCAGGTCAGGAAACATCTATGGAGAGGAAAAAAGAGTCAACGTTCTGGGCCGAGACCCCCTCAACAGGATTGGAAAGGAAGGGAGAAGAAGATGGGGGAGTTTGTCAACTTTGCCTCCAACTTCCACCCTGAGATTGACTAAGTCTATTTCTGACCTCTCTCTCCTCTCCCTTGATCTCTGGAGACAGCCTGTTTGCTGACCTCTTCTTGAACCCCACTCACCTCCACCTTTCTATCCCAGCTTCTTTCCCTTTCCTATCCAGTCTTGAGGAAGGCTTCCTCTCCATAGATGCTGCCTGACCTGCAGAGTTCTCCAGCATTTTGTGTGTGTTGCTCTGGATTCCCAGCATCTGTGTGTTTAAGATTACACTCTTACTACCAAACAGAGGATTGAATACAAGCTCACGAGGACCTGTTTTCCTGGACAGTCGGGTTGACACGAAGCACAAATTTGTGGTGGTGGAGGAGACAGAATCAAGGGGTTTCTCAAAGAGGGCCAGGACATCTGGGACTTGCTGATGGGTAGGGTGAGAAGGCAAAGGCCCTACCACATCCAAGCAGCACACAGGTGAATTGAGACACTGCGACCTGCAGGGATGGAGCCACGGTAGAAAGCTGGGATCAAGCTGGATATCAGCATTCACGCAAACATTTTTTACAACTGCACCTTTGTTCTGAGCAGGAAATCTTTAAACAGCCTGGACACCACAGCACATGAAATTTCTCTGTAATGTGCATACTATAAATACCTAGACAATTGATAATTCGCATTCTTCTGATTTTATTAGTTGTAGGGTATAATGAAACAGAGTACAAAAAAGAAGATCTTTCACATTTGTACTTACTTAGAGATACAATGGGGAACAGGCCCGTCCGGCCCAATGATCCGTACCCCCCAGCACCCACAGATTTAATATGATCCTGATCACAGGAGAATTTACAATGACTGATTAGCAAACTAACTGTACGGCTTTGGACTGTGGGAGTAAACCGGAGCACCTGGAGGAAACCCACTCGGTCACGGGGAGAATGAAGAACATTGGGATTGGACACTGAACTCCATTGCCCTGAGCGTTAGCATCTCACAAACCACTACACTACCGGGAGATTCATTGTGTTTGTGAGTGAACCACTGGAAAACAAAGAAATACAATTGAATCCACAAAAAGACATAGAACAAAGAACAACAAACATCCAGAGGAGAAAAGAGGATAAACTGTGCAAATGAAATAGTACACAAATAATACTGGGAACACGAGCACGAGCTGCAGGGTCCCCAAAAGCTTATTCTAGCTGCGTCCAATTCCAGTTAATGCATCAACATAGGCTACGTGTGGGGAGTATTTCAGCCACTGTGCAGCCATGCATCCCCATAGCTCAGAGTGAACAGTGCTAGACAGATCCATCCCAACTGCCACAGCTGGGATTGGTTGAACGTCTGTATTCTGCTTTATGAATTATTTCCTGATTCTAAACCAAGACAGGCAAAAACTATAGGTACTATGGATGGTCCAGCCAAGTATGATCAAAAGTTTCAAAGGTACATTTAATGTCAGAGAAATGTATACAATATACATCCTGAAAATAACACAGAAAACCTACAGCACAATACAAGCTCTTCGGCCCACAAAGTTGTGCCGAACATGTCCCTACCTCAGAAATTACTAGGCTTACCTATGTCTCTCTATTTTACTAAGCTCCATGTATGTATCTAAAAGTCCCTTAAAAGACCCAATCGTATCCGCCTCCACCACCCTTGACAGCAGCCCATTCCACGCACTCAACACGCTCTGAGTAAAAAATTTACCCCTGACATCTCCTCTGTACCTATTCCGCAGCACCTTAAGCCTGTTTCCTCTTGTGGGAACAACAACAAACACAAAATGCTGGTGGAACACAGCAGGCCAGGCAGCATCTACAGGGAGAAGCACTGTCGACGTTTCGGGCCGAGACCCTTCATCAGGACTAACCGAAAGGAAAGATAGTAAGAGATTTGAAAGTAGTGGGAGGAGGGGGAAATGCGAAATGATAGGAGAAGACTGGAGGGGGTGGGATGAAGCTAAGAGCTGGAAAGGTGATTGGCAAAGGTGATACAGAGCTGGAGAAGGGAAAGGATCATGGGACGAGAGGGCTCAGGAGAAAGAAAGTGGGGGGGTGCTCCAGAGGGAGATGGAAAACAGGCAAACAACTAAATATGTCAGGGATGGGGTAAGAAGGGGAGGAGGGTCATTAACGGAAGTTAGAGAAATCAATGTTCATGCCATCAGGTTGGAGGCTACCCAGCCGGTATATAAGGTGTTGTTCCTCCAACCTGAGTTTGGATTCATTTTGACAGTAGAGGAGGCCATGCATAGACATATCAGAATGGGAATGGGATGTGGAATTAAAATGTGTGGCCACTGGGAGATCCTGCTTTTTCTGGCGGACCAAGCGTAGGTGTTCAGCGAAATGGTCTCCCAGTCTGCGTCGGGTCTCACCGATATATAAAAGGCCACACCGGGAGCACCGGACACAGTATACCACACCAGCCGACTCACATGTGAAGTGTCGCCTCACCTGCAAGGACTGTCTGGGGCCCTGAATGGTGGTGAGGGAGGATGTGTAAGGGAAGGTGTAGTACTTGTTCTGTTTACAAGGATAAGTGCCAGGAGGGAGATCGGTGGGAAGGGATGGGGGGGACGAGTGGACAAGGGAGTCATGTAGGGAGTGATCCCTGTGAGAAGCAGAAGGGGGGGGAGGGAAAAATGTGTTTGGTAGTGGGATCCCGTTGGAGGTGGCGGCACTTACGGAGAATTATACGTTGGACCTGGAGGCTGGTGGGGTGGTAGGTAAGAACAAGGGGAACCCTTTCCCGAGTGGGGTGGCGGGCGGATGGGGTGAAGGCAGATGTGCGGGAAATGGGAGAGTTGCGTTTGAGAGCAGAGTTGATGGTGGACGAAGGGAAGCCCCTTTGTTTAAAAAAGGAAGACATCTCCTTCATCCTAGAATGAAAAGCCTCATCCTGAGAGCAGATGCGGCGGAGACAGAGGAATTGTGAGAAGGGGATAGCATTTTTGCAAGAGACAAGGTGGGAAGAGGAATAGTCCAGGTAGCATTGAGGGTCTGTAGGCTTATAGTAGATATCAGTAGATAGGCCGTCTCCAGAGATGGAGACAGAAAGATCAAGAAAGGGGAGGGAAGTGTCGGAAATGGACCAGGTAAATTTGAGGGCAGGGTGAAAGTTGGAGGCAAAGTTAATGAAGTCGACAAGCTCAGCATGCGTACAAGAGGCAGCGCCAATGCAGTCGTTGATGTAGCGAAGGAAAAGAGGGGGATGGATACCGATATAGACTTGAAACATGGACTGTTCCACAAAGCCAATAAAAAGGCAGGCATAACTGGGACCCATATGGGTGCCCATGGCTACACCCTTGGTTTGGAGGAAGTGGGAGGAGGCAAAGGAGAAATTATTGAGAGTAAGAACTAATTTGGCTAGATGGAGGAGAGTGGTGGTAGAGGGGAATTGGTTAGGTCTGGAATGCAAAAAAAAGCGAAGAGCTTCGAAACTATCTTGGTGGGGGATGGAGGTATATAGGGACTGGACGTCCATGGTGAAAATAAGACGGTGGGGGCCAGGGAACTTAAAATCATTGAAAAAATTCAAAGCATGAGAAGTGTCACGAACATAGGTGGGAAGAGATTTAACAAGGGGGGATAAGACAGTGTCAAGGTATGCAGAAATGAGATGCTGCCTAGCCTGCTGTGTTCCACCAGCATTTTGTGTGTGTTGTTGTTTGAATTTCCAGCATCTGCAGACTTCCTCATGTTTCCTCCTGTGGTAACCATTTCAGCCCTGGGAAAAAAGCCTCTGACTGTCCACACAATCAATGCCTCTGATCATCTTATACACTTCTATCAGGTCACCTCTCATCCTCCGTCCCTCCAAGCAGAAAATGCCGAGTTCACTCAACATATTCTCATTAGGCATGCTCCCCAATACAGGCATCATCCTTGTAAATTTACTTCTGCTCCCTTTATATGGCTTCCACATTCTTCCTGTAGTGAGGCAAACAGGACTGAGTACAGTACTCCAAATGGGGTCTGACCAGGGTCCTATATAGCTGCACCATTACCTCTTGGCTCCTAAATTCAATTCCAAGATCGATGAAGGCCAATACCTTCATCTACACCTACACCTTCTTAACCACAGAGTCAACCTGCTCAGCTGCTTTGAGCGTGCTATGGACTGGGACCCCATAATCCCTCTGATCCTCCACACTGCCAAGATTCTTACCATTAATAGTATATGCTGCCATCATATTTGACCTACCACTTCACACTTATCTGGGTTGTACTCCATCTGCCACTTCTCAGCCCAGTTTTGCATCCTATCAATGCCCGCTGTAACCTCTGACAGCCCTCCACACTATTTACAACACCTCCAACCTTTGTGTCTAAAGCAAACTTACTAAACTATCCCTCCACTTCCTCATCCAGGTCAAAAATCATGATGAGTAAGGGTCCCAGAACAGATCACTGAGGCACCCCACTGGTAACTGCCCTCCATGCAGAATATGACCCGTCTACAACCACTCTTTGCCTTCTGTGGGCAAAACAGTTCTGGATCCACAAAGCAATGTCCCCTTGGATCCCATGCCTCTTTACTTTCTCAATAAACCTTGCATGGGGTACCTTATCAAATGCCTTGCTGAAATCTATATACACTACATCTACTACTCTTCTTTCATCAATGATTTTTGTCACGTTCTCAAAAAATTCAATCAGGCTTGTAAGGCACGACCTGCCCTTGACAAAGCCATGCTGACTACTAATCATATTATATCTCTCCAAATGTTCATAAATCCTGCCTCTCACAATCTTCTCCATCAACTTACCAACCACTGAGATAAGACTCACTGGTCTATAATTTCCTAGGCTATCTTTACTCCATTTCTTGAATAAAGGAACAATATTTGCAACCTTCCAATCCTCTGGAAACTCTCCCATCCACATTGATGATGCAAAGATCATCACCAGAGGCTGAGCAATCTCCTCCCTTGCTTCCCACAGTAGCCTGGGGTACATCTCATCCGGTCCCTGTGACTTATCCAACTTGTTGCTTTCCAAAAGCTCCAGCACATCCCCTTTCTTAATATTTTCATGCTCAAGCTTTTCAGTCTGCTGTAAGTCATCACTACAATCACTAAGATCCTTTTCCACAGTGAATACTGAAGTAAAGTGTTCATTAAGTACCTCTGCTGTTTTGTCCGGTTCCATACACACTTTCCCACTGTCACACTTGATAGGTCCTATCCTTTCAAGTCTTATCCTCTTGCTCTTTACATACTTGTAGAATGCCTTGGGGTTTTCCTTAATCCTGCCCACCAAGGCCTTCTCATGGCCCCTTCTGGCTTTCCTAATTTCCTCCTTAAGCTCCTTCCTATTAGCCTTATAATCTTCTAGACTTCTAACATTACCTAGCTCTCTGAACCTTTTGTTAGCTTTTCTTTTCTTTTTGACTAGATTTATTACAGCCTTTGTACACCAGAGTTCCTGTACCCTACCATAACTTCCCTGTCTCATTGGAATGTACCTACACAGATCTCCACACAAATATCCCCTGAATATTTGCCACATTTCTTCCGTACTTTTCCCTGAGAACATCTATTTCCAATTTAAGCCTCCAATTTCCTGCCTGATAGCCTCATAATTCCCTTTACTCCAATTAAACAATTTTCTAACTTGTCTGTTTCTACCTCTCTATATTGCTATTGTAAAGGAGACATAATTATGAATACTATCTCCAAAATGCTCTCCCACGGAGAGATCTGACACCTGACCAGGTTCATTTCACAATAACAAATTGAGTACAGTCTCTCCTCTTGTAGGCTTATCTACATATTGTGTCAAGAAACCTTCCTGAACACACCAAAAACTCCACGAACTTCACAACACTCCTTGCATGAAAATAGACACATCTCAAACCTTTGGCCTGAGCACATCCCTTCTCTATCACATGCCTATCCTCCCTCTCACACCATCTACAAGCTTTCTCTATCTGTGAATCAACCTCCTCTTCCCCAGTCTCTTCAGTTCAGTTCCCAGCCCCCAACAATTCTGGTTTAAACTCTCCCCAGTATCCTTAGCAAACCTTACCCCCAGGATATTGGTCCTCCTGAGATTCAAATGCAACCGGTCCCTTTTTGTACAGGTCACACCTGACCAAAAGAGGTTCCATGATCCAGAAATCTGAATCCCTGCCCCCTGCTCCAATTCCTCAGCCACACATTTATCCTGCACCTCATCCTGTTCCTATTCTCACTGTCGAGTGGGACAGGCAGTAATCCCAAGCTTACTACCTTTGTGGTCCTGCTTCTTAACTTCCTTCCTAACTGCTGTAGTCTTTTTTCAAGACCTCTTCCCTTTTCCTACCTATGTCATTGGTAGCAATATTTACCATGGCCTCTGGCTGTTTTCCGTTCCACCGCAGGATATCATGGACGCAATCTGAAACATCGCAGACCCTGGCACCTGGGAGGCAAGCTACCATCTGAGTTTCTTTCCTGCGACCACAGAATTGCCTGTCTGACCCCCTAACTATGGAACCCCCTATCACTACTGCCTTCCTCTTCCCTTCCCTACCCTTCACAGCCACAGGGCCAGACTCTGTGTCAGAGGCCTGGCCACTGCGGCTTCCCCCAGGTAGGCTGTCCCCACCAACAGTACTCAAACAGGAGTACTTATTGTCAAGGGGTACATCCACAAGAGTACTCTCTCATACCTGACTCTTCCCCTTCCTCCTCCTGACTGTGACCTACTTGTCCATCTCCCATGGCCCTGGTGTGACAACCTGCCTATAACTCCTTTCTATCACTTCATTGCTCTCCTGACTAGTTGAAGTTCATCGAGCTGCCTCTCCAGTTCCCTAACTCAGAGTTAGGGAAGTTGCAGCTTGACACACGGGGTGCAGATATGGCCGTCCGGGAGGTTAGGAGACTCCAGGATACCCCACATCTGACACCGAGCACAGAAAACTGGCCTCACACACGTACTACTTCCTTTCCGCAATTAACACAGTTAAACCTACCTCGCCTCGTCCCGTTACCGCCAAAGCCCTGTCACTCTGCTGCATCTTACTCCACTGCCCGCTGGATACGGCGGTCTTCTTTTTAAACCTTTCGCGCACTATTGGCTGATGTCATGTGCCTGCGCAGCCTCACCTCTCTTTTACCCCGAGTAGTAAAGAACTCCCTTCGCTCCGAATAATCAGCCATTCACTCACATCCCTGCTCCAAATCTTTTTCATCGCAACCATCCATGAAAAGAAAAATGCCCCAAAGACTGTTAAATGTTAGAACCCAAAGTCCCCCCAGCTCCCTGCCCTCCCATGCATAAACAGAGAAAGTCTTTTTGATATAAGGAACAGGAAAAGCCCTCTAGCCCATGATCAGAACACAAAAAGCCATTAAGCCCTTGATCCACGCTGACCATCGCACATTCACACTAATCCTGCACTAATTCCATTTTTAATTGCTCCCACATTCTCATCAAACTGCTCTAGACATACAGACCAGTGGCAATGCATGTCCAATGTCTAATTAGCTTCCCTACCCTAATGACTTTGACATGTGAAGGAAACCAAAGCTCCCGGGGGAAACCAAAGCCGTTCCACCGAGAACATACAAATTCCACACGGACACCAGCCAAGATCAGGATTGAACCTCGGTCTCCAGCTCTGCAAAGCTGCAGCTGTACTTGGAGTGCTGCCCTTGAGTGAAGGCTGAATTTGTCATCCCAAATTACTGCCCATCACTGCATCCTACTCCCCACTCTGCCTCGTTTCCCTTCTCAGAATGTGAGATGGGAAACAACATCCCCATGGCCCTGGTCTGTGAGCTGATGAATGGGGGAGGAGGTGTGTGACCCAGGATCTCCAGTGTCAGGTTCACTCTGGAACACTGCACACTGTTCCAGTCTAGCTCTGTGCCAGTCACAGTCCCATGGTTACTGCTCTTGGTCCAGATTCAGGACCACTCACAGGAGCAACAAAAGACATGGAACTGAGAGAATTCCCAGCATACAGAGCCATCAACAAGACATAGCTGAGTGCTTGTGGATGAGCCTGGGCAATTTTTGGGATGGAGGGCACAGCACATGTGGGAACTTCCTCTAGCAGCAACTGGCTGAATGGAAGATGAGTGAAGGGTTAAACGGGTGGGGGGATATGAACTGGGATCAGCTTTATGTTCACTTGGGACTGTTCAGCATGGGATGGGGAAGTTGGTGATTGAAGTGTCCACAAAGATTTCCTTTACTCATCTTGCATCTCTCTGTCCCAACCTCAGAGCTTGTGTCAGGAGCAAACATCATAGTTCAGACCACTGGGATCTGCAACCTCACCTTGACCTGCACCGTGACCTCAGGTGACCCCACCAGCTTCAAGTGGTGGTGGGAAGGAGAAACTTTGGTAAATGACAGCACGCGGCACATCTGGGTACTCGGAAATATGCTAGAGGTTCATCACACTGCAGAGGTCGAGGACGCTGTGTACAGGAACCCCATCAGTAATGGAAAGGCAGAGATCCAGCTGAAGGACATCTGCAAACTGGACACATCTGGTGAGTGTCAGAGTAAAGAACCCAGGTTATTCTGAGGGTGTTGTTTCCCTGCAGAGGGAGCTTCAGTCTGCATCTAGCCCGTATCTTGGAAGCATTAGGTGGGACAGTGTACAGAGAGCTTCACTTTGAATCTTGTGCTGAGAGTGTGTGGTGGGACAGCAAAGAAGAGCTTTACTCTAGATCTGACGTATCTTGGCAGTGTTTGACAGATCACTGGAGAGAGGGGTTTATTCTGTACCCAATATTTTCCCCACTTATTTTAGGCAAAGCTTGATTAAAGCATTTGTCCCATTCCTAGAATGGACCCAGCTTTGTGGAGCCCACTGCTCCTTGAAAGTCTCCAGCAGACAATGCTTACTTCTTCTAATTTAACGTCCATGAATGGATATATCCTCGGATGATGGGCAGGCTGTGGGTTCAGGTGGAGCTTTCGATGGGATATTGTCTGCACTAGGAATGGCCACCTTGCTCATGAACAGAATGATGAGGAGGTCTCCCTCCCTTCACATCTGGCCACACTTTGTTCAGGGATTAAGTCCAGGCAAACATCAAATACTGAATTGAGACACACCTTCTTGTACACGGAACATATATTCATCCAGGCTACAAAAAGACAGGAACCCATGAGTCCACAGGTGAATATAAAATTAAAATTCTACTGCACAGCACTGCTTCCACCAGCACACACCCCACCCCAGGTCCCATATAGCTATATCCAGGACACAGAACAATGGCCAGAGATGGGGGAGATGACGGTGAACAGTTAGGGTGTACAGGAAATGCCTGTGTGTGGATACAAGGCATTTGCAAGAAGCAGCGCATAATTGTATAAGACTGTCTCTGAGGACTCTCAGGCCAAGAAGCAATTCCTGGAAAATGGGAGTCTGTCCAGTTGGGAGCAGACAATGGTCATGAGACCCCTGATTGGAATCAGAATCAGGTTTAATATGACGGGCATATGTTGTTTTGTGGTCACAGTGCAGTCAAGTACCAAGTCACAGTAAGACACTTGTGTATTATTTATATATAGAATATAAAATACAGTAAGAAAATTAAACAAGTAGTGCAAAAAGCGAGCAAAACAAATAGTGTGGCAGTGTTCATGAGTTGGTTCACCGTCCATTCAGAAAGCTGATGGAGGAAGGTGTTCCTAAAATGTCTTCATTGATGGCAGCGATGAGATTAGAGCCAGTCCTGGGTAATGAGGATCCTTAATGACGGATATCTCCTTTGTTTAACTGTCACCTTTTGAAGGTGTCCCCAGTACTCAGGAGTCTGGTGCCCATGACTGAGCTGGCTGAGATTGCAACCATCTGCAGCTTTTCCCAATCCTTTGCAATGGTCCTTCATACCAGATGGTGATGCAACCTGTTAGAATGTCTCCACAGTATATCTGTAAAAATATGTAGAAATCTCTTATCACAAGGTGACATGGAAACCAAAATCATCCACTAGAAGACTTGGTGCTGTGCAGCTTCGCTCTTCAAGCATTTCACTCCTTCCCTGTCAAGTCGCAGTACCTGGAGGTAGGGATTCCCCGATTCCAGTGAATGGCAGGCAGATTTAACAGGGAAACAGGTGCTCGCCACTGGGAGCCGTTTGTTGTCCTGAGGGCCTGGCGTCATAATGTAACACAGAGCTGAGAAAAGAGCCCTTCAGCCCTATTCCTGGGGGAAGAAATGCATCAGGAGTGACTACACTCTGGGAAGATGCTCAACATACAGGGATCTGCAGGGTCCAGATTCAGACAGCTGCCACCTGGTTTTAGAAGCACACCCGTGACTGACCACTCTCCTCAATCAGGAGTCTCAGAACTATATCAGAAATCCTTGCCACACAGAAAATCCACCATCTGCTTCTGGATCTTGGCGGGAGAGACGTGGGGTGGGAGCAAGGTGACCATGGCATGGAAATCACCAGTTGATTTACAACCAGTGCTCGGCCCTTATTGGAAAATACTTGGAACAGTCATGACTAAAACCCTTGTGGCTGGTGACTTTCAAAAGCTACCTCCTATCAATTTGTCAGTGTGGGACCCAGATAAGTTCTCAGTTAGATGAGATGATTGAAAATCAGCTGTCCTCCACCAGTTACATGTCAAAGAGACAGTGAGCTGCACCCTACCCACATGCATAGTGGGGTGAGCTTGACCCACACCACATGATCATCCAAGCATGGCGTCACTATGATGCAGAACACATACACATGCACAGCTACAGAGAACCTACTCTTCCAGGAATCCTGACTCTTCCCCTTTCTCAGTTCCTCCATCTCTGCCACATCTGTTCCTATGATGAGGCTTTCCGTTCCGGACCATCTGAAGAGTCCTCTTTCTTCAAAGAACAGTGTTCTCCTTCCTCCACCATCACTGTTGCCCTCACTCACATCTTCTTCATTTCCCGGTATCCACCTCAGTCTATCTTCCTGCCACCGTATCAGGGATAGAGCTCCCCTTATCACTCCATGGGCCGCCATGTACAGCAGATCATTCTCCATAACTTCCACAATGCTCAACAGGATCCTACCACAAGGCACATCCTCCCTCCCTTCACTCTCTGTTTTCCACAGGGACGGATCTCTCTGAGGGTACCTGGTCCACTTGCCCTTCCCCAATGATCAGCTTCATGGCACTTATCCCTGCAAGCAGAACAAGGGCATCACCCTTCAGGGCCCCAAACATTCCTTTCAGGTGAGGTGACACCTCACCTGTGAGTCTGATGGGCTCATCTGCTCTATCCAGTGCTCCTCGTGCGGCCTCCTCTACATCAGTGAGACCCTATGTAGACTGGGGGCTGCTTTGTGTCGCAGCTTTGCTCTATCTGCCACAAAAGGCAAGATTCCCTGGAGGCCACCCTTTCAAACCCACATTCCACTCCCATTCTGACAGTTTGACCATTGGCTTCCTCGACTGTCACAGTGCGAGCTCTCTCAGGTTGGAGAGCAACTCCTGATATTCTGTCAGAGAATCGCACAAACATTGATTTCTCTAACTTCCAGTAATTGGGGGTAACACAAGGGGTAACTTCTTTACTCAGAGAGTGGTGGCTGTGTGGAATGAGTTTCCAGTCGAAGTTGTAGAGGCAGTTCGATATTGTCAGTTAAAGTAAAATTGGATAGGTATATGGACAGGAAAGGAATGGAGGGTTATGGGCTGAGTGCAGGTCAGTGGGATTAAGTGAGAGTAAGCGTTCGGCATGGACTAGAAGGGCCGAGATGACCTGTTTCCGTGCTGTAATTGTTATATGTTTATATCTGTAGTTGGGAAAATGCTTGAAGCTATCATTAAATAAGAAATAGCAAAAGCAGGTCCTGTTTGACAAACTTACTGGAGTTCTTTGAGGATATAATGAGTGCAGTGGATAGAAGCGAATAGATGGATGTTATTTAATTGGATTTCCAGAAGACGTTCAATAAGGTGGCACATAAGAGACTTATCCATAAGATAAGGAAGCATAGGGTTGGGTTGGTGTATTAGCATGGATAGAGGAGAAAGCAGAGAGTTGAGATACATGGGTGTTACTCTGGTTGGCAATCAGTGGTGAACAGTGTGCCGCAGGGGTCGGTGCTGGGCCCGCAACTGTTCACGATATACATTAATGATCTGAAAGAGGGGACCAGGTGTAGTGTATCTAAGTTTGCTGATGATACTAAATTCAGTGGAAAAGCAAATTGTGCAGAAGATACGGAGAATCTGCAGCGAGATATAGATAGGTGAGTGGGCAAGTGTCTGGCAGACTGAGTCATCCACTTTAGAAGGAAAAATGGAAGATCAGATTATTATTTAAATGGTAAAAATTGCAGCATGCTGCTGTGCAGAGGAACTTGGGAGTGCTTGTGTATGAACTACAAAAGGTTGGTTTGCAGGTACAGCAGGCTGTCAAGAGGGCAAATGGAATGTTGCCCTCCATTGCTAGAGGGATTGAATTTAAGACCAGGGAGGCTGCGCTGCAACTGTACAGGGTGCTGGTGAGGCCGCACCTGGAGTACTGAGTGCAATTCTGGTCTCCTTACTTGAGGAAGGATATACTGGCTTTGGAATTGGTGCAGAGGAAGTTCACCTGGTTGATTCCAGAGACAAAGATGTTAGAATATTAGGAAAGATTGAGTCTCCTGGGACTGTACTCACCGGAATTCAAAGGATGAGAGGAGATCTTATAGTAACAGATAAAATAGGAAAGTTGTTTCCACTGGTAGATGACACTAGAACTCGGGGGCATAGCCACAAGATTCGGAGGAGTAAATTTAGGACGGAGATGAGGAGGAACTACTTTTCACAGAGACTGGTGAGACTGTGGAATTCTCTGCCCAATGAAAGAGTGGAGGTTACCTGAGTAAATATATTTAAGACAAGTTTGGATAGATTTTTGCATCGTAGAGGAATTAAGGGTTAAAAGGAAAAGGCAGGTAGGTGGAGCTGAGTCCATGGCCAGATCAGCCATTATCTTATTGAATGGCGGAGCAGGCTTAACAGGCCAGATGGCCGACTCCTGCTCTTATTTCTTATGATCTTATGTTTATGCTGTTGGGTTTGACTTTGTAGGAAATAATATCCTGCAAATCCTGCCAGAGTTGACATGCATCTGATCTCACCCCCAACCTCACACAAAATCATCTCTTTGCTCTTGAAATAGCCCCCTGCATCATACATCTTTCTTGTACAGATCTGGGTCCCCAGACTTAAATGTCCTCAGCAGACAGCGAATCTCCTGATTCACCCATGGCTTTTGGTTTGGGATTATACAGTATGTTCTCATAGGCAAACAGTCATCCACACAGGCTTTAATGAAGTCGGTAACAACTGCAGTATACACATCCAGGGTTGAAGATGAATCCCTGAATACAGTCCAGTCCACCAATTCAAAGCAGTTCTGTAGGCACTCCTGTGCTTCCCTGGTCCAAACCTTCTTGGTCCTCACGACTGGAGCTGCAGTCTTCAATCTCTGTCTATACTCAGGGAGTAGAAGTACAGCCAGGTGATCAGACTTCCCGAAGTGAGGGCGTGGAATAGCACGGTAGGTATTCTTAATGGTGGTGTAACAGTGGTCCAGTGTGTTTATGATTTGTTGAAGATAATTATTTAGTGACTTTTTCAAGCTGGCCTGGTTAAAACCCCCAAAATGATTCCATTTCCCATTTGGCTTTCCTCTTACCCCTTCTCCTCACTTCCCTTCAGTTCCCTCCTCCTTCCCTTCTCCCATAGTCTACTCTGCTCTCCTATCAGATTCCTCCTCTTTCTGCTATCTACTTTTTCCATTTATCACCTGAACAGCGCATGGCAAGTTGCTCGATGTGCTGATCTATCTGAGGCCACCAGACAAAGCTTCAAGTCAAAGCTTTCACTTTGACCACATTTAGATGACCAGCATGTAGGTCCTCCGACACTCCAGCTGTCAGCTTGGATGGTACAACCCAAACAAGGAAAACTCAAACAAGGAAAACTCCACCAAGGACAAGTTCATCCCAGCGCTGGTAAAAATGGGGGGACTGGGATTTCTGCAGCACACTCCAGCCATTTTGGGTGGCCATGTAGATCAGAGATCTTTCCTGGTTTCCCTTTGGATCAGCTCTGCTGTAACGTTCGATTTGCGTGAGGGTGAATGCATCAAAGGATGTGTCCTCTTTTGTAAATTTTGCAGGTAGTTCCTTTTCTAAGGGTAAACAGGACAATCCATCAGCACTTCCATGATTAATCATCTTGTAGTCAATGTTTTATTTGTGTCTTACAAGAATCAGAGCCCATCTCAGCATTTCTGCTGCTGCTGTTATTGGAACACCCGTCTGTGGATTGAAAATGGACACCAGTGGATGATGATCAGTAATGAGGGTGAACTCTCACCATACAAGTACTGGTTGAAATGTTTTATACCCCAAACCGGATTCAACGCCTCTGTCAATCTGCGCATGATTTTTATCTGCAGCAGTTAGGGAGCGTGATGCAAAGCCTTCATCACTCAGAACATGTGACATGATTACACCTATTCTGTAAGGTGAGGCATCATGGGTAGGCTTCACTGGATGATGTGGATAACCCTGTCACTGAGGCTTCTAACCAACTCAGTTCATAGGCTAACTCTGGCCAACAGCCACGTGACTCAGTATTGCATGGGTAATGGTGAGAAGGCATTACTTCAATAAGCAATACATACCTAGGGCTGGTATGATTCAGGTTTAACCAAATAGGAAAGTTGAATGTTCCCCTGAGGGAATGCAGATTTGAGGCGAATGCTTTCCCGTGCCAAGGTGTCGTTTGCCAGGAAATAACAGACCTTACAAAGAACAAAGAACATTACAGCACAGTATAGACTATTCTGCCCACAATGTTGTGCCGACCCTTAAACCTTGCCCCCCCCCCCCCCATATAACCCTCCATTTTAAATTCCTCCATATTACCTGTCCAATAGTCTCTTCAACTTCACTAGTGTATCTACCTCCACCACTGACTCAGGCAGTGCATTCCACGCACCAACCACTCTCTGAGTAAAAAACCTTTCTCTAATATCCCCCTTGAACTTCCCACCCCTTACCTTAAAGCCACGTCCTCTTGTGGTGCCCTGGGGAAGAGGCACTTGTTGTCCTCTCTATCTATTCCTCTTAATACCACCACCAGTATTGGGTTGATGGTGACCTTTAAATCAGCACAGATCCTGATAGACCTATTCTTGGCTGCTGGACCGCTGGCGTTACCCATGGACTCCAGGCAACCTTCGAAAGAACTCCTACTGCCTCTATGCGATTTATATCTTACACCAGCATAAACTTACAGTGCAAATATATTTACAGATATTTCAACTTTCACAAACATTTCATAGTAAAAGTTAAGAAAAAAGGGACCATCACAGTTAAACCAGACTAAATGTGCACATAAATATCAGAACTCGTTTCTAAAATAGTTGGGTGTATCACTTTACTCACGGTGCTGAACCCACGTCACCAGCCACTGGTCGAACTTCCCTCAAAAAATGTTACAAACAAACTGGCTAACTCCTCCTCTGTGCTAGTCATCTACACATTCTTGCAACAGGGTCTCCCCTTCAGGCGGGATTCTGCCAGTGTCTTCCCCTGGGTTCTTCTCCACACTTTTTTCTTCCAACATCAGCCAATCAAAGCCAGCCCACTGTTCCTCAGAAGTCTGGTCCCACCCAGCTCTCTCAAATGTTTCATGGCATCCCACTGAACAGACTTACAACCTGTTACAAGGCCAACTCGACTGGCTGACGTAACATTCCTAAGTTGAACAAATGGCTCCTTATCTCAACTGAAGCCAAAAACACTTACGTAAGAAGCTTAACTAACTGAGTACACGGTGTTTGCAGAAAAACTGCTAAAATAAAATACCTCACAGCATAAGTGAAGAAATACAATAAAACATGTTCTTAACCAGGGCATTAAATGTGAGTACAGTGTCCAATGTCACCAGTTCCTTTGCCTTTTTGAAATCCACCACACATTGCTTTCTCCATTGCCATTTCTTCATAATCTGTAGTAATTAGTCCAAGGGGTGCATGAATTTTCCCAGCACACTTGTGTAAGTATTGTGTGTCAATGGTGTGACCAGAGTAACTGATGCTCGGTTTAAAGAATTCACACTTCTTGTGTCATGCTCTGAACCCATAATCTTCTAATCTTTTTAACACTGTCTTGAGATTTTGGAGATAGATGCTCCTTCTTATCCTGATTGGTAACAATTAAGCCATTCTGGTAACACTGAATGCCTGGGCAGCCTTGCAGCTCCTGGTCCAGAGCTTTCTGCCAGTGTACAGCTGCAGATGCTACTCCAAAAATACCCCTATTATAGTGATAAAGCCCTTTGTGAGTGTTCATGGTGAGAAACACTTTGGACTCTTCTTCCATCTCCTTCTGTACGTAGGCCTCAGCTGTCCACTTTGCTGAAATGTTTCCCTCCAGGTGGGTTTGCAAAGATATCCTCTATCCTGGGCAGAGGGTATCGATCTACTTTCAGTATTGGGTTGATGGTGACCTTTAAATCATCATAGATCCTGATAGACCTATTCTTGGCTGCTGGATCACTGGCGTTACCCATGGACTCCAGGCAACCTTGGAAAGAATTCCTTCTGTCTCTATGCGATCCAGCTCACTGGCTACTTTGTTACAGATGGTATAAGAAACTGGACAGACTTTGTAAAACTTCATTTAACACTGTTTTACCCCATGTTATGTTCATTCAGGTGTGTGTAGGTATTCTTTCTGGTTCAAGAGTACCCCCCCCCACCCCCACTCCTGGTTCAAGACTGGAGGGAATAACTGGTGGTTGAGGGGCAGTAAATTCCTGAACCTGGTGGGATATGTCCTGAGGCCCCTGTACCTGTAAACTAACGCCATCTGCTTACACAATGTCCATATCCTTCTGTTTTCCTCATATTCTCGTGCCCATCTAAACATATAGTCCCTGATGTATCTGCTCTACCTCCACTCAGCTCAGTTTATTTTAGGCATTCAGTACTTTCAGTGGTATATTATTAAAAGAGAGAGAGAAAAAACTTTCCTCTCACATCTAATTTAAAATTCACCTCTCTCACTTTAAATTATCTCCTCTAGTGCAACCCCCGGTAAAGATTTTGCTGCTGAAGTTGTAGGGTATTTCATTGAATGGTTTTCTGTGGAAGCAATGTGTGCTGCTGGAGGTGTTTGGGTTAGGATGCTTAGGAATCTTGTGTCATCCAATCAGGAGGGTGAAACTGGGAGAAGGTTCTAGAGAATGCTGGGGGAAAGGTTTTGTGAGCGACACTGAGGTGGGTCAAGGTCTTTTTTCGGTAGAAGATGGAGAGAGAAGCTCAAGAGAACTGGCCATAGGATTTGGTCCGATGGGATTGCGCAGTCTGATAGAGCCCAAGAGGGAATTCTAGTGGTGATCGGTGAAAATGGGTCAGGACTCTCAGTACATTGGAAGGTTTGAGCTCCACCCTGTGCACATTAGACAGTCTAATAATGATGGGTCCTTTTGCTTTCTTTCTTTTCTTTACTAACTGGTTAAGCTAACATTCATAAATATACTTTCTTTATAATTTTGTGCAGTGTGCATTCTGTTATTTCTTGCCACTGGGTGATTGCATGGGAGCAGTAATTACACAGTATTCACAGAAATTGGGGTTCGTGTGGGCGAGACATGCCAACTTCCCGGGTCTGATGGGACTAAAGTTATATCGACCCTGGACATGCAGATTCTGGAAAGGTGGTTTCCTCACCGCTGAGTCCGCCGGCTGTTAGCGAGGGGTTAACGAGCCGCGTCTCTAGAAACACCCAGTGAAAAGGGATTTCATTGTGGGGGCTATCGTCCCAGATTGAATTTGTTGAAGTGATTAACACATAAAAAATGCTGAGTTCCTCCAGCACATGCAGATTTTCTCTTGTTTGTGTTGAGAATTGATTAAGTGGGTTTGTGTTTCAGCCTGTGTTAAACTATTATCTAGGAAAGTGATTAAGATATGAGGCAGGCATTAAGCATTGGTGCAATTCAAAGTGATCACACATAACTAAGGCTTGTGTTCCGAGCGGCATCGATATCCGAAGCCCAGATGAATTGTTGATTAGGGTTTTTCAGTGCCGTCAAAGTATCAGGGAAAGCTATGATCACTGTCAAAGTATTAGGGAAAGGTACGATCACTGTTAAAGTATTAGTGAAAGCAGTTTGACTAGAAGACAGGCACAGATGTCGTTTTAGTTCAGACTAGCAATGGCATGACTGAAATGGGTTGGCCCGGTACTATTGGGGTCCAGGGAGAGTCAGGGCCATGGACCATCCATACTTTCAGTGAGGAGGGGATGTAGGTGAAGGTGCTGAATTGGAAGCTGAAGGCAAATACTTTAAAGACAAGTTGTTCTCATTGCTGCCGAGTGAGGGGATGAGTGGTCTGATGTGGAAGGTCTATTGAGACATCCAGCGAGGGGTGAGCATTCTAAGTTGGTAGCGGCAATTACGTCCCTGGTGGATACATAGCAATGTGCACCAACAGAGAGTCAAAGTTATCGTAGGCTGAGACTGTTCTCGGACTGAAGCCCACCCCGATGGGGAGATGGAATTTGAGATTTGGGCAGAGCAGACATCTCAGCTGCTGGATGAGTGGCAGTGTCAGATAATGTGAAAAGATAGTT
The DNA here is from genome assembly GCF_030144855.1 of Hypanus sabinus. NCBI lineage: Eukaryota > Metazoa > Chordata > Chondrichthyes > Myliobatiformes > Dasyatidae > Hypanus > Hypanus sabinus. The sequence goes on along the minus strand of NC_082711.1, from coordinate 118,597,570 downwards.
CCGGCTGCTGAGGTGAGACATCGTCAAATGTCCTTTGCTACTTCTATGGGCTCCATGCATGCACTAGAAAGTGTTTTTCACATGATGGGAAGGCCAATGCAGCTTATGTCGGTTGGGGTTTAAGAGCATGTTCCAGGAGAAAGGGGAAAAGCTTCCTGCCTACATTTTTCTGCTCGAGAGAGAGCTGAGCTGCTTGTGGCGTAAAGGAGCCATTGAACTAGCTGAGGTGAATCGATTAGGGGTGGACCAAGTGGTGAAGGGCGCACAGTCTCAGGACATGATTGCTTTTAGCCTTGTAAGATGAGCCCCCTCCCCACACTCGTTTACTGAGCTCTGGAGGACTGCTATTGAATGTGGTTCTTTCAAAAGGGGAGTGACTGGTATTGTCTGCTACAACTGTGTTGAGGAGGGACACTTCCGGCGGAAGTTGGGAAACTTCAGAGAGAGGGAACAGCCTGGTGTCTCAGGGGAACTGATGCACCATCAATAACTCACTCTGAGACGTAAGGCGAGATATCGGCTTTTATTGACTGGAAGAAGGAACAAACAGTGAGTGACCACCATACTACATCCTGGAGACTGAGAGGCCGGGCTCAGGCCTTGATCGCCTTTATACAGGGGTCTGTGGGAGGAGCCACAGGAGCAGTCAGCAGGGGGCATGTCTACACAGGTATATGTAGTTCACCACAGGAACACATTCCAAACAGTGTATCAAGGAACACCCAAAAGCAAAAAATCCCTATTTCTGAAGTCTTAGTGGGTCAAGCTCCAGTGTATCACTATGGATTGAGGGTATTTATGCTAGACCCATATTTGACACTGGGTCTCAGGTTACTCTGTTGTACTGTTCACTTTACAACTGGTATTTGACGAGTTTACCAGTGACACCACTCAGTGCACTAGAGATCTGAGGTCTTAGAATGAATGACTACCCATATGATGGTTACTTGTCATTGAAGCTGGAGTTTTCGGAAAAAGATGTGGGAGTAGCTGAGATCCTTGACACGTTAATGTTGGTTTATCTGGACCTGGTCCAGAAGGACGAAGCTTCAATTCTTTTTGGGAATAAATACTCCTATTGTGGCAAGGAGAGAATTAGAGAGAGCTTTCTGAAACCTTGCCCATTCACCCCGTGTTCAGAGCTGTTTTTGAGAAAGTGCAAGCCCGGATAATGAGCACAAACGAGGAACTGTGTGGTACATCCAGTCCAAACCCATCGTGTTACGGCCTCATGGGGGTCAGGGAGTTTCACTTGCATGCAAGATGTAAGTGCCTGCGTACATACTGTTGATAACAGTGCACATGATTGACACAGGAGCTGATTAAACACATTAATGGAGGGTGAGCAAAGAGATGGTATACTGATATATGGAGAGGTAGAATCCAGCGGAGTGTGGGGAGAGAGGGCAGTGATGTGAGGAGTGATAAGTGGTAATAGAGGAGAGAGGTGTAATTTGAGGAGTGATGAGAGGTAATGGAGGGGTGGGGAATGGAGTGTGGAGTGATGATGGGTAAGGTTGACTGGAAAGGGACACTTGCAGGAAAGACAGCAGATCAACAATGGCCTGAGTTTCTGCAAAAAATGAGGGACGTGCAAGACAGACGTATTCCAAATAAGAAGAAACTTTTGAATGGAAGAAGACACTACCGTGGCTGACAAGTGAAGTCAGAGTCAAAGTAAAAAGAAAAGAGAGGGCATACAAGGAAGCCAAAGCTAGTGGGAAGATAAAGGATTGGGAAGATTTTAAAAACTTGCAGAAGGAAACTAAGAAGGTCATTAGGAAGGAAAGGATGAATTATGAAAGGCAGCTGGTGACTAACATCAAAGAAGAAACTAAAAGCTTTTTAAAGTATATAAAGGGTAATAGAGGGTTGAGGGTAGATATAGGACCAGTACAGAATGACGGTGGAGATTTTGTAATGAGAGACGCAGAGATGGCAGAGGAACTGAATGCGTATTTTGCATCAATCTTCACAATGGAAGACGTGTTCAGTATACTGGACATTCAAGAGTGTCAGGAAAGTGAAGTTTGTACAGTGAAAATGACAGCTGTGAATGTGCTCAGAAAGCTTAATGGTCCGAGGGTGGATAAATCTCCTGGACCTGATGAAATGCACCCTTGGGTTCTGATGGAAGTAGCTGGAGAGATTGCAGAGGCAGAGTTTTGGTCATTGTACCGGATGACTGGAAAATTGCAAATGTTACTCTGCTATTTAAGAAGGATGGGAAGCAGCAGAAAGGAAATTATAGACTTGCTAGCCTGACATCAGTGGTTGGGAAGTTGTTGTAATCGATTGTTAGGGATGAGATTCAGGAGAACATGGAGGCACATGACAAGATAGGCCAAAGACGGATGGTTTCCTGAAAGATGGTTGTCTGATTAACCTACTGCAATTTTTTCAGGAAATTACAAGCAGGATAGATGAAGGAGATGCAGTATATGTGGTGTACTTGGATTTTCAGAAGGCCTTTGACAAAGTGCCGCACATGAGGCTGCTTAGCAAGATAAGAGCCCATGGAATTACAGGGAAGTTACTAGCATGGGTGGAGCATTGGCTGATTGGCAGAAAACAGAGTGTGGGAATAAAGGGATCCTATTCTGTCTGGCTGCCGGTTACCAGTGGAGTTCCACAGGGGTCGGTTTTGGGACCACTGCTTTTTACGATATATGGCAATGATTTGGACTGTGGGATTTGTGACTAAATTTGGCGATGATATAAACATAGGTAAAGGAGCAGGTACTGTTAAGGAAACAGAGAGCCTGCAGAGAGACTTAGATAGTTTAGGGGAATGGGCAAAGAAGTGGCAAATGAAATACAATGTTGGAAAGTGTACGGTCATGAACTTTGGTAGAAAAATTAAACAGGCAGACTATTATTTAGATGGGCAGAGAATTCAAAATGCAGAGATGCAAAGGGACTTGGGAGATCTTGTGCAGGATACCCTAAAGGTTAACCTCCAGGTTGAGTCAGTAGTGAAGAAGGTGAATGCAATGTTGGCATTCATTTATAGAGGTAAAGAATACAAGAGCAGGGATGTGATGTTGAGCCTCTATAAGGCACTCGTGAGACCACACTTGGAGTATCATGTGCAGTTTTGTGCTCTTTAGTTTAGAAAGGATATACTGACATTGGAGAAGGTTCAGAGAAGATTCACGAGAATGATTCCAGGAATTAAAGGGTTACCATATGAGGAAGTCTGGCAGCTCTTGGGCTGTATTCCCTGGAGTTCAGGGGAATGAGGAGAATAGGAACATACCAAATGTTAAAAGGCCTGAACTGATTAGATATGGCAAAGTTATTTCCCAAGGTAGGGGAGTCTAGTACAAGAGGGCATGACTTCAGGATTGAAGGACGTCCATTTAGAATAGAGATGAGGAAAAGTAACATCAGTCAAATGGTGGGAAATGTGTGGAATTTGTTGCCATGAGCAGCTGTGGAGGCCAAATCATTGGGTGCATTTAAGGCAGAGATAGATAGGTTCTTGATTAGCCAGGGCCTCAAAGGATATAGGGAGAAGGCAGGGGAGTGGGGATGACTTGGAGAATTGGATCAGCCCATTAGTGAATGGTGGAGCAGACTTGATGGGCTGAAGGCCTACTTCTGCTAATATATCTTATGGTCTTATAAGATAATGGAGGGAAGTGATGTGAGGACTGATGAGGGGAAATGGTGAGGATGGGAGGGATGTGAGCAGTGATGAGGGGTAATGAAAGGATGGAGTGATGAGGGGTAATGGATGAGACGGGAGTGATGTGTATGGTGATAAGGGGAATGGTGGGGAGGGGAGTGAAGTGAGGAGGTAATAGAGGGAATGGGATAGATGAGAGTTAATGGAGAGCGGAGAGCTGGGGGTAGGAGGGGGATTAATGGGGTATTGGAGGGGACGGGAGTGATGAGAGGTAATGGAATGGATGGGAGTCATTGAGGGCAATGGAGAGGAGGGGAGTGATAAGGGGTAAAGGAGGGTCTGGGAGATATGAGAGTTAATGGAGGAGAAAGGAGTGATGATGGGTAATGCAGGAGAGAGGATTGATGAGAGGTAATGCAGGGGAGGGGAGTGATGAGGGGTAATGAATGGGATGGGAGTGATGATGTGTAATGTTGGGGATGGGAGATCTGAGAGTTAATGGAGAAGAGGATAGTGATGAGGGGTAATGGAGGGGATGGGAATTATGAGAGTTAATTGGTGAAGGGAGTGATGAGGGGAATGGAGTATAAGGGAGTGATGAGGGCTAATGGAGGGGAGTGTAGTGATGAGGGGTAATGGAGTGGATGGGAGATATGAGAGTCAATAGAGAAGATGGGAGTGAGGAGGGGTAATGGTGGAGAGGGTAGTGATAGGAGGTAATGGAGGGGAGGGGATTGATGAGGGATAATGGCGAAAGGAGTGATGAGTGATAATGGAGGGGATTTGAGTGATGAGGGGTAATCAAGCAGAGGTTAGTGATGAGAGTTAATGGAGGAGAGGGGAGTGCTGAGGGGTACTGGAGGGGATGGGAGGTATGAGAGTGAAGGAGATGGGGTGATGAGGGGTAATGGAGTGGACTTGGAAATATGAGAATTAATGGAGGATAGGATAGTGATGAGGGGTAATGCAGTGGAGGGGAGTGATGAGGGGTAATGGAGGGGATGAGAGATAGTTAATGGAGAAGACGGGAGTGAGGGGTAATGGTGGGGAGGGTAGTGATAAGGGGTAATGGAGGGGACAGGAGTGATGAGGGGTAATGCAGAAGGGTATGATGAGGTGTAATGGAGGGGAGAATAGTGATGAGGGGTAATGGAAGGGAGAGCAGTGAAGAGTGGTAATGGGGGAGTTGGGAGTAATGAGGGATAATGGAGGTGATTTGAGTGATGGGGGTAATGGAGAGGAGGGGGTGATGAGGGGTAATGGATGGGAGTGGATTGATGAGTGGTAATGGGGTGGATGGGAGTGATTGAATGTAATGGAGGGGAGGGTTGCGAGAAGTGATGGAGCAGTGGTCGAGCTGGGAGATATGAGGGTTAATGGAGGGGAGGGGAGTGTTGAGGGTAATGGAAGGGAGGGTAGTGATAAGGGGTAATGTAGGGGAGGGAACTGATGAGGGTTAATGCAGGAGAAGGTAGTGATGACTAGTAATGGAGTGGAGGATAGTGATGATGGTAATGTAGGTGATGGGAGTGATGAGGGATTAATGGAGTGGACGGTAGTAATGGGGTAAAGGAGGGCAAGGGAATGATGGGGTAATGGAGGGGAGGATAGTGATGAAGGGTAACGTAGGGGAGTAGAGATATGACATTTAATGGAGGAGAGGGGAGAGATGGGGTAATGGAGGGGAGTGGATTGATGAGGGGTAATGGAGAAACAGTGATGAGGGGTAATGGAGGAGAAAGGAGTGATATGGGATAATAGAGGATTTTAGAGATGAGGTGTTATGGAGGGGATGGGTGTGATGAGGGGTAATGAAGGGAACAGGAGTAATGAGGGGTAATGGAAGGGAAGGCAGTGATGAGGGGAAATGGATGGGAGGGATGAGATGTAAATGAGGGGATGGGACTGATGAGGGGTAATGGAGGGGAGGGGTAAAATGAGGATTAATGCAGGGAATGTGAGTGATATGGGGTAATGGAGGGACTGTTAGATATGAGAGTTAATGGAGGAGAGGGGATTGATGAGGTGTAATTGAGGGGACAGGAGTGTTGTGGTTAATGGAGGTGATGGGAGGTATGAGAGTTAATGACAGAGAGGGGAGAAATGAGGGGTAATGCAGATGAGGGGAGTGATGAGGGTAAGGGAGGGGTTTTAAGTGATGAGAGGTAATTCGGGATGGGAGTGATGAGGGATAATGGAGAGGATTTGAGTGATGAGCGGTAATTGGAGGGTAGTGATGAGGGGTAATGGAGTGGATGGGAGTGATGAGGGGTAATGGAGTGGTGGGAGTATTGAGGGGTAATGGAGGGGAGGGGAGTTCTGAGCAGTAATGGAGGGGACAGGATGACTGAGGGTAATGGACGGATGTGAGAATTGATGGTTTAATGGACAGGATGGAAGATATGAGGGGTAATGGTGGAGAGGGGAGCGATGAGGGGTAATCGAGGGGATGGGAGTGATAAGGGGTAATGTAGGAGAGTGGAGTGATGAGGGGTAATGGAGAGGACGGGAGTGATAAGGTGTAATGGAGGGGTGGGTCGGGATAAGGGGAAATGCAGGGGAGGGCAGTGATGAGGGGTACTGGAGAGGATGGGAGACATGAGAGTTAATGGATTGGAGGTGAGTGATGAGTGTTAATGGAGTGGAGTGGGAGTGATGAGGGATAATGGATGGGAAGGGAGTGATTGAGGGTAATGGAGGGGAATGATGTGAGAAGTGATGGGTTAATGGACGGGATGGGAGATATGAGGGTCAATGGAGGACAGGGGAGTGTTTAGGGGTAATGGCTGGAAGGAGAGTGATGAGGGATAATGGAGGGGTGGGATGAGGCATAATGCAGGCGAGGGCAGTGTGAGGGGTAATGGAGGGGAGTGGTGTGATAAGGGGTAGTGGAGTGGAGGGGTGTGATGGAGGGTAATGTAGGAGAAGGGAGTTATGGGGGTAATCGAAGGGAGTGTATTGATGAGGGTTAATGGAGGGGAGTGGTGTGATAAGGGGTAGTGGTGTGGAGAGGTGTGATGAATGGTAATGGGGAGGGGAGTGATGAGGGGTAATGGAGGTGAGGGTAGTGATGAGGGGTAATGGAGGGGATGGGAGTGATGAGTGGTAATGGAGGGGATGGGAGTGAGGAGTGGTAATGGAGGGGATGGGAGCGTTGAGAGGTAATGGAGGGAGTGATGTGAAGAATGTTCGGGTTAATGGAGGGGACGGGAGATATAAGTGTTAATGGAGGAGAGGAGAATGATGAGGTTTAATGGTGGCGATCTGAGTGATGAGGGGTAATGGAGGAGATTTGAGTGATGAGGTAATGGAGGGGAGTGATGAGGAGTAATGGAGGGGATTTGAGTGATGACGGGTAATGGATGGGATGGGAATGATCAGGGGTATTGAAGGGAACAAGAGTGATGAGTGCTAATGGAGGACAGGAGTGATGTGAGTAGTGTTCGAGGTAATGGGATGGGAGAGATGATGGTCAATGGAGGAGAGGGGAGTGTTTAGGGGTAATGGCTGGAAGGAGAGTGATGAGGTGTAATGGAGGGGAGGGTGGTGATGAGGGGTAATGGAGGGGAAGTGGTGTGATAAGGGGTAATCGAGTCTAGGGGTGTGATGAGGGGTAATGGAGGGGAGGGTAGTGATGAGGGGTAATGGTGGGGATGGGAGTGATGAGGGATAATAGATGGGATTTGAGTGATGAATAATGGAGAGGAGGGGAGTAATGATGGGTAATGTAGGAGAAGGGAGTTATGAGGGGTAATCGAAGGGAGTGTATTGATGAGGGTTAATGGAGGGAAGTGGTGTGATAAGGAGTAGTGGAGTGGAAGGGAGTGATGAATGGTAATGGGGAGGGGAGTGATGAGGGGTAATGGAGGGGATGGGAGTGATGAGAGGTAATGGAGGGGAGTGATGTGAAGAGTGATAGGGTTAATGGAGGGATCGGGAGATATGAGTGTTAATGGAGGAGAGAGTGATGAGGTTTAATGGTGGCGATCTGAGTGATGAGGGGTAATGGATGGGATGGGAGTGATGAGGGGTAATGGAGGGGATGGGAGTGATGAGGCGTAATGCAGGCGAGGGCAGTGATGAGGAGTAATGGAGGGGAGTGCAGTGATGAGGGTTAATGGAGGGGAGTGGTGTGATAAGGGGTAGTGGAGTGGAGGGGTGTGATGAAGGGTAATGGAAGGGAGGGGAGTGATGAGGGGTAATGGAGGGGAGAGGAGTGCTAAGGAGTAATGGAGAGGAGTGATGACGGGTAATGGAAGGGATTTGAGTGATGACGGGTAATGGATAGGATGGGAGTGATCAGGGGTATTGAAGGGAACAAGAGTAATGAGTGCTAATGGAGGGGACGGGAGTGATGTGAGTAGTGTTCGAGGTAATGGGATGGGAGAGATGAGGGTTAATGGAGAGGGGAGTGATGAGGGGTAATGTAGGAGGGATTGGGGTATTGGAGGGGTCGGGAGTCATGAGAGGTAATGGAATGGATGGAAGTGCTTGAGGGTAATGGAGGGGAGTGATTTGAGGAGTGATAGGTTTAAAGGAGGGGATGGGATATATGAGGGTTAATGGAGGAGAGGGGAGTGATGAGAGGTAATGGAGGTGACGATATTGATGATGGGTAATGGGGGGACTTATGAGGGGTAATGGGGGAGAAAGTAGTGGAGGGTTAATGGAGGGGATGGGAGTGATGAGGTATAATAGAAGGGATTTGAGTGATGAGGGTAATGGAGTGGAAGGGAGATATGAGAGTAAATGGAAGAGACGGGAGTGATGAGGGGTAATGGAGGGGATGGGAGTGATGAGAGGTAATGGAGGGGAGTGATGTGAAGAGTGATAGGGTTAATGGAGGGATCGGGAGATATGAGTGTTAATGGAGGAGAGAGTGATGAGGTTTAATGGTGGCGATCTGAGTGATGAGGGGTAATGGATGGGATGGGAGTGATGAGGGGTAATGGAGGGGATGGGAGTGATGAGGCGTAATGCAGGCGAGGGCAGTGATGAGGAGTAATGGAGGGGAGTGCAGTGATGAGGGTTAATGGAGGGGAGTGGTGTGATAAGGGGTAGTGGAGTGGAGGGGTGTGATGAAGGGTAATGGAAGGGATGGGAGTGATGAGGTATAATAGAAGGGATTTGAGTGATGAGGGTAATGGAGTGGAAGGGAGATATGAGAGTAAATGGAAGAGACGGGAGTGATGATGGGTAATGGAGGGGAGGTTTGTGATGAGGGGTAATGGGGAGAAGAAAGTGATGAAAGGTAATGGAGGGGAGGGGGGTGATGAGGGGTAATGGAGGGGATGGGAGAGTTGAGGGGTAATGGATGGGAGGGGAGTGGTAAGGTTTAATGGTGGGGATTTGGGTGATGAGAGACAACGGAGGGGATGTGAGTGATATGGGTAAGGAAGGGAACAGTACTGATGAGGGGTAATGGAGGGAACGGGAGTGATTGAGGTAATGGAGAGGAGGGGAGTGATGAGTGGTAATGGAGGGGATAGGAGTGATGAGGGGTAGTCAAAGGGAGGGTAGTGATGAGAGGTAATTGAGGAGATGAAAGTGATAAGTGGTAATGGAGTGGAGGGGTGCTGAGCGGTAACGGAGGGGATGGGAGTGATTGAGGGTAATGGAGGGGACGGATGTGAGAAGTGATGGGTCAATGGAGGGGATGGGAGATATGAGGGTTAATGGTTGAGAGGGGAGTGTTTAGGAGTAATCGCGGGGAGGGAAGTGATGAGAGATAATGGAGGGGATTTGAGTGATAAGGGGTAATCAAGGGGAGGGGAGTGATGAGGGGTTATGGAGAAGAAGGGAGTGATGAGGGGTAAGGGAATGGTTTTAAGTGATGAGAGGTAATTCAGGGGATGGGAGTGATGAGGGTTAATGAAGGGAACAGGAGTGTTGAGCGGTAATGGAGGGGAGGATGGTAATGAGGGGTAATGGATGGGATGCGGTGATGAGGCGTAATGGTGAGGATGGGAGTGATGAGTAATAATGGGCATTTGAGTGATGCGGCATAATAGAGGGGATGGGAGTGATGTGGGGTAACAGAGGGGAGTGATGTGAAGAGTGATCGAGGTAATAGAGATGAGTGTTAATGGAGAGGGGAGTGATGAGGAGTAATGGAGGGTAGTGATGAGGGGTAATCGAGGGGATGGGAGTGATAAGGGGTAATGGAGGGGAGGAGAGTGATGGGGGTAATGGATGGGAGTGGACTGATGAAGGGTAATGGATGGAAGGGATGTGAAAAGTGATGGGGCAATGGACTTGCTGGGAGATATGAGTGTTAATGGACGGGAGGGGAAGTTTAAGGGGTAATGGAGGGAGGAGAGTGATGAGGGCTAATGGAGGGGAGGGGAGTGATGTGTGGTAATTGATAGGATGGGAGTGATGAGGGATAATGGAGGCGATTTGAGTGATGAGGGGTAATGGAGAGGGTAGTGCTGAAGGGTAATGGGGAGGAGGGGAGTGATGAGGGGTAATGTGAGTGGAGGATATTGATGCGGGGTAATGGGGGGAGGGTAGTGATGAGTGGTAATGGAGGGGACGGGAGTTATTGAAGGTAATGGAGGGGAGGGATGTGAAAAGTGATGGGGCAATGGACTTGCTGGGAGATATGAGTGTTAATGGAGTGGAGGGGAGGTTTGTGGAGTAATGGAGGGAGGTGAGTGATGAGGAATAATGAAGGGGAGTGTAGTAATAAGGGATAATAGAGGGAAGGGATGTAATGAGGGTAACGCAGGAGAAGGTAGTGATGACAGATGTTACGTAACCCCGTAACTGGGTCACTTAACAGCAAAGATAGAGAGGTCCGTTGAAATCTGATGGTACTATTTTTAAAAGTATTTATTGATAAAGGGGCCCAAAAATAAGATTAATGCAAACATACAGATAATATATGTCGTCAATACTAAATCTAAAAGCGCGGGTACAATAATAATCAATAAGAAATAGCTCTATCATTGTCTAGGGGATAATGTATTGTCTGATATAAAAGTCACTGTTAGTTGGTTCAAGCTGCAGCGTTTTGGGTTTAAGAGAGAGACGGGTTAAACTTGCCCAGGTCTTTTATGATGCCAATCCTTTGAGTCGTGGGGAGTTGGTTTCCCCGTTGTTAGCTAAAGGCCGTTTTCCGTGGTACAGCCACCAGTTCCAGGCAAACGGAACTGAACGCACGTGGCCTCCTTCCAATGGCTTCCGCTATTATGGGATCACTAGCGTTTCTTCTGGTGCGGCTGAGGGGCTGTTCCCACAGACCCTCTTTTATCCTGACTCACAGGGTCGCAGATGTCAATCAGGTTGGTGGTGATGCAATCCCTCCCTCAACCAGCCCACTTTGCCTGAGGGCTTCCAAGTAGCACAGTATTTCAATCCACAAGTTCGTCTCCAAGAGACAATGGCCGTGTCCCGTAGCTTTAAATTGCCGGGGGAACGAGACATTCCGCATGTCTCTCTCTCATTTCCTGGCACTCCTGACCCATCCCAACAGTGATCTTGCGATTCTCACAAAGGAGGGGGCTGCAGGCGTAACACCCCCTTTCTTCAACGCGTTTTTACCAGCGGTTAAAATGAAGTAGTACAGAGTCTTACAGGATTGTGGAATCTAACACAATACAAAAGCTTTTCCTTTTCTCTACAGAGTAATACAGTTATACATCCAATTCAGCATCCAAACAGTTAACGATTACAGTGTCACTTCCTTTAATATCAACATCTTGTACCATACTAAAGTCTTGTACCATCATACTTCAATTTAATAACCACCTATTTTTATTTCTTCCCTTCAGCAACAAAACTAAGGAGTTGTGATCTTAGCTGCCGTGCATCTACAAAAGTTTATGTAAATACTATTCTTTCGGTTGTTTTCAAACTTAACAGGCAGGTTTCCATGGAGTTGTCTTTATTGTTCACATGCTTTGTCGAAATTCCGTAAAACCGGCTTTTGCTATTTAAAAATGGCATCCCCATTAACCATCACCTCTTTTCCAGTTAGTTCCCATGTGGGGGGCTTGGGTACCTTGGCGAGGTAAACTGTCGCCCATTTCTTTCATAGGAGTTATTTTATCAACACCGTGTCCCAAACTTAGACCATCTTCTGAATTTCCACCCAATTCTTTAATTTTATACCGGTGGCTAGCCCTCTCTTCAGGACCCTTCAGGGTATGTGTGTTTCAGTTCGAACTCTTTGTTCAAGCAGCATTTTCAAATTCTGCCTTTTCACACCACACTCTGGAATAACAATAGCACGCCCCCCCCCCCCCCCCCCCCCCCGGTCACCTCCCGGCTTTATCTGGAAGCGATCCGCAGGGTTTAAAATTTTTTCATTCGATTTGGGAACTACATATTTCCCGTTTCCTTCAATAACAATATTTATCTCCCCAGTTTTGAGCTCCACATTAACTTTTAACACACCTTCAAGCACAAACACCTGGGAACTCTCACTTCTCACTATTACCAAGGTTAACCCTTTCTTCACTGAACCAAGTCTATTTGACCCAAAAGGACAGCCGTCTCATTCAACTGAATCAAATACCTCAGACTTTTTCTGAGCTCCGTTTCTAGGTTCAGTACCATGTGCATCCCCATCTTGGACACACTCAAACGGGACATTGGCCTCTTCCAGGCTTTCAATACCTATACCCTTTTCAAATTCTAAGTTCCCCTGATCCTCCCAGTTACTCTCTGGGCAACTCCCTTCCGGAGTAAACTCAACCCCGCCGTTGAAACAACCTCATCTGCCAACCCAGCAGACTTCTTCAAGGTAAGGGCACCCTTTTCATCTAAGACTGCCCTCATTTCATTATCGGGAACACCTCCAACATTTTCAACTTCTTCAAACAGTTCTGCCAACCCAGTCAGATCATCCAGGTCCAACCCTGGACTTTTTAACTGCTCTATCAGTTCCTCATCTTTATTTTCTGCCTCTGGAACCTTTCTCCTTGCTAAGGGCAGATCTACCTCCTCTCCCTTACCCTCTTTCACTTTACTACTCTTCGTTTTACCATCCTCTAAACCCTCGTGGTACAGGGTCGGTAGAAACGTCTCGGCCAAATAGAAACTGGCCGGATTTAAACTGCTCTCGTTCTCAGCTGCCTCTCTCGGCAGGCTGCGAGTGACCGCGCATGCGGGATAGATCTGGGACTCTAGGGGCGGGGCCACCGCACTCGCCGGTCGGCGGGTCGGCATCATGGTTGCCCAAACCTTACCACCTGCTAAATCGTTACCGAGAAGGACGTCCGCGTCCGGGAATTCTGATCGCACCCCTGTTTCAACGGGTCCAGACACCAGCTCACAATCCATAATGACCTTATGTAAGGGCACCATTTCTGTCCCTTTACTTATTCCTTTCACAGCTACCATTCTCGTCTTGTGACCAAACTCTAGTACCTTACTGCTGATCAACGACAGCTCAGCCCCCGTATCTCTCCAGATCCGTACGGGAAATGGTGTGTCTCCCTCCCTCACAGACACAGTTCCATGTGACAGACAAGTCTCAGACCCTTCTCGTACTCTGTCTACCCGGGGCTCTCTTGTCGATTTACTGATTACCACGGCACATCCGATAGGGACTGCTGCTTTCCCTTTTCCTGTCTCTTTCCTCCGAGCAAAGCACCTAGATGCAATATGCCCCCACTTTCCACAATTAAAACAGGTCAAGCCCGGAAATCTCTGGCCGTCTGGCCTTTCCCCCTCAACCTTACCACTAGCTCCTGGCGGGACCTCTGCCTCAGCCTGTGGACTTTCTCGATCGTTTCCACGGTCTCTCTGGGAACTTTTATTCGAGGAAAACTTTGTCTTGTGGGTTAGGGCATATTCATCTGCGAACCTAACAAATTCTGAAATGGACTTATTCGGCTTCTCATTCAAATACATCCGGATATCCTCCGAAACACAACCTTTAAATTCCTCAATCAGAATTAACTCCCCGAGACGCCAATAATCCTCTGCCACTATCTCTGCGGTGCACCAATGGTCCAAGAGCACACCCTTCTCATAGGCAAACTCAGTATACGTCTGATTCCACCCTATCATTAAATTTCTAAACTTTTGTCTATACGCTTCAGGTACTAACTCGTAACTCTGGAGAATGGCCGCCTTTACTTTGTCATAACTCCCCTTCTCCATGGCCAACGTCGTATATGCCCACTGTGCCTTCCCTTTTAACACATTTTGTAACAGCACCACCCACTGATCTCTGGGCCACTTCTGATTCACTGCCACCTTTTCAAAAAGCAAGAAATAACTATCAACATCCGTCTCCTTGAATGGAGGTACTAGCCTCAACTCTCGACTAACATTAAACCGCTCCTCTCAGTCTGACCCTTGATCTCTTCACCCTTGCCTTAACTTCTGCATCTCCTAGTCATGTTTCCTTTGTTTCTCTGCCTCCCCATACTCTCTCTCCTTCTTGGCCCTCTCTCTCTCTCTCTTTCTCTTTCTCAGCTCTCTCTTTCTCTTTCTCAGCTGCTTCCAGCTGTTTCAACTGAATTTCATGCTCCCGTTTCACCTCTAACTCCTTTAGCTGGAGCGCCTGCTCCCTTTCTCTCTCGGCTGCTTCCAGCTGCTTTAACTTAATTGCATGTTCCAACCTTAATTTCTCCAACTCTAACTGAGCCGTCCCACTAGCTGGTACCTTTTCAGGGATATCTTCCAATACCTTAGCTGCAAACACATTCTTCCCGATATAATACTGAGTTATGGCCCTTCGCACCTCCCGCTTTTTCATTGACAACCTCACCTCTGCGAGGTTTAACTCCTTCGCCAAATTTATCAAGTCTGATTTGGTGGCCGCCTCTAGCGCCTCCAGAGTTGGGTTTTCTATAAATTCACCCATGTCCATCTTTGCTGGTTCCCCGTCTGGCTATCCACGTAACCAGATCCAAGTTTTGGACTTACAAGCTCGATTCACAGGCCTCCCAATTTGGTGTCAAATCCCAAGGTGAGAACTCCAATTGTTACGTAACCCCGTAACTGGGTCACTTACCAGCAAAGATAGAGAGGTCCGTTGAAGTCTGATGGTACTATTTTTTAAAAGTATTTATTGATAAAGGGGCCCAAAATAAGAGTAATGCAAACATACAGATAATATACATCCTCAATACTAAATCTAAAAGCGCGGGTATAATAATAATCAATAAGAAATAGCTCTATCATTGTCTAGGGGATAATGTATTGTCTGATATAAAAGTCACTGTTAGTTGGTTCAAGCTGCAGCGTTTTGGGTTTAAGAGAGAGACGGGTTAAACTTGCCCAGGTCTTTTATGATGCCAATCCTTTGAGTCGTGGGGAGTTGGTTTCCCCGTTGTTAGCTAAAAGCCGTTTTCCGTGGTACAGCCACCAGTTCCAGGCAAATGGAACTGAACGCACGTGGCCTCCTCCCTACTGGCTTCCGCTATTACGGGATCGCTAGCATTTCTTCTGGTGCATCTGAGGGGCTGTTCCCACAGACCCTCTTTTATCCTGACTCACAGGGTCTCAGATGTCAATCAGGCTGGGGGTGATGCAATCCCTCCCTCAACCAGCCCACTTTGCCTGAGGGCTTCCACGTAGCACAGTATTTCAATCCACAAGTTCGTCTCCAAGAGACAATGGCCGTGTCCCGTAGCTTTAAATTGCCGGGGGAACGAGACATTCCGTACATCTCTCTCTCATTTCCTGGCGCTCCTGACCCAACCCAACAGTGATCTTGTGATTCTCACAAAGGAGGGGGCTTCTGGAGTAACACAGATAATGGAGGGGATTTGAGTGAACGGGGTAATGAAAGGGATGGGATTGATGAGGGGTAATGGAGGGGATTTGAGTGATGAGGGATAATCGAGGGCAGGATAGTGATGAGGGATAATGGAGGAGGGTGATGTGATAAGGGGACTTGGAGAGGCTGGGAGTGATGGGGATAATGGTGGGGAATAGAGTGATGAGAGGTAAGGGATGCTGGATAGTGCTGAGAGGTAATGGATAGGAGGCAAGTGATGAGTAGTAATGGACGGGAAGGGAGTGATTGAGGGTAATGGAGGGGAAGGATGTGAGAAGTGATGGGTTAATGGACGGGATGGGAGATATGAGGGTCAATGGAGGAGAGGGGAGTGTTTAGGGGTAATGGCTGGAAGGAGAGTGATGAGGTGTAATGGAGGGGAGGGTGGTGATGAGGGGTAATGGAGGGGAAGTGGTGTGATAAGGGGTAATCGAGTCTAGGGGTGTGATGAGGGGTAATGGAGGGGAGGGTAGTGATGAGGGATAATGGATGGGATTTGAGTGATGAAGTGTAATGGAGAGTAGGGGAGTGATGATGGGTAATGTAGGAGAAGGGAGTTATGAGGGGTAATCGAAGGGAGTGAATTGATGAGGGTTAATGGAGGGAAATGGTGTGATAAGGGGTAGTGGAGTGGAAGGGTGTGATGAAGTGTAATGGAAGGGAGGGGAGTGATGAGGGGTAATGGAGGGGATGGGACTGATGAGAGGTAATGGAGGGGAGTGATGTGAAGAGTGGTAGGGTTAATGGAGGGGTCAGGAGATATGTTAATGGAGGAGAGAGTGATGAGGTTTAATGATGGCGATCTGAGTGATGAGGGGTAATGGAGGGGATTTGAGTGATAATGGGTAATGGATGGGATGGGAGTGATGAGGGGTATTGGAGGGGAGTGATATCAGGAGTGATGTGGAGAGGTAATGAAGTGGAGGGGTGTGATGAGGGGTAATGGAGGGGTGGGGAGTGATGGTAATAGAAGGGTGGGGAGTGATGGTTGGGGTGAATGGGAGTTTTCTTCATCCGCAGGTGGGATGAAATTGATCCTTCGATCTCCCATCACTGGAAGCGTGAGGATGGGATTATTCACTGCTGTTTTTCTCCTCTCCTGGTGTAGCTGACAAATCGTCAAACAGCAACAACATTGCAGTCATTGCAGCCATTGCAGTCATTGCAGGCACTCTAATCATCGTCTTTGTGGTTGCCATTAAGATGAAGGGCTCAGTTCGCTCGATTTATTTCACCCACGGGAGGAGGACAACAGAAGGGAGCAGGCCTGAAGGCAAGTACCCAACTGTCCTACCCGAAGGACCGGGGAGCAGGGGAGTGGTATAGGCAGGTGTCTCACATCCTGACCCTCACATCTCGGGACAGAAGGTGAGAGAAGGGATGTAGTTGGTGTGTGGGGTCGATAGGAGATGGGGTGCAGGTGGGAGAGGGAGGAGGTGGGTGGTTGGAGAAAGGAATAAAGAGGTTAGAGGGAGTGGAGGGTGGGAGGGAAAGGAGAGATGAGGGGGGGATTCAAGAGAGATGGGGGATTGGCAGTGGATGTGGTGCAGAGGGGTGACAGTAATTGGGGCATGAAGGAAACATTGTGGTGGGCCTGGTCCTCATCTCCTCTTCCTCTGCTCCACAGACCCAAGTCCCTGCACTATTTACTCAGAAGTTCAGGCAATAAACAGAACAGCAACCAACCGGCAGCCTCCAGAGGGAAACGAGATGGTAAGAGGAGATGTATTACCCCGTGAAGGGAGGGGAAACTGCAGACTGAACTCTTCAATCCCCTGGGACCACTCTCACAGTCTGAAGGACAGCCACATTACCTCGGGAAGGGGTACTAGTTTAATGTCCTCGGACCATCCTCAGACCACTGGGTGTTGCTGGCACAAAGGACAATCGCAGGCTCATCGAGAGCCAAAGCTGAGCGCCCTTACAGTCCTGTCAAAGATTCCACAGAGCTGAGCAACATAAACAAAGGCTCTGTGAGATCCCGGGCAATAAACAAAGAGAATCCCCCTCAAACTGAACAGTGACCTTCACATTGGTTCAACCAGGGCAGCAAGATTCCATTCCCACTCATATGCAGGGGTACACTGCCCCCACACACTCAGTTACTGGGGTACACTGTCACAGCACAATCTCCACACACAAACCCAGACACTGGGGCACACTTACTCCCCTGCACCCGGTCACTGGAGTACACTGCTCCCCCCAGACACATACACGGTCACTGAAGTACACTTACTCCCCCCAGACACATACACGGTCACTGAAGTACACTGCTCCCCCAAGACACATACACGGTCACTGAAGTACACTTACTCCCCCCAGACACATACACGGTCACTGAAGTACACTGCTCCCCCCAGACACATACACGGTCACTGAGGTGCACTATCCCCCTCCCTCCACAACCAGTCACAAGGGTACACTCCAAACCCTGGCCCACTGGGGTACACTGCCCTCCCTGCTCCTGGTCAATGAGGTTAACTGTCACCACCCCTCCACGCCCCCCCCCAGTCACTGTGGTTATCTGACCTTCCCCTGCACCCATTCACTGGGGAAGAGAGCTCCCACATACCCAAACACTGGGATACACTGTCCAGACACACACACACACACACACACACACACACACACACACACACACACACACACACACACAGGTACACTGTCCCCCTCTGTCCACACTCAGTCACTGGAGTACACTATCAACCTCCCTGCACACACACTCCTGGTCACTGGGGTACACTGTCACCCAAACCTCCAACCTACACACTGTCACTGGGGCACACTGACCTCCCACACACACCGGTCACTGGGGTACACTGTCCGATCATATACCCCTCACCTGGTGACTGGGGTACATTGTCATTTCCCCTCCAGACACCCAGTCACTGGGGTACACAGTCCTCCCCGCCCAAACACACACGGTCACTGGGTTACTGGGGTACACTGTCCCTCCCACACACACACACACACCCAGTCGCTGGGATACATTGTCTCCATCCAAACACTGAGTGACTGGGGTAGATTACATTCTCACACCCGGTCACTGGGGTAGATTACATTCTCACACCCAGACACTGGGGTAGATTACACCCTCACACCCAGTCACTGGGGTAGATTACACCCTCACATCCAGTCACTGGGGTAGATTACATTCTCACACCCAGTCACTGGGGTAGTTTACACCCTCACACCTGGTCACTGGAGTAGATTACACCCTCACACCCGGTCACTGGGGTAGATTACACCCTCACACCCAGTCACTGGTGTAGATTACATTCTCACACCCAGTCACTGGGGTAGATTACACCCTCACACTGGTCACTGGGGTAGATTACACCCTCACACCCGGTCACTGGGGTAGATTAATTTCTCACACCCAGTCACTGGGGTAGATTACATTCTCACACCCAGTCACTGGGGTAGATTATACCCTCACACCCGGTCACTGGGGTAGATTACACCCTCACACCCAGTCACTGGGGTAGATTATACCCTCACACCCAGTCACTGGGGTAGATTACACCCTCACACACAGTCACTGGGGTAGATCACACCCGGTCACTGGGGTAGATTACACCCTCACACCCGGTCACTGGGGTAGATTACACTCTCACACCCGGTCACTGGGGTAGATTACACCCTCACACTGGTCACTGGGGTAGATTATACCCTCACACCCAGTCACTGGGGTAGATTACACCCTCACACCCGGTCACTGGGGTAGATTAACTTCTCACACCCAGTCACTGGGGTAGATTACATTCTCACACCCAGTCACTGGGGTAGATTATACCCTCACACCCGGTCACTGGGGTAGATTACACCCTCACACCCAGTCACTGGGGTAGATTATACCCTCACACCCAGTCACTGGGGTAGATTACACCCTCACACACAGTCACTGGGGTAGATCACACCCGGTCACTGGGGTAGATTACACCCTCACACCCGGTCACTGGGGTAGATTACACTCTCACACCCGGTCACTGGGGTAGATTACATTCTCACACCCAGTCACTGGGGTAGATTATACCCTCACACCCAGTCACTGAGGTAGATTACATTCTCACACCCGGTCACTGGGGTAGATTACATTCTCACACCCAGTCACTGGGGTAGATTACACCCTCACACCCAGTCACCGGGGTAGATTACACCCTCACATCCAGTCACTGGGGTAGATTACATTCTCACACCCAGTCACTGGGGTAGTTTACACCCTCACACCTGGTCACTGGAGTAGATTACACCCTCACACCCGGTCACTGGGGTAGATTACACCCTCACACCCAGTCACTGGGGTAGATTACATTCTCACACCCAGTCACTGGGGTAGTTTACACCCTCACACCTGGTCACTGGAGTAGATTACACCCTCACACCCGGTCACTGGGGTAGATTATACCCTCACACCCAGTCACTGGGGTAGATTACATTCTCACACCCAGTCACTGGGGTAGTTTACACCCTCACAACTGGTCACTGGAGTAGATTACACCCTCACACCCGGTCACTGGGGTAGATTATACCCTCACACCCAGTCACTGGGGTAGATTACATTCTCACACCCAGTCACTGGGGTAGTTTACACCCTCACACCTGGTCACTGGAGTAGATTACACCCTCACACCCGGTCACTGGGGTAGATTACACCCTCACACCCAGTCACTGGTGTAGATTACATTCTCACACCCAGTCACTGGGGTAGATTACACCCTCACACTGGTCACTGGGGTAGATTACACCCTCACACCCAGTCACTGGGGTAGATTACACCCTCACACCCAGTCACTGGGGTAGATTACATTCTCACACCCAGTCACTGGGGTAGATTACATTCTCACACCTGGTCACTGGGGTAGATTACATTCTCAGACCCAGTCACTGGGGTAGATTACACCCTCACACCCAATCACTGCTATTTGATCAGATTTCATCAGGGAGCTTGAGGTAAAGGATCTGTAGAAGGCAGTGATGATGATATAAAATATTTCCCTCCTGCAGTTTGAGAGGGAGAAGCTGAAGTGAGATTTATTAGTAGTACAATGGGTATTACAGAGGTATAAGAGAGAGCTGGCTGGGGTAGAGCAGGATCTTCCAGTGGCCCCCATGTCATTTCTACTTCCCATTCCCATTCTGACATGTCAGTCCACAACACCCTCTGCTTCAGCACTGAGGTCACACTCAGGTTGGAGGAGCAACACCTTGTATTCTATCTGGGTAGCCTGCAACCTGATGGCATGAACATGGATTTCTCAAACTTTTGGTAATTGACTCTCCCCTTCACAATTCCCTCTTTCCCTTTATCTCCTTACCTGCCCTTCACCTCCCTCTGGTGCCCCTCCCTACCCTTTCTTCCATGGTCTTCTTGCCTCTCATATCAGATTCCCCCTTCCCAAAACTTTATTTCTTTCACTGATCAACTTCCCAGCTCTTTACTTCACCCCTCCCCGTCTCCCGGTTTCACCCATCACTTACCACCTTGTACTTCTTCCTCCCCACCCCTCACCCCACCTTCTGTCTCTGACTTCTCATCTGTTTTCCAGTCCTGATGAAGGGTCAGTCTGAGACTATTTCCATTGATGCTGCCTGGCCTGCTCTTCAGTATTCAGCGGGTGTTACTTGGATTTCCAACAATTACAGATTTTCTCGATATGGACAGACGATTGTCTGATTGGCAGGAGACAAAGAGTGGGAGTAAAGGGGAATTTGTCTGGTTGTCTGCCGGTGACCGGTGGTGTTCCACAGGGGTTGGTGTTGGGGACTTTTCATGTTATATGTCAATGAATTTCATCATAAAACTGATGGCTTTGTGGTAAAGTTTGTGGATAATATAAAGATTGGTGAAGAGGTAGTTAATGTTGAGGAATGAGGGTATCTGCAGAATGAGAGAATGGTCTTGTCCCCCACCTGCATTTCCCATGTCCAGGATTGCATCTCGTCTCTGAAATCTGTGCTTTCTCTGCAGGTTCACAGTCAAGAGGAGACGATGAAGATTCCTCCCACCGTGTATGACACCGTCAAGACCCCTAGGTCCCCTCAAATAACCCACCATTGTGAACCAGGAGACAACCATCCTCCACGGATGTGATCCGTGTTCGACAGCCACAGTCGCGAGTGCTGGGTGTTAAATCAGGGTGGGGATGGTGGGAGGGCAGATATTGCAATGGGTTTCTCTTGTGGCCCAGGCAGTGCCCCCGTGAGGGTAGGTGTGGGTGGGGTAGGTAGAGCATGTATATCGGGTAACTTGCCCACCCCATCCTTCACCCTTCCTGTTCATACAGCTCACCGAGTACCATCTGTACCAAACCCATTCACCCCAACACCTGCTCCGTAGCCTCTGTGCTTTGACTATTCAAGTATTCTCCAGATACTTTCAAATCTTGTGAGAGAACTGTGTTTCAGGTTGCAAACTTGCTTTCCTGAGATCCCCTCGAATGCCTCTACTCCTCAGATTAAACCTATGCCCTCTGGTACCGGATGCCTCCATTATCTGCCAATTACTAACTCAAGTTCAAGTTTATTGTCATCTGACTGTTTTTATTTACAACCAAATGAATCAAACATCCTCTGGAGTGTGGCACACCCACAAGTCGTATACCACACACAACACATAAAACATCACATTATTACCACAAATAATAAAATGTAATTCAGAGCACATGTAGTCTGCAGGACCAGTAAGCTGTTCACTATCTGAGTGACGAGACCTCGGTGCTGACAGGGGAGGCATTAGTCATGAGCTCTTTCTGTCTTCATTACAGCCATCCAGCATTTCTCATTTTTATAACTCAATGAAACAGGTCACACATTTCAGGTTGGAATAGAGAGTAGTGTTTATACCCTGAACTATATTTCCTCTATGCCCCACAGTTTTTGCTCCCAGAGCTGGAATAGACAGTGTGAACCTGTTTTCGTTTAGCTTATCCTCGCCACAGTCTTTGTTAGCATCTACATAGGCTGCAAGAACTTGATAGCTATTCTGGATCAAATCCTCGTCAGCGGTTCCTTGCAACTGCCTTGTTCATGATCATATCACCCTGCTCAAGCTGCTAACCACTTTCAAGTAGTTTACGGTTATGGCAGTGTCCTAGCAATGTATCATTAGCGCAGATCAGACTCAGCTCCAAGCAGAAGAATCTGAAGCTACTCGTGAAAGTAAAGGGAATAAAATCACCGGTGGTAGTTGTCTGTCGGCCACTGAATAATATTATAGTGGCTTAGGCAATAAACAGAGAAATATCTGAGGCATGTAAGATTGGAACAGCAGTTAACTTGGAGGACTTTAACTTGCAGATAGATTGGGTGAATTAGGTTGGTCGAGGCACTCTTGAGGAGGAATGCATCGGTGATGGCTTTCTTGAACAGCATGTTGCTGAACCTACAGGGGAATGTGTTATCTTAGATCTGGTCCTGTGCAATGAGACAGATAAAATTAGTGATCTTGTTGCTAGGAATCCTCTTAGAAAGAGATCACAGAATGATTGAGTTTCTCAATCATTGAGAAATGATTGAGAAATGGAGTGTGCAATAGTTTGATCTAAAACCAAGTATTATGCCTAAAGCAAGGACAGTAAGGGTGAGGACAACCAGCCTTGGATAACTAAGGAAATAAAAGAAGGCATCAAACTAAAAGCTTGTGCATATAATGTCCCCAAGAGTAATAGGAAACTGGAAGATAGGGAAAACTTTAAAAAGCAATAAAGAACCACTAAGCATGTAAAAAGGAAGGGAAGATAGATTATGGAAATAATCTAGCACAAAATATAAAAGCAGATAGTATAAGTTTTTAAGGTTTCGCCCGCTTTCCAAAGGTAGAGTGTTCCTGTGAAATGGTTCATAAGCTGGAATGTCGTAAAATGAAGAAGTAATTACCAATAAGTTGTATGGGAAAAATTTGTGAGCTTCCTAGACCCAACAAGATAAACCTACCAAATCATACCAAATAACATATAAAACTAAAATAACACTAATATATAGTAAAAGCAGGAATGATATGATAAATATGCAGCCTATATAAAGTAGAAATACTTTTTTGCAATCATTGCGACACTGTCAAGAATAGTGAAAATCTAACGCAAGCACTCTCAGTGGAAGCGCTCTCTCCAGTAACCTCTACGCTATGAAGCTGCCGTTTCCTCAAAAAACAATCAATCCACCCATAACTACCTTTAAATTCCATTTTCACAAAATATCTTTAATTTATATTGGAAAGATTTTTTCCAATAAATTGCAGTATCGGCACATTTAAACACTTGCTTATAAGAATAACCACCTTCTGTAAATATTTTCTTCAGTTCTGCTGGAAACTTTTCGGCAGCTTCAGTATCAACCGAAGAACTCTCTTCAGTAAACGTTAAACTATGAAGTTGCTCTCACCTCAGAAACTGATCAAACCACCCATGACTACCTTTAAATTCCACTTTCACAACACTTTAATCACCATCGTCGAGTGCTTTCTGTTTCAGCTTATTAAAAAGACTAACTGATTTCTCCTTAAGTTTAAGATAACTTAATGGAACCCCACACTTTATACACCTATCAATCCACTCAGGCAATAGTCTTTCCTTTTTATCCATTATTGGATGCTGACTAAAAGAGACCACTTTGCTACAAGCAGAACCAACAGTAACATTGGCAGCTTTCAAGATTCTTTCCCTCTGCGTGTAAATAGTGCGAATGGTGGACACAGGCAAGTTGAACGCACAGATAATGTCCTTACTTCGTTGACCACGATCAAAATGCTTAATTAGGTCTGGTTTTGCACTAAGTATAACACCCTTACGAGCTTTTCCGATACCTTAGAACTCATATTGTTAACAGATGCACAAATTGAATGGAGATAAAGCACAAATGCTCACAGACACGTGTTTATGCTATGGCAGCTAGAATGTTGTTCCGGGGGAGGAGCTTGGTTGCTTGGGTTTTTCCTGTAACAGTGAAAACACTCTTCGGCTAGCGAAAACAGATAACTAATGTAGGTCTTTCTTAACAGCGAGCAGTTGTAAATTGAACATTCGGAAAACGGGAGCCACCTGTATTTTTAAATAAAGCAGAAAAGGGTGGCTGAAGTGAATGTACGTCCCTTGCAGGATGAGAAGGGGGAATTGATATTGGGTAACGAAGGAAATGACAGAGGCTTTGAATGACTATCTTGTGTCAGTCTTCATGATGGAGGACACTCTAACATGCCAATGAGAGATGTTATGGATGCAATGGGAGGTGAGGACCTCGATACAATAGCTATCACTAAAGAGGTAATGCTGAGCAAACTTGTGGGCTTGAAGATAGACAAATCCCCTGGTCCTGATGGAATGCATCCCAGGCTGCTGAAAGAAATGGCAGAAGTTATAGAAGATGATCATAGAAAAAGTTATAGAAGTTATAGAAGCTTTGCTGACAATTTACCAGAATTCTCTAGACTCTGGGTAGGTCCAGGCAGATTGGAAGGTGGCAAATGACATACCACTGTTCAAAAAAGGATATAGGCAAAAGGCAGGTAACTGTAGAGAAAGCAGGATCTCCCAGTGGCCACACATTTTAATTCCACGTCCCATTCCCATTCTGATATGTCTATCCATGGCCTCCTCTACTGTCAAAATGAATCCAAACTCAGGTTGGAGGAACAACACCTTATATACCGGCTGGGTAGCCTCCAACCTGATGGCATGAACATTGACTTCTCTAACTTCCATTAATGCCCCTCCTCCCCTTCTTACCCCATCCCTGACATACTTAGTTGTTTTTTTTTCTCTTTCTCTCTGCCCATCACTCTGCCTGTTCTCCATTTCCCTCTAGTGCTTCCCCCCTTCCTTTCTTTCTCCTGAGGCCTCCCGTCCCATGATCCTTTCCCTCCTCCAGCTCTGTATCACTTTCTCCAATCACCTTTCCAGCTCTTAGCTTCATCCCACCCCCTCCGGTCTTCTCCTATCATTTCGCATTTGTCCTTCCCCCCACTACTTTCAAATCTCTTACAATCTCTCCTTTCAGTTAGTTCTGAAGAAGGGTCTCGGCCCGAAACGTCGACAGTGCTTCTCCTTATAGATGCTGCCTGGCCTGCTGTGTTCCACTAGCATTTTGTAGGTGTTGTTTGAATTTCCAGCATCTGCAGATTTCCTCGTGTTTACTGTAAGCCAGTTAGTTTAACATCTGTAGTTGTGAAAATGCTTGAAGCTGTCATTAAAGAAGAAATAGCAAGACATCTGGAAAGAAATAGATCCATCAGGCAGACACAGCATCGATTCAGCAAAGGCAGGTCCTGTTTGACAAACTTATTAGAGTTCTTTAAGGATATAATGAGCGCAGTGGATAGAGGGGAACAGATGGACATTATTTACTTGTATTTCCAGAAGGCATTCAGTAAGGTGCCACATAAAAGACATCTGTAAGATAAGGAGCATAGGGTTGGGTTGGTGTATTAGCATGGATAGAGGAGAAAGCAGAGAGTTGAGATACATGGGTGTTACTCTGGTTGGCAATCAGTGGTGAACAGTGTGCCGCAGGGGTCGGTGCTGGGCCCGCAACTGTTCATGACATACGTTAATGATCTGAAAGAGGGGACCAGGTGTAGTGTATCTAAGTTTGCTGATGATAGTAAATTCAGTGAAAAAGCAGATTGTGCAGAAGATACAGAGAGTCTGCAGAGAGATATAGATAGATTAAGTGAGTGGGCAAGGGCGTGGCGGTGTTGGTAAATGCGAGGTCTTTCATTTTGGAAGGAAGAAATGGAAGAGCAGATTATTATTTAAATGATAAAACATTGGAGTGTTTGTTCATGAATCACAAAAGGTTGGCTTGCAAGTGCAGCAGACTATCAAGAATGTTGGCCTTTATTGCTAAAGGAATTGAATTCAAGAGTCTGCAACCTTACAGGTTACTGGTGAGGCCACGCCTGGAGTACTGAGTCTAGTCCTGGTCTGCTGACTTAAGGAAGGATATACTGGCTTTGGAGGAGGTGCAGAGGAGGTTCACGAGGTTGATTCCAGAGATGAGGGGTTAGACTATGAGGAGAAACCAAGTCTCCTTGAACTGTACTCACTGGAATTCAGAAGAATGAGCTGAGATCGTATAGAAATAGATAAAATTATGAAAGGGATAGATAAGATGGAGGCAAGAAGGTGGTTTTCACTGGCAGATGAGACTAGAACTCGGGAACATAACCTCAAGATTTGTGGCATTAGATTTAGTACGGAGATAAGGAGGAACTGCTTTTCCAAAGAGTGGTGAATCTGTGGAATTCTCTGCCCAAAAAAGCGGAGCCTATCTCAGTAAACATATTTAAGACAAGTTTCGATAGAATTTTGTGTAGTAGGGGAATTTAAGGGATATGGGGAAAAGGCAGGTAGGTGGAGATGAGTCCATGGAAAAATCAGCCATGATCTTATTGAATGTTGGAGTGGGTTCAGTGGGCCAGATGGCATTACTCCTATTAAGTTCTTTAGTTGGTCTGGACTAGCTGCCAAAGTTTATTTAGACCCTGGCTTTTTCCATGCTTAGACTCAATTATTCCTAAATACACTAGGGTCCTATGTCTCTTGATCCCTGAAACCACCTTTCACACTGAAGGATGTGCCTCATGATGAAGAGAACACTGGTCAACGTGTCCCTATCCTGTGAACCCAGGCTACATTTCCTGAACCCCAGATTGGACATTAATATGAATACCCCTCACACCACAAGATACATTTTCTTGTCATCATCCCCTGCCATAACCCCAAGGGTCAGGACATGGTCATCCAACTTCCCAACCCCAATGCTCAGGACATGGTCATCCCCTCTCCCAACCCCAATGGTCAAGACATGGTCATCCCCATCCCAACCCCAACGGTCAGGATGTGGTCATCCCCCATCAGAACCCCAATGGACAGGACGTGGTCATCCCCCGTTAGAACCCCAGTGGTCAAGACATGGTCAACCCCATCCCAACCCCAATGGTCAGGACATGGTCACCCCGATCCCAACCCCAATGGTCAAGACGTGGTCACTCCCTGTCCCAACCCCAATGGTCAGGACGTGGTCATCCCCCGTCAGAACCCCAGTGGTCAAGACATGGTCATCCCCATCACAACCCCAATGGTTAGGACGTGGTCACCCCCCATCAGAACCGCAGTGGTCAAGACATGGTCATCCCCATCCCAACCCGAATGGTCAGGACATGGTCATCCCCATCCCAACCCCAATGGTCAGGATGTGGTCACCCCCCCATCAGAACCGCAGTGGTCAAGACATGGTCATCCCCATCCCAACCCGAATGGTCAGGACATGGTCATCCCCATCCCAACCCCAATGGTCAGGACGTGGTCACCTCCCATCAGAACCACAGTGGTCAAGACATGGTCATCCCCATCCCAACCCCAATGGTCAGGACGTGGTCACCCCCTGTCCCAACCCCAATGGTCAAGACATGGTCATCCCCATCACAACCCCAATGGTCAGGACGTGGTCACCCTCCATCAGAACCGCAGTGGTCAAGACATGGTCATCCCCATCCCAACCCCAATGGTCAGGACGTGGTCACCCCCTGTCCCAACCCCAATGGTCAAGGCATGGTCATCCCCATCCCAACCCCAATGGTCAGGTCGTGGTCACCACCTGTCAGTACCCAAATAGTCAGGACATGGTAATCCCCTGTCCCAACCACTATGGTCTTGAACTGCCGAAATCCACCAAGTGAACCCAGATTATGGATGCCACATAAACATCACATAGGTCTTGTCAAGACCATGACCACTACTCCCTGCCCACCCCACTGGGTTATTCTGAAGCACACTGGCCATCTACCCTCTATCCAACAGTACAACATCTCGCCAGACGCCCTGCAGGGCATCGGGCCTGTGATCGAGACCCTGCTACAATGTGGGGTTCTTCAGCACACTCCGAGCCCATGCTGCACAACTATTTTGCTAGTCCCTAGGCCCGGAAGGCCTGAGGAATGGCAGTTTGTCCAGGACCTGTGGGCCATTAATCAAATCATGCCACTGATTTTGCCCGTAGTGCTGGATATCAATGTTATATTGGCCCCCATTCTCTCCCAAAGCCACTGTACTCTGTGGTCAACATGCTCTGCCTTCTTCATCCCCCTGCATGAAGACAACCAGTACCTCTTGGCGTTTATTTACAATGGTCAACAATATACATGGACTCGACGTGCTCAGGGCTACGTGGAAAGCCCACTGTCTACGCCATTGTAGTCAGAGACGATCTGGCTGATGTACCCCTCTCTGGAGAGAGTGCTCTGTCACACTATGCCAGTGACTTGCTGCTCGCTTCTCAAACTCTCGCTGTCTGTAGCAAGGAGACTATCTCGCCTAAACCACCTTGCGGCAGAGGGTCATCAAGCCTCTCTGTCTAAATTACAGTACTGCCAAACAATTGTCACCTACTTGGAGTAGATATTTCAGGAGGGCACTTGAAGTTTAGGTCCTAAATGTATTCTGCCATCACACCAAAGCCTTTCACCAAGAAGCAGGTGATGACCTTTCTGGGCATGACAAGCTATTGCAGGCACTGGGTCCCTGAATACAGGATCTATAACTAGACCCTTCAGGAGGCTTTGATATAAACTGCGCCCAAAATCATCCACTGTACGGAGGAAATGGAAAAGGCCTTCACCGCACTGACAGAAGCTCTGACACAAGCTTCCCTACTAGGGCTACCGAACTATAATAATCCCTTCCCAAGGTTTCAGAATGAAAAGGAGGGGTTTGCTTGACCCAAGAACACAGTGGACTTCGATGGTCTGTAGCCAACTATTTGACCCTTCTGCCCCGAGGTCCTTGCTGCCTCCGTGCTGTGGTCACCACCACTGTCATTATGGTGGGAAAGGCCACGCCATTGGTCTTAGATCATGGCTGCACCGTTCTCACTCCCCACTCAGAGATGCCGCTCCTCAACTCAACAACAACACAGCATTTGACCGTACCTCGCCGAACCGGCTAAGAGGTGATGTTGCTATGTAAACCTAACCTCTCTTTTCACAGAACACCAGCCCTAAATCCCTCCACTTTAATGCTTCTCCCTGGTCCTCCCAACCCCATGATTGCCTGAATGTAGTGGAGATAGTAACATCAGTCCTCCCTCTAGGCACATCTGCTGAGGCAGGCGAGTTCTGTGCGTTAACCTGGGCTTGTATCTTCGCTGCCGGGAAGACCGCCAATATCTATATTGACTCTCGTTAAGCCTGTAGGGTAGTACATGACTTAGGGACCCTGTGGAAAATAGGGGATTTATTACTTCATCTGGGAAGCCTATACAACACGCCAGTGTGATGGTGAACCTGCTACAGGCGGTGCAGCTGCCAAATAGTTCGGCAACAATCAAGTGCGACACCCACACTGATTCCACAGATCCTGAAGCACAAGACAACGTGGCAGCTGATGCAACAGCCAAGCAGCATGTAAAATTACACCTCCCACACAGCCCACCCTGGAGGACCTAGTAGCGAACCAAAATTCTGCCCCACCGCAGGAAAAGGCCAAACGTGTTCCTGACTCCAACAGTGTGTGGTGCCACTCTGGTGGGTGGCCGGTTTGTCCCCAGAGTCTCCCACACGTCCTCGTTCGCATGAGTTACAGAAGGGGTCATGTAGGAAAAGGAAGTATGATACATCAGGTATCAAAACAGTGGTCTGCACTGGGTCTACAATCAGTGGCTGAGCACACTTTACGAGGTTGTAAAATTTGCCTAACATATAATAGAGGGAAATCATCCTCTACATTTATTCACGAGCCCCCGGCAGAGACTCCTTTCGTTAACCTACAGGTTGAATTTGAGCACATGGCAGCTAGTGTGGGGGGAGGAGGGGTTTAAATACTTGTTAGTAATGGTTGATAAGTGGATGGAGGTCTTTCCACCCCAGAAATATGATACCAGAATTGTGGTCAAAACCCTTATTAAGGATATCATTCCCCACTTTGGGGACCCTTGTCAAAGGGACAGGGGAATGTATTTTACGAGAAGTTGATTAGGGAATTGAGTTATTAGGGAGAGAGAGAGCCTGTGGTATGTCAAATACTGTGTGAACAAGTAGTCTTGGAGTACTGCAAGCTTTTGTCTTTGCTGTTGTTTTGCTCATGCTCTAGTACTCAGTGGTGGGTGCCAATGTTTTTTTTGCTGGTGGGGGGGAGGAGGGATTGTTGCTTGCTGCCACTTACCTGCAGGAGGGAGGGGAGCTGGAGGGGGGGTACTTTGGGGTTCTAACATTTAACTGTCATTCATTCTTTGGTGCACTCCTCTGTTATCGTGGATGGTTGTGAAGAAAAAGCATTTCAGGATGTATAATTTATACATTTCTCTGACATTAAATGTTCCTTTGAAACATTTGAGTTAGGCTCTGGGTTTTGGCTCGGAATTCCACCTCTCATATCAACCCCAGTCCCCTGGGCTGGTGGAACGAATGTACGGGATACAAAGGCATACGTTGGCTAAAACATGTCAAGAAACTGGGTTAAAATGGCCCGAGGCTCTGCCTATCATCCTGTACACCTTACAGAATCAGGCCAACCGAAGAACTAAATTGACTCGGTTCGAGGTTCCAATTGGGTGCCCCATGCCTGCTGGATCCCAGATCCCATTGGGAGGAGGCAACACCCCTCCGATATGGAAAGATGAAAAGACTATTGAAGCAGCAAAAGCCTTGGGGAGGCCATTCAAACAAACCAGAAACAAGTGGAGGCAGCACTATCTCCACCAGGAGTGGAGAGCGGCGAGTGAGTGAGTGGGTCCGTGAAGGAGTGGAGCTTTGAGGCTTTGGCTCAAGAGGTTTTGGCAGTTGGATTGTGCAATCAAGTCAATCAGGGTTTTAATAGCTCAGACTCAGCAGAAAGCAGCCGATTTGGGCAATCGAGGTCAGGTGATCAATCAGTTTGATTGGGCAATCGAAAATTGAGAAGCTCAGCCAAATAGAAAGAGGGGTAGCTGAAGCAGAGTGGCCAGTGGCGAGTGGCCTGTAAAGGAGTGGATCTTTGAGGCTTTGGCTCAAGAAGAGGCGGAGGACGAACTTGCTCCCAGTGAGGTAAGGGTGGATAAGTTTCTTTCTTTAATTAACTTAGGAGTTGGTGATGGAGGCAGTAGATAGGGCAGTCCAGCCTCTGATTGTAGGATGTGGGAAGTCAGGGACAGCACAATTGTCTCTGATGTCTACACCTGCATCCAGCTGCAGCTCCTGTCAAACCCAATTAGGGAACTGGAGCCGGAGCTGGATGAACTTCAGATCATTCGGGAGGCAGAGACAATAATAGATCAGAGTTTCAGGGAGACAGTCACCCCTAAAAGTCAGGAGACAGGTAGCTAACAGGGTGACTGTCAGGAGAGGGAAGGGGAATAGACAGGAAGAGCAGAGCACCCCTGTGGCCGTTCCCATCAACAAAAAGTTTACTGTTTTGGATACTGTTGGTGGGGACGATCTACCAGGGATAAGTTGTAGTGGTCATGTCTCTGGCACCGAGACTAGACCCTCAGCTCAGAGGGGAAGGAGGGAAAAGAGGAAAGCTGATAGGGGATTCGATAGTTAGGGGGACAGATAAGAGGTTCTGTGGGACAGATCGAGAATATCGGATGGTCTGTGCTATGGTCAGCGATATCTCTGATCAAGTTCTCTGTATTCTCAGGAGAGAGGGGGAGCAGCCAGATGTCGTGGTCCACGTGGGGACCAATGACATAGATAGGAGTAGGGATGCAGTCCTGAAAGAGGAATATAGGGAGTTAGGAAAGAAGTTAAAAAGCAGGACCTCAAGCGTGGTAATCTTGAGATTGCTGCCTGTGCCATCAGACAGAGAGAATAGGAACAGGAAGTTATGGCAGATTAATTATTTTCATAGAACATAAAATAGTACAGCACAGTACAGGCCCTTTGGCCCACAATGTTGTGCCAACCCTTAAACCCTGCATCCAATATATCCTCCCCATCTTAAATTGTTCCATATACCTGCCTAGTAGTCTCTTCAACTTCACTAGTGTATCTGCCTCCACCACTGA
The DNA here is from genome assembly GCF_030144855.1 of Hypanus sabinus. NCBI lineage: Eukaryota > Metazoa > Chordata > Chondrichthyes > Myliobatiformes > Dasyatidae > Hypanus > Hypanus sabinus. The sequence continues at coordinate 118,565,222 of NC_082711.1, read as the reverse complement.
CTCAGGCAGCAACCACTCTCTGAGTGAAAAGCCTTCCTCTAATATCCCCCTTGAACTCCCCCCACCTTACCTTAAAGCCATGTTCTCTTGAATTGAGCATTGGTGCCCTGGGGAAGAGGCACTGGCTGTCCACTCTATCTATTCCTCTTAATATCTTGTACACCTCTATCATGTCTCCTCTCATCCTCCTTCTCTCCAAAGAGTAAAGACCTAGCTCCCTTAATCTCTGATCATAATACATACTTTCTAAATCAGGCAGCATCCTGGTAGATCTCCTTTGTACCCTTTCCAATGCTTCCCCATTCTTTCTGTGGTGAGGCAATCATAACTGGACACAGTACTCCAAGTGTGGCCTAAACAGAGTTTTATAGAGCTACATCATTACTCCACGACTCTTAAACTCTATCCCTTGACATGAAAGCTAACACTCCATAAGCTTTCTTAACTACCTTATCTACCTGTGAGGCAACTTTCAGGGATCTGTGGACATGTACCTTCAGATCTCTCTGCTCCTCCACACTACCAAGTATTCTGCCATTTACTTTGTACTCTGCCTTAGAGTTTGTCCTTCCAAAGTGTACCACCTCACACTTCTCCGGGTTGAACTCCATCTGCCAATTCTCAGCCCACTTCTGCATCCTATCAATGTCTCTCAGCATTCTTCAACAATCCTCTACACTATCCACAATACCACCAACCTTTGTGTTGTCTGCAAACTTGCCAACCCACCCTTCTACCCTCACATCCAGGTCGTTAATAAAAATCACGAAAAGTAGAGGTCCCAGAACCGATCCTTGTGGGACACCACTAGTCACAACCCTCCAATCTGAATGTACTACCTCCACCACAACCCTCTGCCTTCTGCAGGCAAGCCAATTCTGAGTCCACCTGGCCAAACTTCCCTGGATCCCATGCCTTCTGACTTTCTGAATAAGCCTACCATGTGGAACCTTGTCAAATATCGTACTAAAATCCATGTAGATCACATCCATTGCACTACCCTCATCTATATGCCTGGTCAGCTCCTCAAAGAACTCTATCAGGCTTGTTAGACATGATCTGCCCTTCACAAAGCCATGCTGACTGTCCCTGATCAGACCATGATTCTCTAAATGCCCATAGATCCTATCTCTAAGAATCTTTTCCAACAGCTTTCCTACCACAGATGTAAGGCTCACTGGTCTATAATTACCCGGACTATCCCTACTATCTTCTATGAACAAGCGGACAACATTTGCCTCCCACCAATCCTTGGTACCATTCCCGTGGACAACGAAGACATAAAGATCCTAGCCAGAGTCTTAGCTATCTCTTCTCTTGCCTTGTGTGCAGCCCGGGCAATATTCCGTCAGGCCTCAGGGACTTAACCATCCTAATGTATTTTAGCAACTCCAACACCTCCTCTCCCTTAATGTCAACATGCTCCAGAACATCAACCTCACTCATATTGTCCTGACCGTCATTAAGTTCCCTCTCATTGGTGAATACTGAAGAGAAGTATTCATTCAGGACCTTGCTCTCTTCCATAGCTTCCAGGCACATCTTCCCATCTTTATCTCTAATCAGACCTACCTTCACTCCTGTCAAACTTTTGCTCTTCACATAATTGAAAAATGACTTGGGGTTTTCCTTTACCCTACTCACCAAGGCCTTCTCATGACCCCTTCTTGCTCTCCTCAGCTGCTTCTTAATCTCCTTTCTTGCTAACCTATATTCCTCAATAGCTCCATTTGATCCTTGCTTCCTAAACCTCATGTCTGCTGCCTTCTTCCACCTAGACTAGATTTTCCATCTCACTTGTCACCCATGGTTCCTCACCCTACCATTCTTTATCTTCCTCACCGCGACAAATTTTACCCTAACATCCTGCAAGGGATCCCTAAACATCGACCACATGTCCATAGTCCAGCTCCCTGCAAAAACATCATCCCAATTCACAAGTTCTAGCCTTATAGCCTGTCAACATACTGTGACAGGAATCTGTCCTGGACGCACTTAACAAACTCTGCCCCATCTAAACCATTGGAACTAATCAGGTGACAATCAATATTAGGGAAGCTAAAGTCACCCATGATAACAACCCTGTTATTTTTGCAACTTCCCAAAATCTGCCTCCCAATCTGCTCCTCGGTATCTCTGCTGCTACCAGGGAACCTATAGAATACCCCCAGTAGAGTAACTGCTCCATTCCTGTTCCTGACTTCCACCCCTACTGACTCAAAAGAGGATCCTGTGACATTACCTACCTTTTCTGGTTACAGAGGTGGTTACAGAGACAAGGAACGCTATAGGTTTGGAGGGAGTTCCAGAGACAGGAAATTCTATAGGGGTTGGAGGTGCTTCCAGAGACAAGGAATTCTATAGGGGTTGGAGGTGGTTACAGAGACAGGGAATTCTATAGGGGTTGGAGGTGGTTACAGAGACAGGGAATTCTATAGGGGTTGGAAGGAGTTACAGAGACAGGGAATCCTATAGGGGTTGGAGGTGGTTACAAAGATGGGGAAGTCTATAGGAATAGAAGGGGTTTACAAAGACAAGGAGGTTTATAGGAATTGGAGGGAGTTACAGAGACAAGGTACCCTAAAGGTTTTAGAGGGGATTGTAGAAAGAGGGGACACGAATGCACAGACGCGTAACCTCAGAGCGCAGAAGGTTTAAAAAGGGAAGCAATCTTCAATGGTTTTTTTGATTCACAACAAACAGGCAGCGGAGTAAGTCACCATTTCTCAGGAGAAAATTCAGATAGTTTTTGTTTAACTACTTGGGACTAAAGAGGCATGACTGTGCAGGCGCGTAACCTCAGAGCGCAGAAGGCTTGAAAAGAACACCACCATATCCAGCGGGCAGCGGAGTGAGAGGGTGCAGAGTGATCGGGCTTTGGCGGAAACGGGAAGAGGCTTCCTACAACCAGTTAGTCTTATAGTAAAGGGGTAAGTTACAGGTTTATTTATTTAGTAATAACAGCAGCACTAGAGGTATGCATCTAGGATCAGTGTTGTGTCTGGAGTGCCAGATGTGGGGACCCTGGGAGACTCCCAGCCTCCCCCAGGATTACATCTGCATCAGGTGCATTGAGATGAGGCTCTTTAAGGACCATGTTCAGGATCTGGAGCTGCAACTTGATGACCTTCAGATAATTAGTGAAAGTGAGGAGGTGATTGATAATACCTGTAGAGAGATGGTGGACAGCACCTCTGTGACAGTCCCCCTCAGAAATCGATATATCGTTTTAGATACAGTTGGAGAGGTTGGCTTGACAGAGGAAGACCACAGTGAATGGGACTCTGGCACTCTGCCCAGTGCCGTGATCAAGAGAGCAAGGAGAAATGCAGTAATTATAGGGAATTGTATAGTGGGGGAACAGACAAGTGATTCTGCTAGTTGGACAAAAGGGATGGCGTACAAGGAAGCAAAAATTAGTGGGAAAACTGAGGACTGGACGACATTTAAATACTTACAGAAGGAAACTAAGAAAGTCATTAGGAAAGAAAAGAAAAGATGAATTATGAAAGGAAGTTGGCAATTAACATAAAAATGGATACTAAGAGATTTTAAAATACATGAAGTGTAAAAGAGTGACACAGGTAAATATAGGACAAATTGAAAATGATGCTGGAGAAATTATAATTGGTAACAAAGAGATGGCAGAGGAACTAAATTAGTATTTTGCACCAGTCTTCACAGTGGAAGACATTAGCAACATACCTGATAGCCAGAGGCCTCAGAGAATAGAATTAGGTACACTCAAGATTACTAGAGAGAATGCACTTGGGAAACTAAATGCACTAAGGATAGATAAGTCTCCCAGACTGGATGAGGTGCACCCATGGGTTCTGAAGGAGGTGGCTTTGGAGATTGTGGAGGCATTGGAAGTGATCTTCCAGGAGACTATACAATTCAATAGACTCTGGCATGGTTCCGGAGGACTGGAAGGTCGCAAATGTAGTTCCGCTGTTTAAGAAAGTAGGGAGGGAACAAAAAGAGAATTACAGACCTATTAGTCGACATCAGTAGCTGGAAATTTATTGGAGTCGATCCTCAAGGATGAGATTATGAAATACCTCGAGGTGCATGACAAGATAGGCCCAAGCCAGCATGGTTTCATAAAGGGAAAATCCTGCCTCACCAACCTATTGGAATTTTTTGAGGTAATCTCAAATAAAATTGACAAGGGAGAGTCTGTGGATGTTGTGTGTTTGGATTTTCAAGAAGGCCTTTGATAAAGTGCCGCATAAGAGGCTGCTTAATAAGCTGCGATCCCATGGAATTACAGGCAAGATATTGGAATGGGTGAAGCATTGGCTGATAGGCAGAAAGCAAAGGGTGGGAATACAGGGATCCTGTTCTGGTTGGTTGCTGGTTACTAGTGGTGTTCCGCAGGGGTCTGTGTTGGGGCCACTTCTTTTTACACTGTATATCAATGATTTAAATTATGGATTAAATGGTTTTGTGGCTATGTTTGTGGATGACACCAAGATATGTGGAGGAGCAGGAAGTGTTGAAGAAACAGAAAGGTTGCAGAGAGACTTGGTCAGTTTATGAGAGTGGGCAAAGAAATGGCAGATGAGATACAATGTTGAGAAATGTACAGAGAAAATTAAAAAACAAATCTGAAGTGCGAAGGGGATTGGGGATCCTTTTGCAGGATATGCTAAAGGTTAACCATGAAGTTGAATTGGCAGTAAGAAAAGCAAGTGCTATGTTGACATTCATTTCAAGGGGAATAGTGTATAAGAGTAAGGAGGTGTTGATGAGGCTCTATGGGGCACTGGTGAGACCTCATTTGGAATACTGTGTGTAGTTTTGGGCCCCTTATCTTAGAAGGGATGTTCTGATGTTGGAGAGAGTTCAGAGAAGATTTATGAGGATGATTGCTGGAATGCAGGGGCTAACATATGAGGAGCGTTTGTCGGTTCTTGGACTGTATTCATTAGAGTATAGAAGAATAAAAGAAGATCTCATAGAAACATTTCGAATGTTGAAAGGGTTGGACAGAGTAGATGTGGAAAGGCTGTTTCCCTTGGTGGGTGAGTCCAGGACAAAAGGCCACTATCTTAGAATTAGAGGCTACCCATTTAAAACAGAGATGAGAAGTATTTTTTTTTAGCCAGAGGGTTGTGGATTTATGGCTACAGCCAGGACGAGGATATAGCTGTGGAGGCCTGATCATGGAGGGTGTTTAAGGAGGAGGTTGATAGGTATCTAATTAGGGTATCAAGGGATATGGGGAAAAAGCCGGAAATTGAAACTAGATGGGAGAATAGTTTAGCTCATGGTGGAGTGGCGGAGCAGACTCAATGGGCCGAATGGCCTACTTCTGCTCCTTTGTCTTGTGATCTGTGACCTTGTAAGTGTTGTTTGTAATATACATAAATGATCTGGATGATGGGGTGGTAGATTGGATTCGTAAGTATGCCGATGATACTAAGGTAGGAGGTGTTGTGGATAATGAGGTGGGTTTTCAAAGCTTGTAGGGAGATTTATGCCTGTTAGAAGAATGGGCTGAACGTTGGCAGATGGATTTTAATGCTGAGAAGTGTGAGGTTCTACATTTTGGCAGGAATAATCCAAATAGAACATACAGGGTAAATGGTAAGGCATTGAGGAATGCAGTGGAACAGAGAGATCTAGGAATAACAGTGCATTGTTCCCTAAAGGTGGAGTCTCATGTAGATCGGGTGGTGAAGAAGGCTTTTGGAACACTGGCCTTTATAAATCAGAGCATTGAGTACAGAAGTTGGGATGTAATGTTGAAATTGTACAAGGCATTGGTAAGGCCAAATTTAGAATATTGTGTACAGTTCTGGTCACCGAATTATAGGAAAGATATCAATAAATTAGAGAGAGTGCAGAGACGATTTACTAGGACGTTACCTGGGTTTCAGCACTTAAGTTACAGAGAAAGGTTGAACAAGTTAGGTCTCTATTCATTGGAGCGTAGAAGGTTGAGGGGGGATTTGATCAAGGTATTTAAAATTTTGAGAGGGATAGATAGAGTTGACGTGAATAGGCTGCTTCCATTGAGAGTAGGGGAGATTCAAACGAGAGGACATGATTTGAGAGTTAGGGGGCAGAAGTTTAAGGGAAACACGAGGGGGTATTTCTTTACTCAGAGAGTGATAGCTGTGTGGAATGAGCTTCCTGTAGAAGTAGTCGAGGCCAGTTCAGTTGTGTCATTTAAGGTAAAATTGGATAGGTATATGGACAGGAAAGGAGTGGAGGGTTATGGGCTGTGTGCGGGTAGGTGGGACTAGGTGAGATTAAGAGTTCGGCATGGACTAGGAGAGCCGAGATGGCCTGTTTCCATGCTGTGATTGTTATATATATGAGACTGTCAGGGAGATCTACTGCGGTTGGAGTGGGTTGCAGAGACAGGGAGGTCTATAAGGGTTGGAGGGAGTTATTGTGACACAGAGGTCTATTGGGGTTGAAGGGGGTTACAGACATACAGAGGACTTAAGGGGTTGGAGGGAATTGCAGAATTGGGGAGGTCTATTGGAGTTATAGACTGTTATGGACAGAATGTCAATAGGGTCGGTATTGTAGATGGTTACTGAGACAGGGAGGTCTACAGGCATTGGAGGTTGTAGACTGTTATTGAGATAGGGTTGTCTATAGAGATAGGAGGTGCTTACAAGGACAGGAAGGTCTATAGGGGTTGGAGAGGTTCCATGGACGAGGAGGTTTATAGGGTTTGGAGGGTGTTACCGATAGGGAGCTCTAAAGAGGTTGTAGGCTGTTACAGAGACAAGGAGGTTTAAAGGGGTTGATGGGATTTATAGAGAAAGGGAAATCCAGAGTCCGGAGACTCACAGACTCTCAGTCTATAGCGATTGAAGGGATGTTACAGAGAGGGGAGGTCTATAGAGTTGGAGTGGTTTACAGGGAAAGGGTGGTCTGTACGATGGGATTACAGAGAGGAAGGTGTAAAGGGGTTCAAATGGAGTTCTAGAAACTGAGGATGGAGAGGTTTGCCGAGACTATGGTCTATATGGTCTGGTGGGGTTCCAGAGAAACTGGAAACTATCTCAGAGACAGGAAGGCCTATGGAGCTTGGAGGGGGATGCAGAGACAGGAAGGTCTTTTGGGGTTGAAGGCTGTTACAGAAACAGGGAGGTAGAAAAGGTTGGAGGCTGTTCAGAGACAGTGAGGTCTATTGGGTCTGGAGGAGTTTCCAGAGATAGGAAGGTCCATGGTGGTTGAAGGCACTTACAGAGACAGGTTTTTCTATATGGTTTGGAAGTGGTTACAGAGACAGGGAGTTCTATATGATCTGGAGGTTGTTTCAGATACAGGGAGGTCTTTTGGTGTTGGAGGGGTATGTAGAGATATGGAGGTCAATAGTGGTCTGATGGGATTAGAGAGACAGGGAATTTCTACAGAAGTTGGAGGGGGTGACAGAAACAGGGAGGTCTAAAAGGGTTGGAGGAGGCTACAGAGACTGGGATTCCTATAAATGTTGGGATCCCAGCCACAAGCCTCCTCCAACCCCTTTAGAGAAAGGGAGGTCTGAAAGTGCTGGATGGGTTATAGATAAAGGGAAGTCAGAATCTGACTGAATCTGAATCTGGAGATTTTCAGAAACATAAAGGCCTATAGGGGTTGGAGTGGGGTTAAAGAGGAGGTCTAAAGGAGATTACAGAGGGGGAGGTCTAAAGGAGATTACAGAGAGGGAGGTCTAAATGGTTTGTTTGGGGTTATAGGGACAAGGAGGTCGCAGGTCTGAGGACTGTCACTGAGCTAGGATTATCTATAGGAGTTGGAGGGGTGTCACAGACAAGGAGTTCTATAGAGGAGGGGGTTACGGACGCATGGAGTTACATAGGGTCTAGAGGCTTTTACAGAGACAGGGGAGGGTCGTTCGGCTCTAGGGACTGTTACTGAAATGGAGTGAGTTTACAGAGAGGAACGTCTAAAGGGGATGTAGGGACAGAGACGTCTCTTGAGTCTGGAAATGGACAGGGAGGTTTATAGCTTTTGGAGGAGATTACAGAAATGGACAGGTCTATATAGGGGTTGGTCTACAGGGACAGGGAGGTCTATAGTTTTTGGACGGTCTACAGAGACAGGGCATTCTGTAGGGCTTGGAAAGAGTTACATAGAGGTCTAAAAGGGTTTTACAGAGCCAGGGAGGTCAATAGGATTTGGAGCAGGTTACAGACACAGCAAGGTATGTCGGGTCTGCAGTCAGTTACACAGTCAGGGAGGTTTAAAGGGCTCGGAGAGAGTGACAGAGAAAGAGAGGTCTTTCGGGGTTGGAGTGGAGTTACAGGGACATGTCTTGGGTCTGGAAATGGTCACTGAAACAGGAAGTTCTATAGAGGTTGGAGGGGTGTTCAGAGCTGGAAGCATAGGGGTTGGAGGACCCCTGTTACAGTGACAGGAGGGTCTATAGTGTTTGGATGGATCTTGCAGAGTCTGGGATGTCTACAGGGGTTGGAGTATGTTGGAGAGCCAGGGAGGCCTATAAGGTTTGGTGGGGTTTACAGTGACAAGGAGATCTAAAGTTGTTGAATGGTTTTACAGAAACAGGAAATTCTAATAGGATTGGAGCAGATTACAGAGACAGGGAGGTCTACAATTGTTGGGGTTACAGAGACAGGGAAGCACAGGAATGAGGGTGATGAGGTTGATCATCCAGTAGCTTACTTTTCTAAGAAATTTGATAAGCATCAAAGAAACTATTCGACAATAGAGAAGGAATTGTTATCTCTTGTTTTAGCTTTGGAATATTTTGAGGTATCTGTTGGTACAACTCAAAAACCACTTATTGTTTACACTGATCATAATCCATTAGTTTTTCTGAGTAAGATGAAAAACAAAAACAGAAGATTATTAAATTGGAGTTTGATGTTACAAGAGTACAATATTGTGATAACTCATATTAAAGGTAAAGATAATGTGGTTGCTGATTGTCTATCTTGATATTGAATGTACAATGTAATTTTTTTATGGAGTGGTTTTTTTTACAATTGTAACACTCCTACTGTATTGTAAGATGTTATATGATGATACTGTATTGTATATTGTGTATGTTATAAAATGTATACATTTGTTGTTCTTGTAAATAATTGTTAAAATTTTTGTTCTTGACAGACAATTTTCTTTGGAGGGAGGTGTTACGTACCCTTGTCACGTGACTGGGGTTGAAGCTATACTGGACTTGTGATGGTGGAGTGACATCATTTTCCTGCCAGTAGAGGTCATGTGACAGGTTTTTTTTACAGGGTATAAAAGGAGGACCCCTCCCTTTGAGGAGGGGCAGTTCGTGGCTGGATTTGCCATGTTGACTTCATGCCACTGCGTGATTTAATGTTATGACACAGTTTAGTTGGAAGATGAAATTTTATTTAATGCCTAAATATTAAAAGGTCATTGCCAGCAGTTTCTTTATAACACTGCTAGTTGAGAATCAGTGGAGAGTGAAGATCGGAGTTTGGGAGATAAAAGATCGAGGAGAGTCGATTTCGATGGTGGAACAAGTTCGACCTTGTTTGATCCTTATTCGGAAGGAATTCATTAACTGTTCTCATGTTAATCCCTGTAAAATAGCAGAAAGGATTGGGAACAGTTCTATAAAGGAAAGGTCAGTGCCTTTAAGCCGTTTTGTTACATAAATCCTTCGTGGGAAAAGTTCAATTTGGGAACTGAAACATCACGACGTGAAAGAGAACTTAAATCGTCTTAATAAGTCTCTCCCTTAAATGGACCGTGAGCATTTTGAACTTTTGCAATACTGCTTTGAAGAACTGTTTTTGCAACATCGCTTTAAGAACTGTTTAAGCTTCATTGCTTTAAGAACTGTTTAAGCTGCTGCAGAGCAGCTGATTTCCGGTTATGTTAGTGATATGTTTACTTTTGGGGGGTTTGTTTTCAGTGTTTAATAAACGAGTTACTTGTTATATAAACCCCTGCCTAACTCATATATTTATTGTTGCTTGAATCCATAACAAGTGGAATAAAGGAAATTACAATGGTATGAAAAGGGAACCAGCCAAAGTTGAATGGAAAGGGACAGCAGAGCAGCAATAACTGAGTTTCTGCAAAAAATGAGGGAAGTGTAAGACAGAAATTCCAAATAAGAAGAAATTTTTGAATGGAAGAAGGACACTACCATGGCTGACAAGTGAAGTCAGAGCCAAAGTAAAAGCAAAATAGAGGGCATACAAGGAAGCCAAAGCTCGTGGGAAGATAAAGGATTGGGATGCTTTTGCACAGGGAAACTAAGAAGGTCATTAGGAAGAAAAAGATTAATTATGAAAGGAAGCTGATGACTGATATCAAAGGAGAAAGTAAAAGCTTTTATAAATATATAAAGGGTAAATGATAGTTGAGGGGATATAGGACCAATAGAACATGATGCTGGTGATATTGTAATGAGAGACGCAGAGATGGCAGAGGAACTGAATATGAATTTTTCTTCAGTTTTCACAGTGGAACACATCTGCAGTATACCGGACATTCAAGAGTGTCAGGGAAGTGAAGTTTGTACAGTACAAATTACAGCTGAGAAGGTGCTCAGGAAGCTTAAAGGTCTGAGGGTGGATGCATCTCCTGGATCTGATGGAATGCATCCTTGGGTTCTGAAGGAAATAGCTGGAGAGATTGCAGAGGCATCCTTTGAAGAATCAATAGATTCTGGCATTGTACTGGATGACTGGAAAATTGTTATTTAAGAGGGTGGGAGGCAGCAGAAAGGAAACTATAGACCTGTTAGCCTGACATCAGTGATTGGGATGTTGTTGGAATCAATTGTTAGGGATGAGATTACAGAATATCTGGAGGCACATGACAAGATAGGCCAAAGCCATCATGGTTTCCTGAAAGGAAAATCCTGCCTGACTAACCTACTGCAATTTTTGGAGGAAATTACAAGCAGGGTAGACAAAGGAGATGCAGTGGATGTGGTGTATTTGGATTTTCAGAAGACCTTCGACAAGGTGCTGTACATTAGGCTGCTTAACAAGTTAAGAGCCCATGGAATTACAGGGAAGTTATTAGTGGGTGGAGCATTGGGTGTTCAGCAGAAAACAGAGAGTAGGAATCCTATTCTGGCTGACTGCCAGTTACCAGTGGAGTTCCACTGGGGTCAGTGTTGGGTCAACTGCTTTTTACGATGTATGTCAATGATTTGGACCATGAGATTAATAGACCTGTGGGGAAATTTGCCGATGATTCAAAGACAGTTGGAGGAGTGGGTAGTGCTGAGAGCCTGCAGAGAGACTCAGATAGTATAGGGAATGGTCAAAGAGGTGGCAAATGAAATACAATGTTGGAAAGTGTATGATCATGCACTTCGGTGGAAGAAATAAACAGGTAGATGGGGAGAGAATCAAAATGCAGAGATACAAAGGGACTTGGGAGCCCTTGTACAGGATACCCTAAATGTTAACCTCCAGGTTGAGTCAGTTGTGAAGAAGGGAAATGTAATGTTGGTATTTATTTCTATAGGTGTAGAATATAAGAGCAGGGATGTGATGTTGAGGCTCTTTAAGGCACTGGTGAGACCACACTTGGAGTGTTGTGTGCAGTTTTGGGCTCCTTATTTTAGAAAGGAAATACTGACAGTTGAGAAGGTTCAGAGAAGATTCACGAGAATGATTCCAGGAATGAAAGGGTTACTGTATGAGGAACATCTGGCTCCTCTTGGGCTGTCTTCTCTGGAGTTCAGGAAAATGAGGGGGGGATCTCATAGAAACAATCTGAATGAATGTTTAAAAGCTCTGAACAGATTAGATATGGCAAAGTTATTTCCCATGTTAGGGGAGTCTAGGACAAGAGGACTTCAGGATTGAAGGACGTCCATTTAGAACAGAGATGCGGAGAAATTACTTTAGTCGGAGGGTGTTAAATCTGTGGAATTTGTTGCCATGAGTGGCTGTGGAGGCCAAGTCATTGGGTGCATTTAAGGCAGAGATAGATAGGTTCTTGATTAGCCAGGGCATCATGGGGTATGGGGTGAAAGCAGGGAAGTGGAAGAATTGGATCGGCCTATGATTGAATAGCAAAACAGACTCGATGGGCTGAATGGCCTACTTCTACTATATCTTATGGTTTGAGCAGCTAGAAACAATTGATCCCCCTGGATGGTCCAGAGGGGCTCGGACAGCTGGAAATAGCTGATCCACCAGGACGATCCAGTGAGGCTCGGGCCACTGAAAACGTTTATCCACCCGGACAATCCAACTTCTTTTTCTGGAATTGAAGCTCCAAATGGGCTCGGAATGGCTGTGTGGCAGTGGGGAAAAGTGAAAATGATCCGGAAAAATGAGGTCTGTTGCTGAGAGCTGATGGTGATCGGTTTTGAAAACCACAGTGGAAGCAGCCTTGTCAGTACTGCACGCTTGTTGTAGTGAGGAGGGAGCTAGTAGTTCAAAATCAGAAAGTTAAAACTTGAGTCAGATAAAGGAACTGGGTGGGCCCAGTATGATACTTTTGTCAAATATGTACTTCTCGTCTCGTGATGACATATTCAGTTCCTGCTCTACTTCCTCCTGAGACAGTCACAAGGCCATCGAACTCACCAGACAAGCTTGAAGATGGGGACGTCCTGGAACTGTGCTTTTGTATTGGCGATCTTTCTCGGTAAGGTCAGATTTCAATGTTTCATCTCTGGTTACAGAACATTTTGATGTGTGCAGGTTTTCAGTGCGTGGTTACGTCCCGATCCGCTGATTCAAACCCTTTCTCAGAACATACGCAATTCCAATTTTCACCTTCAGCCCTTGACTTCCTCAGCTTCTGTTGAACTGCCTTGATCTCGGTCTACCTCCACAAGTCTCTCTCTCTCTCTCTCTCTCTCTCAATACCTCCGACTATCCACACACTTTCACCCTCAATATCCTTTCTTCCTTTTGCTCATTTAGCTCTTTCATTATTTTTGGTCCTTCAACTCATCTATCAGTTTCTTCATGCAAGTCTGTCTGTCTCCCTCCCCCTCCCGTATACTTGTCTGAATGGTAAATAATGTTCCTCTTTCTGCTGCACGTATTGCTGGCCTCCTGCTGTGACCATCGAACTATGTATTTCCAGTCTGGTCACCATTTGATGCCGTGCTTATCACATCCTGACATTTTCCTCGCCTTTCATAGAAGTTCGGGGCACTCAGACCCACCAACTCTTAGACTCCAGCACCTGCTTCCCTGTCCATCCTTTCAATCTGGAGACATGAGGGAGAAACTCCTCCCAGAGAGAGGGAGGGGATATCACATTTTTTTCAGGATATTTTAATTGGCCTATTTGGATTTCAGAGTGGCATAGTCTCATGGAACACTTCAGCCCAGAAACAGACCCTTCAGCCCATCCAGATCATGCTAACCTGTAAGTCTACATAGTCCATTAAACCAAAACCCAGGCAAACTCTCCATACCCCTCCCATTCATGTACTTACCCAAATTTCTCTTAAATTTTGAAATTGAACACACATCCACCACTTCGTCCGGCAGCTCGTTCCACACCCTCACCATCCTCTGAGTGAAGAAGCTCGTCCTGATGTTCAGCTTTCATTCTGAACCCATGAATTCAAGTTCCACCCACCCAACAGTCAAAAGAGTCTGCTTGCATTTACACGATACTCCTCATAGTTTTGTATACCTCTATCAAACCTCCCCTCATCGGAGAGCTTTTTCTGGTTGGCTGCTGGAGAGTAGTGGTGCTCTGCAGGGGTTTCTGTTTGCACCACTTCTTTTCATTGACTTGGATGATGGAATTGATGGATTTCTGGGCAAGTTTGAGGACAATACAAAGGTACGGGAGGGGCAGGTAGTGTTGAGGAAGCAGGGGTGGTTGCAGAAGGTCTTTGACAGACTAGGGGAATAGGCAAAGAAGTGGCAGATAGAATACAGTGTCTACTTTTTTTCCTTCTATCAAAACGCATGACCATACACTTCCCAACAATATTGCATCTGCCAGACACCCTGCAGAAAACAGTGTACAATTTATGCCTTCTACCAAAGCGCATGACCATACACTTCCTGATGCCATTTTCTAAACAGGGAGAAAATTCAAAAATCTTATTAAAATCCATGGTTAAGATATAATTTAAAGTTTTATAAAGAAAAGTATTGTGCAAGTGCACATTAATCCAAAAGAAACTGATTTGTCCAGAAGTGACGACATATTTGAGAAAAAAAGTAACCTCATTAGAACCGCCCAGTCGAGAAAAAAAAACCTATTCTAATAGCCCCCCTCCCCGAAAGCCCAGAAAAAAGCGACCGATAGGATAGTTGCATGCTAAGGCTAATGACCCTTAACCCCATCCTCCATTATCCCACCAAAATTAGCCATAATAAAATTTCAAATACTGCAATGTTACGTCTGACAGCAATAACATCGTAACTGGTGACGACCATCTTAAATTCATCTAAAGTGTATTAATCACGTATTCAGAAAAGAATAAGTCCAAGTAGATAATATTAGAATGGAACTTCTTTCTTTCAAAATAAACTTAAAAGTCATACAAAAAATAAGTGAATATTACTTCAGAGTAGATAAATCCCCAGGGCCTGACAGGCTATTTCCTCGGACGTTGAAGGAGACTAGTGTTGAAATTGCAGGGGCCCTGGCAGAAATACTTAAAATGTCAATATCAGGTGCTGGAGGATTGGAGTTTCAGTGTTATTCCATTGCTCATGTAGTTCCATTGTTTGAAAAAAAGGCTCAAAAAGTAAGCTGGGAAATTATAGTTTGATATCAGTAGTAGGTAAATTATTGGAAGGAATACTAAGTATTTGGATAGACAGGGACTTATTTGAAAAAGTCAGCATGGCTTTGTGCATGGTAGGTCATGTTTAACCAATCTATTAGAGTTTCTCGAGGAAGTTACCAGGAAAGTGGATGAAGAGAAGGCAGTGGATGTTGTATACATGGACTTCAGTAAGACCTTTGACAAGGTCCCACATGGCAGGTTTGTTAGGAAGATTCAGTCGCTAGGTATACGTGGAGAGGTAATAAATTGGATTAGACATTGGTTCAATGGAAGAAGCCAGAGAGTGGTAGTGGAGGATTGCTACTCTGAGTGGAGGCCTGTGACTAGTGGTGTCCCAAAGGGATCAGTGCAGGGTCCATTGTGATATGTCATCTATATCAATGATCTGGATGATAACGTGGCAAATTGGATCAGCAAATTTGCTGATGATACAAAGATTGGAGGTGTACTGGACAGTGAGGAAGGTTTTCAAAGCTTGCAGAGGGATTTGGACTAGTTGGAGGAATGGGCTGAAAAATGACAGATGGAGTTTAACGCGGACAAGTGTGAGTTATTGCACTTCGAAAAGTCAAACCAAGGTAGAACATACAAGGTAAATGGTAGGACACTGAGGAGTGCAGTAGAACAGAGGGATCTGGGAGTATAGATACATAATTCCCTAAAAGTGGCTTCACAAGTATAGGGTTGTAACAAAAGCTTTTGGTACATTGACCTTTATAAATCAAAGTATTGAGTATAAGAGTTGGAATGTAATGGTGAGGTTGTATAAGACATTGGTGAGTAAATTTGGAGTATTGTGTGCAGTTTTGGTCACCTAATTACAAGAAGGATATTAATAAGGTTGAAAGAGTGCAGAGAAGGTTTACAAGGATGTTGCCGGAAATTAAGAAATTGAATTACAGAGAAAGGTTGAATAGGTTAGGACTTTATTCCCTGGAGCATAGGAGAATGATGCGTGATTTGATAGAGGTGTATAAAATTATGATGGGTATAGATACAGTGAATGCAAGCAGGCTTTTTTCCACTGAGGCCAAGGGAGGAAAAAAAAACAGAGGTCATGGGTTAAGGGGGAAAATTTTAAGAGAACATTGTGGGGGGGGGAGCTTCTTCACACAGAGAGTGGTGGGAGTGTGGAATGAGCTGCCAGATGAAGTGGTGAATGCAGGCTCACGTTTGATATTTAAGAAAAACTTGGACAGGTATATGGATGAGAGGGGTTTGGAGGGATATGGCCCTGGTGCAGGTCAATGGGACTAAGCAGAAAAATGGTTCGGCATAACCAAGAAGGGCCAAAAGGCCTGTTTCTGTGCTATAATGTTCTATGGTTCTATATATATATATCTCAAACCTAAATCTATATTAATATTGAGACAAGTGAAAAGATAATTCAAACCAGGTCCTATACAGACCTCTATGATATAATACAGGTTTCCTTCAAAGCAACTATGAACATACACTAATCATTAACAAATAAAAAGAAGAATTAAATCAGCCAAGTCCCGTACGGACATCCAAAAAGCATAGTATAGACTTTTCTCAAGACATCTATAAACATCTCAAAGATCAGAATTACCTATTCAGGTTACAGTCGGCTTAACTTTGAAGTTTTTAATAAACTGCCACCCTTCATCAGGGGAGTAGATCCTCTGTGGCTGGGAGTCAGGGGGGAAGATTATCAGCTGCGCAGGGTTGCGAAGTGATGGATGGCAATTTTTCTTATACAATTCACTCATCACTTCCTTCTTATTCCACTTATTTCCTTCTTTTGGCAAAAATCTCCGGAGGAAAATCTTCGACTATACAAATTTCAATTGAATTCAAGATTATTTTCTGCTTTCTTCTGGCCTCTCGAAGTATGGCTTCTTTGGTTGTATAATAATGCAAGCCAAGTACGATTGGCCAGGGGTGTATTTCAGATGAATGCCAAAATCCTGGAATTCTATGGACTCTGTCGAGTAAGGGGATCACTTCAAGAGTCTCACTAAAAAGTGATTACAGCGCATCTGAGAAGAACTTTAACAGGTCAACAGTTTCAGTATTTTCAGGCAAACATAACATACACAAGTTTCTCCGACGTGCTTTGCTGTCTAAATCAATCATTTTTTTCTTAATTTTTGATAGTTCCGAGGTAATTTCATTAATTCTCTTTTCCATAGATGACATCTTCAATTCTTGTTTGTTGATAGTTTGCCTGAATTGTTCATGTTCCTCTCGATTTGATGGGTAGTCTGCTTGAGCATCTGAAATTGAAAGTCCAGATTCTTCAGAGATTCTTGGACATCTGAGTGGCATGAATCATCCTATTCAGCATAAAAAGATTTTTAAGAAATTAAAAAAACAATATAGATATTATTTTTGCACAAGAAACTCATGTATGGAGACAGGATGAAGATTCTGGAAGGACCCTTCATGTCATTCGTTATCAACAAATAAAGTTAGAGGAGTATCTATTTTTGTTAACTCTAAAATCCCTTTTGTACATTTTGATACTATTACAGATTCGATTAGAAGATATTTAATAGTCACTGGTTTATTATGTGGTCAAAAGGTAGCTGTGGTGCGTGTATATGCACTTAATTCAGACCGTCCTGAATTTTTAAAGTTTTTTTCTGAGTTACCGAATCTGAATGAATATAAGCTGATCATGGGTGGTGACTTTAATTGCTGTCTAAATCCGGCAATTGACAGTTCATCAACCAATCCGTCACTTCCTAATAAAGCAGCGGCCTGTATTAATTCTTTTCTAATAGAATATGGCCT
Source organism: Hypanus sabinus (assembly GCF_030144855.1). NCBI lineage: Eukaryota > Metazoa > Chordata > Chondrichthyes > Myliobatiformes > Dasyatidae > Hypanus > Hypanus sabinus. The sequence goes on along the minus strand of NC_082711.1, from coordinate 118,547,755 downwards.
GGTTGATATTTGGAGATATAAACACCCCAACGACAAAGATTTTTCTTCTTTTTCACACGTTCATCATAAATACTCAAGAATTGATTACTATTTTCTAGGTACACGCTTGTTACACTCTGTTGCCGGGTGTACGTATGATGTCATTGCATTGTCACACCTGTAAAATTAACTCTGAAGCTCGCTGATAGTCTTTTGAAAATGTCACAGTGGAGATTGAATCCCATATTGTTGCAGGATCCAGCTTTTGTTAGTCTTATTAAGGAGCAAATTTCTATATTTTTTGAACATGATACAACTGAAGGAATGTCAAATTTGGTTATATGGGATATGATGAAATCCTTTCGTAGGGGACAGATAATTTCATATTCAGCAGGTTTAAGAAAGAAAACTAAAGTGGAACTGTTAGTGCTTACTAATAAAATTAGAGAGATAGATAGAGTGTATTCAGTAAACCTACTGAAGATCTATATAAGGAAAGGGTTGAACTTCAAACACAATATGATTTACTTCTGACTTTTTACATCGAACAGCAAATTTTTAAATCTAAAATTTCATTTTATATACATGTAAGTAAATCAGGTAAACTCTTAGCTGGTCAGTTAAAGGCAAACATGGTTGGAAGACAGATTTTGAAAATATGCAGAGCAGATAGAACTGAAACATTAGACCCTTATGAAATTAATAAGATATTTATGAATTTCTATTCCAATCTTTATAAATTTGAATTCTCTGACAATACTTTTATTATGAACAGATTTTTGCAAAAATTAAATATACATAAAATTTTGACTCAAGGTGTTATTATACTAGATACACCTATTAAACAAAAAAAAAAGCTGAAGCTATATCCTCTATGCAACAAGGGGAAAGCTCTGGGACCAGATGGATATACAGTGGAATTTTATAAGACCTTCAATGAAATGCTTATACCACATCTTTGTCAAACTTTCACTGATTCTATATCCTCTGGGAATCTTCTGAAAACTTTTTATGAGGCATTAATTTCATTGATTCCTTAAAAAGGAAAAGATTTATCTGAATGTGCATCCTATAGACCTATTTCCTTACTGAATGTGGATTTTAAAATTGTCTCTAAGATTTTAGCCAATATACTTGAGAATGTTTTGCTTACTGTTATCTCAAATGATTAAAGTGGATTTATTAAAAATAGGTATTCACATTTTAATTTTTGAAGATTGATAAATATTATTTATTCCCCCTCAGTTAAAGAATCTGAATGTATTGTATCTCTGGATGCAGAGAAAGCTTTTGACAGGGTGGAATGGTCTTATTTGTTTCAGGCTTTGAAGAGGTTTAATTTCAGTCTGGAATTTATTTCCTGGATCAAACTGATTTATCAAGCCCCAGTGGCTGCAGTTATAACTAATAATCAAAAATTTCCTTATGTTAGATTATATAGACAACCCATCAGGGTTGTCCTCTCAGTTCTTTATTATTTTATTTGGTTTTAGAACCACTTGCTTTGCTCTTAGGGATTCTAATTCTGTTAAGGGTATTAAGAGAGGGGATAAACTACATAAGGTTTCATTATACGCAGAGGATTTATTAGTTTACATTTCAAACCTTAGGAAATCTATTCCCTTTATTTTATCCATATTTACTGAATTTACTATTTTGTCTGGATATAAACTAAACTTACATAAAAGTGAATTATTTCCCATTAATAATTACTCTGATTATTATGATCAAATACACTTTAATGTTGCTAAAAATTATTTTATTTATCTTGGTATTAAAATTACTAAAAATTTTAAAAGACTTATATAATTTCCTTCCTCTAATTGACTATACACAACAAATGTTTTCCAAATGGTCACCTATGACGATGTCATTAAGTTGTCGAATAAATGCTATAAAAATGGTAATCTTACTGAAATTTTTATATGCATTTCATGTGGTTCCATAATTTGTCCCAAAAATGGTTTTTGACAGAATAGATTCCATGATTCTGTCATACATTTGGAATAATAAAATCTCTAGAGTGAATAAATCTTTATTGCAAAAATAAAAAAAAATGGAGGACTGATGTTACCAAACTTTAGATTTTATTATTGGGCAATTAATATTCATTATATCACATTTTGGGTTCACGGTATAGATGATCAGGACTGCCTTTCATGGTTACACTCAGAGGAGAGCTCGGTGAGGGGGTTTTCTTTGGTTTCTTTACTGGGAGCTCCTCTTCCTTCTTCGTTCTCTGGGATGGGTAGACAAGGTCTTGGTCCCATTGTTAAATATACATTAAAAATTTGGTCTCAGTTTCGCAGATTTTTTGAATTAAATAACTTTGTCCCCTCCAGTAATAGCCATTTTAACTTTTCCTTTAAATTTTGGATAAGGCTTTTTTAATATGGAAAACTTCAGGAATAAGAACTTTTTTACATTTGTTTTTAGAGGACTGTTTAATGTCTTTTTTGCAGCTGGTGGATAAATGTGATATATCTAATGCACATTTTTTTTTAGATATTTACAAGTTAGGAATTTTTTATGTGATTTCAATAGACAATAGACAATAGGTGCAGGAGTAGGCCATTCGGCCCTTCTAGCCAGCACCACCATTCACTGTGATCATGGCTGATCATACACAATCAGTACTCCATTCCTGCCCTCTCCCCATATCCCTTGACCCTGCTATCTATAAGAGCTCTACCTAACCCTCTTTTGACTGCATCCAGAGACTTGGCCTCCACTACCTTCTGGGGCAGAACATTCCACATATCCACCACTCTCTGGGTGAAAAAGTTTTTCCGCATCTCAGTTCTAAATGGCCTACCACTTATTCTTAAACAGTGGCCTCTAGTTCTGGACTCACCCATCAGTGGGAACATGCTTCCTGCCTCCGGCGTGTCCAATCCCTTAATAATCTTATATGCCTCAATCAGATCCCCTCTCATCCTTTTAAATTCCAGTGTTTCTGAGCCCAGTTGCTCCAATCTTTCAACATATGACAGTCCCGCCATTCCGGGAATTAACCTTGTGAACCTACGCTGCACTCCCTCAATAGCAAGAATATCCTTCCTCAAATTTGGAGACCAAAACTACACACAATACTCCAGATGGGGTCTCACCAGGGCCCTGTACAGTTGCAGAAGGACCTCTTTACTCCTACACTCAATACCTCTTGTTATAAAAGCCAGCATGCCATTAGCTTTCTTTACTGCCTGCTGTACCTGCATGCTTGCTTTCATTGACTGATGTACAAGAACACCTAGATCTTGTTGTGCTTCCCCTTTTCCTAACTTGACTCCATTTAGATAGTAATCTGCCTTCCTGTTTTTGCATTTATCCACATTAAACTGCATCTGCCATACATTTGCCCACACACCCAACCTGTCCAATTCACCCTGCATTCTCATAACATCTTCTTGACACTTCACACTGCCACCCAGCTTTGTGTAATCAGCAAAATTGTTAATATTACTTTTAATCCCTTCATCTAAATCATTAATGTATATTGTAAACAGCTGTGGTCCCAGCACTGAACCTTGCAGTACCCCACTGGTCACAGCCTGCCATTCCGTAAGGGACCTGTTAATCGCTACTCTTTGTTTCCTATCAGCCAGCCAATTTTCAATCCATGTCAGTACTCTGACCCCAATACCATGTGCCCTAATTTTGCCCACTAATCTCCTATGTGGGACTTTATCAAAAACTTTCTGTAAGTCCAGATACACTACATCCATTGGCTCTCCCTTGTCCATTTCTTACCAAATTATCTATTTATTCATTTATCAAATATGATACATGCTATATTTCAGCTTAAACCATTTCAAAAAGGATTGGTAGCCATTATATATAATCAGTTAATGAATTCACATATGATGCCTAATGATAAGATTAAACGTGCTTGGGAAATGGAACTTCAGCATTCACTTTCAGATGATCAATGGAATAAAATTTATTATTTAGTTAATAATTCATCTATCTGCGCATGTCACTCCCTAATTCAGTTCAAGATAGCGCATAGGGCCCATATGTCAAAAAACAAACTAGTGCATATTTTTTCTAATATTAATCCCACCTGTGGTAGATGTAACACTGAGGTGTCTACCCTAACTCATATGTTTTGGTCCTGTACAAAGTTAAATAATTTTTGGAGAGATGTTTTTAGAACATTATCAAAAGTCATAGGTGTGGACTTACAACCTAATTCACTTACGGCAAACTTTGGGATTATTCCAAAGGAAGCAGGAAGTGTTCCTGCTTCTGCTCAACAATTGACAGCCTTTTCAACTTTACTGGTCAGGAGAGCTATTTTGTTAAACTGGAAAGATTCTAATCCACTTACTGTTTCTTTTGGCTCTTCTCCATTCCATCTTGTTGAAGCCTGGAGAAAATTAGAAGTCGGACGTTCGATACATCTTTTAAATTCATGCAAACCTGGTGACCTTTTATTCAATATTTTCCTATGATCTATATTTTTTTCTGTATCTTTTTTTAGGTAATTTTCTCTCTCTCTCTCTCTCTCTCTCTGTGCGAAGTTTCAGATTTAATCAGAAGGATGTTTTCTTTTTTCTTTAGTAATTTTATCCTCAAATGGACTGCCCAGTCCTCTTTTTATTTTGTTTTAGGTTAGTTTAGTGGTTTTTTACCTCTTAATTATAAAAAAAAAATCCAGTCTTTTTTTTGTATGAATTGCCAAGAGGAGTTGTGGTTCTTTGTTTATATATAATAGCCCAGTATTATATTTACATGACTTTGACAGTATACATCCCTTTCATTGTTTTGTACGTTTATTGCATTATGTATTTGATATAACTTCTCCTCTGATTAAATTAATAAAAAGATTGAAAATGAAATGAAAATTCAAAAATCTGAGGTGTAAAGGGACTTTGGAGTTCCTATGTAAGAAAGGCAAATGCAATGTTAGCTTTCATTTCAACAGGACAAGAAGATAAAAGCAAGCATGTAATGCTGAGGGTTTATGAAGCGTTGCTCAGACTGGAGTGTTGTGAACAGTTTTGAAACCCCTACCTAGGAAAACATGTTCTGGCACTGGAGAGAGTCAGAAGCAGGTTTAACATCACTGTCATATGTCATGAAATTTGTTGACTTTGCAGTAGCAGTACAATGCAATAGGTAATAATAGAGAAAAATGTGAATTACAGTACATATATATTAAATAATTAAATTAATTATGTAGTGCAAAGATAGAAATAAAATACTATTGAGATAGTGTTCATGGATTCAAAGTTGGTTCAGAAATCTGATGGCAGAGGGGAAGAAACTACTTGAATTATTGAATTTGTGCCTTTAGGCTCCCATACCTCCTTTCTGATGGTACAATGAGAAGTCCTGGGGGTTGGGGTCCTGAATGATGGATGCCACCTTTTTGAAGCACTGGTTCTTGTAGATATCCTGGATATTATGGAGCCTAGAGCACATGATGGATCTGACGAAGTTGACAACTCTCTGCAGTTTACTTTGATCCTGTACAGTAGCAACCCCCTCAGACCAGACAGTGGTACAGCCAGTTAGAATGCTCTTGGTAGAAATTTTCGAGTGTTTTTGTTGACATACCAAATCTACCCAAAGTCCTAATGAAACGCAGTCGCTGTCTAGTTTTCTTTGCAGTTTTATCAATATGTTGGACGCAGAACAGATAACAAAAATGATTCTGGGAATAACATATGAGCAACGATTGATGTCTCTGTGCCTGTCCTCTCTGGAGTTTAGGATAATGAGGGGGGATCTCATTGAAATCTATTAAGGCCTAGATAGATAGGACATGGAAAGGATGTTTCCTGTAGTTTGGAAGTCTAGGACCAGAGAGCACAGCCTCCGAATACACGGACATCCTTTTGGAACAGAACTGAGGAGGAACTTCGTTAGTCAGAGGGTGGTGAATCTGTGGAATGCACTGGCACAGACGGTTGTGGAGGCCAAGTCATTGATTATATTTAAAGTGGAGGTTGGTAGGTTCTCGATGAGTCGGGGCATCAAAGGCTATGGGGAGAAGACAGGAAAATAGGGTTGAGAGGGAAAGTAAATCAGCCATGATGGAATGACAGTGCCGACTCGATGGGCCAAATGGCCTACATCTGCTCCAATGTGGTGTTATGGTCTTAGTCAGAAGCAACTATGCTTCACTTCCCTTGGCCTCTACTCCAGCCTTTCTCTTTGTGCATTTATTTTGTTCCCAAAGTAACCTTATTATAAAAGGAGACAAAATAAAGCTTTAATTAAGATGACAGAGTGCCAGACTTTGTGGAAAATGTCCCAGTAAAAGCCATGCCAACCCCCTCAGAGGTGTGTGTTATCTCATAAGGCAGTGCACTGACGGAAAATATAAATTGCTTCACCTGGGACGATGCTCTGCAGGTTTTGAAGATGGAGTCACTACCTGGGTTTACTCACATACCTGACCACTCTCCTCTTGCCCAGCAAAATCCATCAGATTCACCCTGATCTCATCAGCAAAAGGGAGTGAACTCAAAGAGACCAACAGGTTACACAGTACAGATGCCCTGAGAGCTCACTCCTGGTGGAGAGGTCCCGTCCATCACCCTAGTGGGTGGCAACACTTGCCTTCGGTTCCTGAAGCTTGGCCAGGCTTGGTATGGAAACACTGATACCCAGGGACAGAAAAGTCTACAAGAAGGTGGTGGACACAGCCCAGATCATCACAGGCAAAGCTCTTCACATCACTGAGCACAACTACACGGAGGGGAGGGCTGCCGCAGGAAGATCATCCATCATCAATGACCCACCATCCAGGCCATGCTCTCTTCTCACTGCTACTGTCGGGAAGGCGATACAGGAGCCTCAGGCCCAACACCACCAGGTTCGGCAATAGTTATTACCCAACCTTCAGAGTACCGAACTTCACTTGCCAGGTTAATGGTGGTTCGTAAGGCAGGAAATATGACTAAATACTTTATTAACAGCATTTTTTCTGTGGTGAACTATTAACACAAACCGTAAAGAAGCAAGCGAAGGTGAGGTTGACTCAAGGGTTGAGCTGTGTGGGTGCGATGCAAAATCAGAGCTTGGCATGTTCGATTAGAAGGGAGATTGAGGCATGATCAAGATGGAGTTGGAGTTGGAGTAAGCGTGTTGGAGAGGAGTCAGTGCAGAGGAGTTTTGGAGCCTGTCCACCTAGACTGGGAGAGAGACTGGACTGTTCTAAACACTGAAAAATTTGGAGAGGTGGAGAACAGCCACAGGCTTGGCAGCGGGCTACAGGCCCAGGCCCTAGTGTGGGGCACCACCCAGTGTTGACAATTTAAACACTGAGACAGATAGACTGAAAACAGAATACAGGGAGTTAGGAAGGAAGTTGAGAAGCAGGACCTCAAAGGCAGTCATCTTGGGATTACTGCCTGTGCCATGCGACAGTGAGGATAGGAATAGAGTGAGGTGGAAGGTAAATGCATGGCTGAAGAATTGGAGAAGGGGGCAGATTTCTGGATCATTGGGATCACTTTTGGGGCAGGTGTGACCTGTGTAAAAAGGACGGGTTGCACTTGAATCCCAGGGGGACCAATATCCTGGCCGGGAGATTTGCTAAGGCTTTTGGGAAAGTTTAAGCAAGAACTGCTGGGGGGGTGGGAATTGAACTGAAGTGACAGAGGAAGAAGCAGTTGGCTCACAAATAGAGAAAGCTTGGAGACAGTGTGAGAGGGAAGGCAGGCAGGCGATGGAGAAGGACATGCTCAAACCAATGGTATGAGATGTGTCATACTTTAATGCGAGGAGTATCATGAACAAAGCAGATGAGCTTAGAGCGAGGATCAGTACTTGGAGCTATGATGTTGTGGCCATTACAGAAACATGAATGGCTCAGGGGCAGGAATGGTTATTTCAAGTGCCAGGTTTTAGATATTTCAGAAAGGAGAGGAATGGAAGCAAAAGAGGTGGGGGCGTGGCACTGTTGATTAGAGATATTGTAATGGCTGCAGAAAAAGAGGAAGTCATGGAGGAATTGTCTATGGAGTCTCTGGGTGGAAGTTAGAAACAGCAAGGGGTCAATAACTCTACTGGGTGTTTTTTTTATAGAACCCCCAATAGTAAGAGGGACATCGAGCAGCAGATAGGGAGACAGATTCCAGAAAGGTGTAATAATAGCAGGATTGTCATGGTAGGAGATTTTAATTTCCCAAATATTGATTAGCATGTCCCGAGAGCAAGGGGTTTAGATAGGGTGGAGTTTGTTCAGGAAGGTTTCTTGACACAATATGTAGATAAGCCTACAAGAGTAGAGGCTGTACTTGATCTGGTATTGAGAAATAAACCTGGTCAGGAGTCAGATCTCTCAGTGGGAGAGCATTTTGATCATAGACAGTGATCATAATTCTATCTCCTTTACAGCAGCATTGGAGAGAGTTAGGAACAGGCAAGTAGGAAAGCGTTTAATTGAAGCAAGGGGAAACATGAGGCTATCAAGCACGAATTAGGAAGCCAAAATTGGGAACAGATGTTCTCAAGGAAATATACGGAAGAAATGTGGCAAATATTCAAGGGGTATTTCGGTGGAGTTCTGCATAGGTATGTTCCAATGAGACAGGGAAAGGATGGTAGGGTACAGGAGCCGTGATGTACAAAGGCTGTTGTAAATCTAGTCAAGAAGTTAAGAAATGTTAACAAAAGGTTCAAAAGACTAGGTAATGATAGAGATCTAGAAAATTATAAAGCTAGCAGGAAGTAGCTTAAGAATAAAATTAGGAGAGCCAGAAGGGCTTCATGAGAAGGCCTTGGCAGACAGAATTAAGGAAAACTCCAAGGCATTTTACAAGTATGTGAAGAGCAAGAGGACATAATGTGAGAGAATAGGACTAATCAAGTGTGACAGTGCGTGCTTGGATACAGAGGAGATGGCAGAGGTATTTAATGAATACTTTGTTTCAGTATTCACTATGGGAAAGGATCTCGATGATTGTAGGGATGACACAGTGGACTGAAAAGCTTGAACATGTAGATATTTAGAAAGAGGATGTGCTGGAGCTTTTGGAAAACATCAAGTTGGATAGGTCACTGGGACCAGAGGGAAAGTACCCCAGGCTACTGTGGGAGGTGAGGAAGGAGATTGCTGAGCCTCTGGTGATGATCTTTGCATCATCAATGGGGACAGGAGAGGTTCTGGAGGATTGGAGGGTTTCAGATGCTGTTCCTTTATTCAAGAAAGGGAGTAGAGATAGACCAGGAAATTACAGGCCAGTGAGTCTTACCTCAGTGTTTGGTAAGTAGATGGAGAAGATCCTGAGAGGCAGGATTTATGAACATTTGGAGAGGCATAATAGATTAGGAATAGTCAGCATGGCTTTGTCAAAGGCAGGTCATGCCTTACGAGCCTGACTGAATATTTTGAAGATGTGATTAATCACATCGATGAAATTAGAGCAGCTGACGTAGTGCATATGGATTTCAGCAAGGCATTTGATAGGGAATCCCATTCAAGGTTTATTGAGAAGGTAGGGAGGCATGGGATCCAAGGGGACATTGCTTTGTGGATCCAGAACTGGCTTGCCCACAGACGGCGAAGAGTGGTTATAGACGGGTCATATTCTGCATGGAGGTAGGTGACCAGTGGTGTTTATCAGGGATCTGTTCTGGGACCCCTAATCTTTGTGATTTTTATAAATGACCTGGATGAGGAAGTGGAGGGATGGGTTAGTAACTTTGCTGATGACACAAAGGTTAGGGGTGTTGTGGATAGTGTGGAGGGCTGTCAGAGTTTACAGCGGGACATTGATAGGATGCAAAACTGGGCTGAGAAACGGCAGATGGAGTTCAACCCAGATAAGTGTGAGGTGGTTCATTTTGGTAGGTCAAATATGATGGCAGAATATAGTATTAATGGTAAGACTCTTGGCACTGTGGAAGATCAGAGGGATCTTGGGTTCCAAGTCCATAGGACACTCAACATTACTGCGCAGGTTGATTCTGTGGTTAAGAAGGTGAAAGGTGCATCGGCCTTTATCAATCCTGTGATTGAGTTTAGGAGCCGAGAGGTAATGTTGCAGCTATATAGGACCCTGGTCAGACCCCAGTTGGAGTACTGTGCTCAGTTCTGGTCACCTCACTACAGAAAGGATTTGGAAACTATAGAAAGGATGCAGAGGAGACTTATAATGATGTTGCCTGGATTGGAGAGCATGCCTTATGAGAATAGGTTGAGTGAACGAAGAATGAGAGGTGAGCTGATGGAAGTGTATAAGTTGATGAGAGGCATTGATTGTTGTTTAGTCAGCAGCTTTTTCCCAGGGTTGAAATGGCTAGCACGAGAGGGCACAGTTTTAAGAAAGTAGGTACAGAAGTAGGTACAGAGGAGATGTCACGGGTAAGTTTTTTTTTACTCAGAGAGTGGTGAGTGTGTGGTTTGAGCTGCTGGCAATAGTGGTGGTGGCAGAAATGATAGTGTATTTTAAGAGACCCCTGAATGGGTAAATGGAGCTTAGAAAAATAGAGGGCTCTAGGAACCCTAGGTAACTCCTATGGCAAAGATATGTTCAGCACAGCTTTGTGGGCTGAAGGGCTTGTATTGTGCTGTAGGTTTTCTATGTTTCTCTGTTAAAAGGCAGAATGTTGGGACCAGAGGCAGGGTCAGGTCCAAGTATGGGACACCACCCAGTGGTTCGACAATTTACACATTGACTCAGATAGACTGAAAAAGCAGAATGTTGGGACCGGAAGCAGGGTCAGGCTGATTTCTCTTGCTCTTTCACAACATTTGCTCCTCTCTTGGCAGTTCTGAGGCTGTGAAACTGCCTTTTTGGCTCCAAGTTTTGTATCTGCAAGTAATTTGCCCCTTTGTGTGATGAACTGAGGCTGAGGCTTTGGGCCTGCTCTGGCTCCTCTGGCCTCTGGGTGTATGGATGAGAAAATCGGCAGAGAAGGCAAAAGCTGCATCTATAGACAAGAGTAAACGGTCGATGTTTCAGTCCGAGACCTTTCATCAGAACAAACGTCCAGGTCTGTGGCTGGGTTGATTTGGAATGGTCTCGCTTGCCTTTATTGTTTGCAGGATTTGTGTTTCTTTTCTCTCTCTGCATTGGGTGTTGGTCTTTTGCTTAATTGGGTTATTCGGGTTTCATGCTTTGTGGCTGCCTGTAAGCAGACAAATCTCAAGGTTGGATAATTTGTACATACTTTGATAATAAGTGGACTTCTTTGAACCTTAATTCTGAACTGATTTCATTACCTAGGGACAAACTTCTGAAAGGACTCTACGACTCTTGCTCGGAGCATTATTATTTATTATTACCACAATTATTTTTATTGGTGTAGTTTGTCATCTTTTGCACATTGTCTCTTAGTCTTTGTGTTATAGTTTCAGATTGAGTTTATTGAATTTCTTTATTTTACTACGAATGTCTGAAAGAAGATGAATCTCAAAGTATTTGGTGATATACCTCCGAAGTTGTGGAATCAATTCAGAGTTGGTAAATTTATTTGAACTTTGAGGCTCCCTTGACAGTGCCCAGGAAGAGTGATGGTCTTTCTTGTCTCCTCTGGTGCACAGCTACCCCCTCAGTGATCTATTTTGATCCAAAAGTTCAAAGTAAATTTATTATCAATGGATATACAGGTCACCGTATACCTGCCTTGAGATTTGCTTTAAGAAAATAAAGAAATACAATATAGTTTATGAAATCTATAAATAACAAAGACTGACAAACAACCAATGTGCAAAAGCGGACAAGCAATAAAAGAAAAATGCATCGAGAATACTGAGCTGTAGAGTCGGTGTGAGTCTACGGGTTGTGGACGTAGCTCAGCATCAAGTTGAGTGAAGTTATTCTTGCGGGTTTAGGAACCTGATAAGATGGCACCAGCAAACCACAGCAACATTCTGTGGGCTAAATGTACCTCTTTCCAATTACTCTCACTGCAATCTGCAGTATATTTTTTCATTTTAAGCAATATGCTTTTAAATCGATTTAATGATCTGTAGATTTTGCGATCTGATAAATGTCTCGGCAGACTTAGCCCCCGAACAAGCAGGTATGGCACCTTTATGCTGATAAATGCTGATCACCATGGCTGGAAACGAGGCAGGAGGGAGTGTCTCCAAGCCAGGCTGAAACACAAAGGGATGAGGCCCCTCTACCCAGCATTTTGTTAGCAAATGTGCAGTGGCTGGAGAACAAAACTGAGGATCTGAGGGCAAGGGTGTTGTATTAGAGAGAAGTGTGAGACTGTTGAGTTCTCTGTTTGAACGTAACATGGCTTACTACCAGCACGCCAGATATGGTGATCAGACCCGAGGGTTTCTCGATTCACAGGATGGACAAAACTGCTGATTCAGAAAAGGCATATGTGTTCCATTACAAACTTGCAGTGTTGTTCCAATGTGGTGGTTTTGTTGAACTCGTGTTCCCCCACCCTTAAACACCTGACTGTTTAATGCCATCCATTTTATTTACCCAGCGAGTTCTCCATAATCCTGACCGCAGTTGATATACAACCAGCGGCCGACTATCAACAATACTGCATGATACTGTCTCCAAATGAGGAACAGTCTGTCCCAAAACATTTCAAATCATAGTCAGGGACTACAAGCAGGCTTGCTTGAAGAAAACCCTGTCCAAATACCAACAGCATATCACCTGTAGCATCAGAGGTCGCAACACATAAGACCACTGTCATATGTCTACTCTTCCATGGCCAGACCACATCTCAGTAAATCAGATCACTTGACTGTCCTTCACCCTCTTGCACACAGGCAGAGTCTAAAGAGTAAAACTCCGGAGATTAGCACAACAAAGGGTGGTCATGGGAGGTAGAGGAGTGGCTAAGAGATTGCTTCGAGTCAGTGGGCTGGGCCGTGTTCAAGGACTCAGCTGTGGATCAGGATGACTACACCATGATCGTCACAGACTTTGAGTGTGTCCCCACAAAATCACTCAGAATCTTTCCCAACCAGAAGCCCTGGATGAACCGTGAGATCTACAGTCTGCTGAGGGCCAGATTGGACACGTTCACAGCTGGTGACCATGAAGGTTACAGGAGATCTAAGTGCAATTTGCGGAAAGTAATCTCATGGGTGAAGTGGCAATTCTAGACTAAACGAAGAATGCTCGACAGTTGTGGCAGGGCTCGGATACCATCACTGCTTATTACGTTAAATCAAGCGACATAGGCGACAACAGGGCTTCGCTCCAGATGAAATCAATGTCTTCTATGCTCACTTTGTCCTTCAGAACTGGGAGGAATTATCACAAACTTCCACAGACCCAAATGATCCTGTGATCTCTGAGGCCAATATGTGAGCAGCCTTCAGGAGGGGGATTCACAAAAAGCATCTTGCTCAGACAGGGTAGCTGGCCAAGTACTAAAGACCTGTGCTGATCAGCTGTTTGGAGTGTTCACTGAGATCTTTAAACTCTCACTTCGATAGTCTGAGGTACCCACCTGCTTCTATCAGGGTTCGATTATATCAGTGCCTAAGAAGGTAACCTGCCTCAGTGGTTATCATCCAGTAGCACTTACATCCACTGTGATGAAGTGTTTTGAGAGGTTTGTGTTGAAACATATCAGCTTGTGCCAGAGAAGTGACTTGAATCTGCTCCAGTTTGCCTACCGGAGCAACAGGTCCACAGCAGATGCCATCGCATTGGCTCTTCACTCAATCCTGGAAAATCTGGACAGCAAAGATCCATACATCAGGATGTTCTTTATCGAGGGACTTCCAGTGAGGCATGAGGCAAGATGGCAACATGGCACTGAGCGCTGACATAAAACCCTCCTTTTTCAAGTTATTCAGGGTTCATAGACAGTCTAAATACAAGGTTGAGTTGGAGAAAGCTCTTACTAAAAATATGGCCTCAAAAATTCAAACTCAACCAAGAAACAAGATACCAGCAGACGACACCAAGCTAGCGATTCATCTGAGGAAATAGCTATGCTAATTAAGCAAACAATGGCAACGGAGATGGAATCGCTGCAAGAAACAGTAGCTCACATGCTAAAGGAGTCACTGGAAAAGGCTCTCGACCCCATACAGAAGCATATGGCAGAGAATGGTAACATTCTCAGGTCGTTAAAGGAGCAAGCGGACATCCATGCTAAAAAATTTAGCACGATCTTCAACAAAATAGAGAACATTCAGGTTTGCTTATGCAAGAATGAGAAAGTTACTAACTCCTGTCTCGCGGAGGTGACTAAGATAAGGAAGAAGCTAAACGACTTGGAGGACAGATCCAGGAGAAACAATGTGTGGCTGGTCAACCTATCAACAATATACCTGGCGATTTTGAAAGTGAACATCAAGGGCATGAAGATGTCGTTTAACTCGGCAGAGGAAACAAAAGAAGCTCTGAAATTATCGGTGCTGGGAGATATGGAAGAAGACCATGGGCAAAGTCCACATGCCCCTCAGGAGGAGATGGAACTGTATTAAGAGCTTGGACTAGCCTGTATGCGCAGTCTAACAGGCACGGGCAAATTCTAGGTGTGACATTCTCTGGTTATACTTTTACTGGAAAGTCATTCGTTGCATTTTTGTATTTAGTTAATTAAGGGGCCAATTTGTTTCTGAGTATTGCAGGTCAGAGTTTTAAGGTGATATTCAATATCCCCAATTGTCATACTTCATCAAGAATGAAGCTGAAAAACAGCAGTTTGTTCTGAATAACTTAGAACGTTATGTCTCCAGTAGTCTTGTTTACGTTCCTGGGCACCAGATAAGATAGCACTGGAGCCATCGCCAAGTGACGATCTGTTAAAGCGACAGTTTCTCACTAGAGAGCTGTTGGGGTCCTGATAATGTGTTATACTATATTTGAGAAGGAAATGGTTTTAATTATATAGGTTAACGGGTTTGTCCAGGTTTTTTTTCTTTTCTCTATGATATGATTGTCTATGAGAACTGCTTTACCTTTCTAATTTGTTGTTGCTAGAGGGGGGCAGTTAATGTCAGTGTTCGGTGTTTGACATTGCTAAGTGACACTCACAGATGTTACAAAGTAAAGGGTTGAATATGAGGGGTGATGGGAGGGGGGGGGTGGGAAGGGGGTAACTCAGGGCTCCACCACCGACTTACAACAACAGAGCCAGGGGAAGATGAGCAACACTGATAAATTAGAAAATCTTACTATTCTATCATTTAATGTTAGAGGATTAAACTCTCTCTACAAACGTTCAAATGTTTTAGGTTTCTTATGCAGGAAGAAAATAGATATTGCACTGTTACAGGAAACATATCTTAAACCTAATGACATTCCCAGGGTTCAAAACCGCTTTTATAAACCCGTTGTGGCTTCAGCTGATGGTACTCGTACCAAAGGAGTTATGATATTAATGAGATGTAATATTAATGTAGCAATTGAAAGGACAATAAAGGACGTCTAGCTTTTTGCTGTACATCCATTCAGGGTAAAAAAGTTGCATTCATTAGCCTATATGCCCCAGCTATTTTCAAGGTTGAATTTTTTCCCTCAATTACCTCACAATTACTGAAGATAACTGACTACCAACTATACGTTGGTTCGGACATGAATGCTTTGGTAAACATTAACCTTGATAAATCTTCCTCAACTATATCAAGCTCTCAAGAATCTGCTTCCAAACCACTTAATCTTTTTCTAACGGATTTAAATTTAATTGATATGTGGAGGGTGTATAATTCATCTGCTAAAGACTATACCTTCTTCTCCACAAGACATAAAACTTTCTCTCGGATAGATTACATTCTTGTATCCTCTGGTCTGCTGCCTTTAGTACACTCAATAGAATTTTTGCCCAGACATTTATCTGATCACAACCCAGTAATATCTACTTTTAATTATGGCAAAATTATAAATAAGGCTACTAGGTGGAGGTTTAACTCCACCCTTCTAAAAAACGACAAATTTCTATCACAACTGAGAACAAAACTGACAGAATTTATGAATTTAAATAAAAATAGTGTCTCAGATGTGACAGTGATTTGGGCCTCCATCAAGGGTTTCTTACAAAATAACGCCATATGGTTCAGTACCCATCTACAAAAAAGCTGGCTTCAAAAAATTTCCACCCTAGAAGAACAATGTAAGGTTTTCAAAAATGATCTCAAAAGGAGATACACCATAACAAAAGGAAACAAGCTCAAAACAAAACAAGCAGAATTAAATGATTTATTAAGAAGCAGGGCAGAATATATGATCCATATAACCAAACATACGTGTTAAGTAGAAGGCAGCAGACCGAACCATCTTTTGGCACTAACGCTCAAACAACAGGAAGCTAAAAGGGCTACACCAGCGATTAGGTGTACTAAACGTGGAGTCGTATCTTCAACAGAGGAAATAAATGAGACATTCAAGAATTAAAGAATTGTATACAATTGGCTCAGTTCCTTCTGAGAATGACTTCACCGATTTTTTTTAGTGGATTAGACCTCCCTACGTTGTCATTGGAGATCACCAAAACTCTAGACTCTCTTATTACACTGGATGAGCTACTGAAAGCAGTCAAAGCTACAAATAGATGCTGTATGCCAGGTATAGATGGCATACCTGTGGAACTTTACCTAGCACTTTGGGATATTCTTGGATCAGTATGGTTAGAAACATTAAATTATGCTTTTGGAAATGGCACTTTCCATAGAGATCTAAACACAGCCCTGATCACAGTTATACCCAAGTCTGGTAAGGACCCCTTGGAGTGTGCCAATTACCATCCAATCTCCTTGATAAATGCCGACCTCAAGATATTTTCCAAAGTCTTAGCCAGTAGACTTGAGACAGTAGTTGGGATAATAATTAACCCAGATTAGACGGGCATTATCAAGGGGCATCTCGCATCTGATAATATTCACCGGCTCTTACAAATACTGAGTGCAACACATAAAATTCCACCTGCTGAAAAAGCATTCTTTTGTCTTGAATGGCCATATCTTTGGAGAGTTCTTAAAGAATTTAAGTTTGGTGATAAATTTATTAATATGATTCAAACATTGTATGCTAATCCTTCAGCCCGGGTATGTGTAGGAGGAGGTTTCTCAGAGTTATTTGACATAGGATGGGGCACATGACAAGGGGACCCTTTGACCCCTTTAGTTTTCACTATATCTATTGAACTACTTGCACAGAGAAACTCTCCTCAGATCTCCCCTATTACAATAGGTACAATTTCACATTCGCTATCACTTTACGCTAGTTTATATAGTTTATATGGCAAATGTTCAACAAACTCTCCCCTGTGATTTAAAAACACCGGAGCAATTTGGATTTCTTTCAGGATACAAAGGTAATTTGTCAAAATCAGCAATGAAGCTGATTAATATGGATAAAAGTAAAGTGTCTCTCCCTCCCCAAATCATGGTTACAAATGAGGTCCGCTACTTGAGTATTAAAGTTAATACTTCCTTATCATTTGTGGCTAAAACAAATTACTCTTTAATTTTGAAAAAAGTAGAAGATGGAGACACCTGCCAGCATCAGTCCCAGCCCGTATATCGGTCATTAAAATGAACATTTTACCCCGCATTAATTTTATCAGCTCAATGATCCCACTTGCACCTCCAGCAGGATATTGGCAAAAATTGGACTCCTTACTACAATGCTATGTTTGGAACGGTAAACGACCCAATATAAAGTGGTCAACTCTACAATTCAAAAAGTCAGATAGGGGATTGGCATGTCCAAATTTTAAATTGTATCACTGGGCATTTGTACTAAAAAGTCTTAGCTATTGGATGGAGGAGGATAAAGTTTCATGATGGAAAAATATAGAACAAGAGCTAATAGCACCAATAAGGTTGAAGGACTTTTTCCTTACAGAAAGAATTTTTCTACCAAAAAATGTGATTTATATTACGGTCCAATTTTAACCCATGTGCTACAAGTGTTTAGAGCAGCAGAAAAATTCCTAAAATTTAAAAGCTTATGGTGCAAGTCATCTCCATTATGGAACAATAATCATTTTCTATCTGGGGGGGGGGAACCATTCACTAACAGAACTTGGGAAGATAAAGGTATTGCTACTCTTCAAGATATTAATGGGGCAAGTACTATCCTTAGCTTTCAAGAACTGATCTTGATATAATATTGATAAACACTCTCTTTTCTACTTTAGAGTAAGATCAGCTTGTAAAGCCTACGGGGTTCCCTGAGGTCAGATTTAAAGGACTATCCCATTTTAAGTTGGATACAGGGTGCTCCAAAACAGATAGTGTCATATATCTATGATAAATTAAACTCACAGAATTATATGCCCACATCAGGAATGAAAGCCTGGGATAGGGACATATCTGAATTGGGACAAGACTTAGACTGGGATGGGATTTGGGATAATGCTGCCGGTGCTTCGAAAAACCCAAATCATCGGT
Organism: Hypanus sabinus; assembly: GCF_030144855.1. Taxonomy (NCBI): domain Eukaryota; kingdom Metazoa; phylum Chordata; class Chondrichthyes; order Myliobatiformes; family Dasyatidae; genus Hypanus; species Hypanus sabinus. The sequence continues at coordinate 118,529,484 of NC_082711.1, read as the reverse complement.
ATATACACTTGAAATTTTGTCATGGAGCATATCTAACACCAAGAATTAGACATCATATGGAACTGGTTTCTGACCCATATTGCTCATTTTGCCCCCACGGAACCATTGGCTGTTTTATACATGTTGTATGGGAATGTCCAGGGGTTTTGGTTTGTGGGGGAAGATTATCAGTACTCTTACGGAACTAATGGGGGTACAATTACCAATGGACCCCACTGTACATCTTCTAAATGCTGACTCACCTTTCCCTTACGGAAAAAACATGCAAAGTCTGGCTGGCAGGTCTGACTGCAGCTAAGAAGATTGTAGTCCGGCTTTGGAAACCTCCCCATGATATTTCATATATTCACTGGCTTCAGAGCTTTATAGACATTTCTTACTTGGAACTTCCATCAGCAAGAGTAAATGATGCACTACCAAACACAATCTTAATGTGGACATATTTGATATCTAACTAAAAAGATCTTTTGTTAAAATAGGAATGCTTTGTCTGTGTATGCACTACTATGCAGTTGGTGGGTGGAGGGGAGGGGGTAGAGGGGGGATGGTGAGGAAGGTTGGGGGGTGGCTGGGTTAAATAGTCAAAATGTAATTGGTAATTGGTTGTATTGAATGTAATTTGTTGGTGTTCCACTAAAAAATTAGTAAAAAAAAAAGGATGCTCTTTATCGACTGCAGCTTGACATTCAATAGCATTGTCCACTGAAAACTAATTAGTAAGCTTCAAAACCTTGGCCTCAATACCTCCTTGATTATAATTTGATCCTCGGTTACCTCACTTGCAGACCCTAGTCAGATCAGATTAGAAACACCCCCTCCTCCAAAATCTCCATTAGCTCAGGTTCACCTCAGGCTGTGTGCTTAGACCTCTGCTCTACTTGCCTTACACTTGTGATGGTGTGGCTAAACTGTATGTTCAAGTTTGTTTACGACACCGCTGTTATAGGGGGAATCAAAGGTGATGACAAATCAACATACAGGAGGGAGATACAAAATCTGGCTGGTTGGTGCCATAACAACAACCTCTCACTCAATATCAGCAAGACCCACGAGCTGATTATTGACCTCAGGAGGAGAAATCCAGAGGTCCAGGATCCAGTCCTCATGGGAGGATCAGAGGCAGAGGGGGGTCAGCAACTTTAAATTCCTCTAGATTATTATTTCGAGAGACCTGCCCTCATGGCAGGCCGCAGGGTTCCCGGGCAGGGCTGCCTCTCAGGCGGGAGCACAGAGGCCTGGGTCAGTCACGGATACCTGGGCAGGTGTGGGGCACAATCCATGGCAAATGAGGGGAGGAAAGGATAGGAGTCCCTAGGGCGGGCCGTATAGATCCCGGGCAGGGCCACCTCCCAGGCAGAAAACACAGAGGCCTGGGCCAGTCACAGACACCTGGGCAGGTGCAGGTCACAACCCTTAGGGAGCAATAGGTGGAAGGAGCAGAACCCCCACCAGGCATCAGCAGTCCAGCCGGACCTGCCCGACAGAGGCAACGGGTAGGAAGGGGCAGAGCCCCTGTTGGGCAGCGGCAATATGGCCAGACCCATCCGACAGAGGCAACAGGTAAGAAGCTGGGTCCAGGGTAAGCAGCAGAACTACAGTGATCCACCGCGTACATTGGTAAATTGGGAAAGGCAACCAACAGCATGGCAGTGCAAGCAAGTAGAATAAGGCAGAACAGCAGAACCAGCACACAGGAGAGAAGCAGGGGAACAAGGCCAACCAGATAGAGCATATACAGGATAGGCCAGGCCAGCAACCAGGGCAGAACAGGACACAGACAGGATTCAGAGCTGACAGAACAGACAAATGCAGAACAAAACAACCACCCACCCAGTCTCTGTCCCACGGCCCCTTATAAACACCTGCAGCCAAATTAGCCACAGGTGTGCATCTTTGATCCGGGATGATCTTAACAGGCTCAAAGGGGCCGGGAGGGACAGCTGCAAGACCCGGAGTCCAGAGCACTCGGACCGGATCGAGATCCAGAACGTGGATTCCAGACCGGAACGGACCCTGACACTCACACACAATGCGTAAAACAAAATATTACCATTAATAAGTTAATAAAATGTAATTATATGTGCATGTAGAGCACAGCACAGGTAAACAATATAATAAACAGGTAAACAGTGAACAGGTGAACAGTAAATGAATACGGTTATCTCTCGGGGTCCGAGGAAGACTACATTGTGCAGGGTGGCAGTATGTTTTTTACGAGACCAAGTTGTGAGTTCGACATCAACCCAGCATGGATGGAGAGCACGCTCGGGGGCGGCCTGTCACTGGATCGAACTGGGGAATCTCCATTCTTGAGCCTGGCGCTGATCTCACTGTGACACAAGCTGACCTTTTGCACAATGTAACCAGTGCGTGAAAGATATTAAAGTGGAAGAGCCTTGCACAGAGACGATCCCACTCTCTCGGCCTCAGAAGTCAGGATCCAGTGGCACAAAGAATCATTACATCTGGCATCTTCCTTGGCTGCATTGGATGGTCGCATCTTCTTAAGTGCTCTGCCGCACCCTACACACTCCACAATGCGCTGCTCCAATGCCTTCTCAGCCATTGAACCCTGAACAGTAAACTGTGAACAGGTCGCTGTCCGAGTGAGATCTTGGTCATCGGGACTGGAGAGAACGGGCGAAGAAGTTGGTAGAGGGAAGTGAAGGAGTACAACCTGAAAAGCTGATAGATGAAGCCAGATGAGGGGGAAGCCAGACTATTGGAAAGCTGGGCAATGATTCTATGATCTGCGTTAAGGAGGGAGAGAACACATTGAGATTGTTAAAACTGGTAATGACTCCATTCAGACAGCAGGATGATGGCTGCCTTGCACCACACAAAGAGCATTTTCCCCATCACTGGGAATCTCACAACAGCAACTTTATGGTCAGCCTGTCACACTCCTGGGCTGTTGAAGGGCAGTGAACAACTCTCCAAATCTTCCCACAATGAAACCAAAGGGATCAGAGCCCCACCCCCATTCTGAATCCCCATAAAGAGAGCAGAGCCCCACCCCTGACTAAAATCTGGAACTGTACAAGAAGCGGGTAGAACTTCAAACTAAATTTGACCTTATTTCCACTCAACCAGTTCAACGTCAACTTCTTGAAAGCAAGAGCCGATTTTATATTCATGGTGATAAACCTGGCAAGATCTTAGTTAACCAACTGAGACGCTCGAAAGCTAAACAACATATTACAAAAATGCGAATGGGAAATGGGAATATTACTTCGAATCATTCTGAAATTAATGATACATTTTAAGAATGATACTCCACTTTACACCTCCGAATCTTTAAATGATAATATTTCTGTTGACCATTTTTTAAATAGTTTGAATATTCCTTTGCTCTCCTCTGACTTTAAAGTATACCTCAATGAACCTTTATTACTAGAAGAAATATCCACTGCCATGTCTACACTGCAGTTGGGTAAATCTCCTGGACCTGATGGGTTTTCTGCAGAATTTTATAAATCATTTTCTTCACTACTTTCATCTCAGTTAATTTTAGTTCTATCTGATTCATTTAAACATGGTAAATTGCCACTATCATTTAATGAGGCATGTATTATTCTTTTAGCTAAAAAAGGTAAAGATCCAACAAATTTATATTGCTATATAAATATATATCTGCTATATTTATGTCCCACTGTTTCTGTTTTGACCAACTCTCAGCAATCCCAGTCTTTTAGCCTTAAACGTGGCACTCGACAAGGATGCCCTTTAAGTCCCTTACTTTGAACAAAACAAAAGAGATGGTTGTTGACTTCAGGATGGCACGGAGCGACCACTCCCCACTGAACATCGACGGCTCTTCGGTAGAGATAGTTAAGATCACCAAATTTGGTGTTCACCTGGCGGAGAATCTCACCTGGTCCCTCAACACCAGCTCCATAGCAAAGAAAGCCAAGCAGCGTCTCTACTTTCTGCAAAGGCTGAGGAAGGTCCATCTCCCCTCCCCCCCATCCTCATCACATTCTACTGGGGTTGTATTGAGAGCATCCTGAGCAGATGCATCACTGTCTAGTTTGGAAATTGCACCATCTTGGATCACAAGACCCTGCAGCGGATAGTGAGGTCAGCTGAGAAGGTCATCTTCCTGTCATTACAGACCTTTAGACTACACGCTGCATCTGGAAGGCAAACAGCATTATGAAAGAACCCATGCACCCCTCATACAATCTATTCTCCCACTTGCCATTTGGGAAAAGGCACCGGAGCATTCGGGCTCTCACAACCAGACTATGCAGCAGTTTCTTCCCCCAAACTATCAGTCTCCTCAATACCCAGAGACTGGACTGACAGCAACTTACTGCCCTCTACTGTGCCTATTGTCTTGTCTATTATTTATTGTAATGCCCACACTGTTTTGTGCACTTCATGCAGTCCTGGGTAGGTCTGTAATCTAGTGTGGTTCTTTTTTCTGTGTTGTTCTCATGTATTTCAGTGTAGTTTTTGTACAGTTTCAGGTAACACCATGGTCCTGAAAAACATTGTCTTGTTTTTACTGTGTACTGTACCTGCAGTTATGGTTGAAATGGCAATAAAAAGTGACTTGAATTTGAACTTGAACTTTTGATTTGGCTAGAGAGCCACTGGTGATCGCGTTTCGAAGTCGTCCTGAATTTATGGGGATTTGGAGGGGAGGTGTTGAGCATAAAGTTTCTCTTTGTGCCAACAATCAGTTACTTTTTGTATCAAATCCATCCACTTCCTTAATCTCAATGTTTTTATTTCTTGATCAATTCAGCCAGCTTTCTGGTTATAAACATAATTTACATAAGAGTGAACTCTTCCCGATTAATAGAGAAGCACAAGCATTGGTATTTCATGACCTCCCTTTTAAAGTAGTTAATAATCTATTTACTTATTTACTTACCTTGGTATTACAGTAACAAGGAACTTCAAGAATCTTTTTTTGAGAAAATTTTGCGAATCTTTTAAATTCTACAAAACAGAGTTTTACACAATGGTCACCCTTACCTATGTCCCTGGTAGGTTGAATTAATGTTATTAAAATGTATATCCATCCTAAATTTTTACACTTATTTCAGTTTTTACCAGATTTTATTTCTAAAGCTTTTTTTGAATCGTTAGATTCTATCATTTTGTCCTATCTATGGAAGGGTAAACATTCTAGACTTAATAAAGCTTACCTTCAAAAATCAAAAAAGGATGTGGCATGGCTTTGCCTTACTTCCGTTTATATTATTGGGCAGCCAATATTTGCTGTCTTACTTTTTGGTCCTTTTTTTATAATCAGTCTGACTGTCTAAAATAGGTGACAATGGAGTTGAACTCTACTAAGGATATCTCTATTTCTGCACTTGTCTCTTGCCTAGACTAATTGTTAAACTTCTTATTAGACATATTCTGAGAATATGGGCTCAGTTTAGAAAATATAATGGCTTTCGTGGTTTCTCTCTCTCTACTATCTTACACAACCATCTTTTCCTACCTTCTATGCAAGACTCAACATTTCATGATTGGTATAGAAAGGGCACTAGGTGCTTTGAAGATCTTTTCATAAATAATCGTTTTGCAACTTTTCAACAACTGTCTGTAAAGTTTAATCTACCTAATACCCATTTCTTTAGATACCTTCAAATTAGACATTTCATTAACCCTTTATTATCTAATTTTCCTGAGATGCCTGAGAAAAACATTGTGGACCTCTTTCTTTGTATAAATCCATTTGGTAAAGGCTTAATATCTTTTATTCATGATAAATTAGTAATATTGAGGTGTGCCCCCTTTGATAAAATTAGAACTGCCTGGGAGCATGATTGAAATATTTCTTTATCTGATGCGGTATAGGATTCAATTCTAAAGTCAGTTAATTCAACCTCTTTATGTGCTCGCCACTGTCTTTTACAGTTTAAGGTTGTACATAGGGCTCAGATTTCTAAAACTCAATTGTCACAGTTTTATCCTGACATTAGTCCTGTTTGTGACAAGTGTAAAGGGGGCGATGTTCCTCTTATCCATATGTAGTGGGCTTGTCCCAGTCTAGAGGAATTCTGGGGAGAAGTTTTTTTATCTTCATCCCATATTCTTAATTGCCACTTAGAACATAATCCATTGATTGCTCTTTTTGGTACCTTGCGTGAGGCAGACATGCATTTGAATCCGATTGAGCGTCAAACATTATCTTTTGCCTATCTTTTGGCTAGATGCTTAATTCTCCTTAGATGAAGAGATGTCGCCCCACCCACTCATGCTCAATGGCTTAATGATACTATGTCCTGTTTAGATCTTGAAAAATTTCATTACTCACTTCTCAAGTTGGACATAAAGTGTCAAAAGGTGTGGTGACCTTTTCTTGAATACTTTAAAACTTGCCTTTAGATTAAGTTTATTCTTTTAAATCCCTTACTTTCAGTAATTTTTCTCTCTGTATGTTTTATGGTTTCTTTTTGATGGAAATTACTTCATACTTTTGGTAAGAGGCATTACTATTATTTTTTTATTTATATTTACAGTTTTGTGGGGTTGAATGCTCTGATAATTTTTTTTACATATTGTAATAGTCAGCCTGGAGTTTCATTGTGGGAGGGTAGGGAGGATACTAACTTTATATGATTTTATTCTGGGTGCTGTTTCCTTATTGTTACAAATTATATAATTGATATGCTTATTTTGCACTGTATTAATCTTCACTTTGTTGTTGGGTTTTTTGTCAGTAGTTGCTTTGTAGAAATGCATAAAAAGTTAATAAGAAAAAGAGAGCAGACCCCCACCCCATTCCGACTCCTTAAAGGGCCATCAGAAGGCCTTGGCGGGCAGAATTAAGGAAAACCCCAAGGCAGTCTACCAGTATGAGAAGAGCAAGAGTAAAAGCCGTGAAAGAATCAGACCTATCAAGTGTGACAGTGGGAAAGTGTGTATGGAACCAGAGGAAATAGCGGAGGTACTTAACAAATACTTTACTTCAGTATTCACTATGGAAAAGGATCTTGGCAATTGTAGGGATGGCTTGCAGCAGACTGAAAAGCTTGAGCATGTAGATATGCAGAAAGAGGATGTGATGGAGCTTTTAGAAAGCATCAAGTTGGATAAGTCACTGGGACCAGATGAGATGCACCCCAGGCTACCGTGGGAGGAGAGGGAGGAGATTGCTGAGCCTCTGGTGATGATCGTTACATCATGAATGCTGGCAGGAGAGGTTCTGGAGGATTGGAAGGTTGCAGATGTTGTTCCTTTATTCAAGAAAGGGATTAGTGATAGCCCAGGAAATTATAGACCAGTGAGTCTTAGCTCAGTGGTTGGTAAGTTGATGGACAAGATCCTGAGAGGCAGGATTTATGAACATTTGGAGAGGTATAATATGATTAGGAATAGTCAGCATAGCTTTGTCAAAGGCAGGTCATGCCTTCAGAGACTGAATTTTTTGAGGATGTGACTAAACACATTGAATAAGGTAGTGCAGTAGATGTAGTGTATATGGATTTCAGCAAGGCATCTGATAAGGTTCCCCATGCAAGGTCATATTGAGAAAGTAAGGAGGCGTGGGATCCATGGAGACATTGCTTTGTGAATCCAGAATTGGCTTGTCCACAAAAGGCAAAGAGTGGTTATAGACGGGTCATATTCTGCGTGTAGGTCGGTCACCAGTGGAGTGCTTCAGGGATCTGTTCTGGGGCCCTTACTCCTTGTGATTTTTATAAATGTCCTGGATGAGGATGTGGGGGGATGGGTTAGTAAGTTTGCTGATGACACAAAGGTTGGAGATGTCATGGATAGTGTGGAGGGCTGTCAAAGGATACAGCGGGACATTGATAGGATATAAAACTGGGCTGAGAAGTGGAAGCTGGAGTTCAACCCAGATAAGTATGAGGTGGTTCATTTTGGTAGGTTAAATATGATGGAAGAATATAGTATTAATGGTAAGACTCTTCGCAATATGGAGGATCAGAGTGATATTAGGGTCTGTGTCCATCGGACGCTCAAAGCAGCTGAGTAAGTTGACTCTGTGGTTAAGAAGCCATACGGTGCATTGGCCTTCATCAATTGTGGAAGTGATTTTGGAGCCGAGAGGTAATGTTGCAGCTATATAGGACCCTGGACAGACCCCACTTGGAGTACTGTGCTCAGTTCTGGTTGCCTCACTACAGGATGTGGAAGCTATAGAAATGATTCAGAGGAGATTTACAAGGATGTTGCCTGGATTGGGGAGCATGCCTTATGCGAATAAGTTGAGTGAACTCGGCCTTTTCTCCTTGTAGCGAAGGAGGATGAGAGGTGACCTGACAGAGTTGTACAAGATGATGAAAGGAAATGATCTTGTGGATAGTCATAGGCTTTTTCCCAGGGCTGAAATTGTTGCCACAAGAGGACATAGGTTTAAGGTGCTGGGGACTAGGTACAGAGGAGATGTCAGGGGTACAGATGAGTGCGTGGAATGGGTTGCCAGCAACAATGGTGGAGGCAGATATGATAGAATCTATGGGGTACATAACACTTCCCTCCAAGAAAGCAAGATTTTGATCAAAGAGCAATTTTTTTAAACTGTAGATTACAGAATATAAAGCAAAACATATGTGATTAACATGTAGCACATTACAGAAGCATATACAAATACTAGTTTCTACTTAATTCTTAAACTTAACATCCAGACAATCAATCCACCATGTTATTGCCTTTACCTTTCACATAGTTTGTTACAAAATCAAATTCCTGCAGAACCAGATCTTGTTATATTCAAAATGGAGTTTGATCACCCATTTTCTCTCTTCCCCTTCACCACAGAACACTTAACCATCACATGATCAGCTCAAACAGGGGTTTCAAGGATGGCCTGAACTTCACCCTGCACAGGTGCCAACCCATCACTCATGTTTTCTAAACTAAGCCCATTCGCTGAACTTCCAAACAAGTCCTTTGTTGCAAACAAGTCATTAAATCTATCTCCAAGATCTTTAGTTCTCTATTTTTCCATAATAACACTTGCAGATGGCCTCTCTTGGTCAAAACAACACTTCCCTTTGTTTTGAGAAGTCTCCAAACTCTGTCTTTCCAAATCACAAATTTGAAGAACATCACCAAGTTGTTTATCTTTAAATTCCAAAACATAGTTAAACAAATCAACATCTACCGTCTCAGCATCTGAGAGAGCTGTTTCTCTCAGCGAGGTCAAAGGTCTTGAAACCAATCCAGACTTTACAAGTACTTTATACAAAAGTCCAGAAACAGCACCCCTCTCAATAACTTCAGTAACATTTACCTCACCAGTTTTCATCTCATCACCAACTTTTAGAATGCCATCTAACTGAAGTGACTGAGAATGCTCAATTTCCACTGGTACCAAGGTTAAACCCTTATTCACTGAACCAAGTCCATCTGACACAAAAGGACGGCATTCCTTTTCAACTGAGTCCTTGACTGAGTTTCAACACAAGGTTCAGTACCCTGTGAATTCACGGGTACTTCAAAAACCTGAACACAGATAAACAGGCCAGCGGCCTCTTCTTGGCTTTCATTACTAGTCCCAATTCCAAATTGCAGTTCCGAGCTACTCTCTTGGAAGCTCTCATTTGGGATAAACTTAACCTTAGGGTTTAAAGCAAACTCATCTGCCAATTTAGCAGTCTCAGAAAGGGTCACAGCCTCTTCCCCAAAATGCAGGAAGTACTTGTCAACTTCTGCTTCATTAAATGGAGGTACCAACTTAATTTATTGACTGACTCTAAACCCATCATTAAGATCTGACACTTGACCTCTTTACTGCCATTTCTGCATCTCAAACACTCTCTGTTTTTCTGCTCCTCTAGCTTCATATTGCCTCTGCTTTTCTGCTTCATCAACCTTGAGTTGTTTTTGTTGCAATGTATTCTCCATCTTTAATTTTTCTAACTGAAGCTGAACCTCCACCTCAGTAGGTTTACTTTCAGCAAACATTTCCAACACATCCTCTTCAAACTTTCCCTTAGATATATAATACTGTGCTATTAACATCTGCATCTGAGCATTCTTCATTCTAGTGGTCACCTTAAGTTTTAACTCATGAGCAATTCCCAACAGTACTTCCCTCTTAGCATCATCCAACACTTCAGGGGTTGGTTCTGCCAGAAACTTACAGACCTCAAATTTCATTGTTGCTGATTTTCCACTCAAGTAAATCAGAAGGGATTTTCCCCAACCAGATCGACCATTAATCACTCAATTAAGCCCCCAACAAATTAAAATGACTACAACCAATTTGTTCATATCCCAGACGCAGGCCTCAATTTTGTTACATACCCTGTAACGGGTTAAAAGAACCAGTGAGGCCAAGGTTTGTCATGGTCACATTCACTTCCAACAGTTTAATACTTAATTCCAGCACCGGAGTGACTCTCACTCTCACTCATCCCCTCCACATCCTTTTCACTTCAGAGCGGAATGCTTTAAATTGGCCTGATTAAACTGAGCCCATACCAATACCACGCACCTTTCTCAGGACGGTGCGGATGGACTCCACAAGCAATAGCAGTTGTGATTTTATTGCAGTACCCACCAAAGCTGTCACAATCACAAACCCCACTGTAGGGTCTGGGCACACACAGGCGGGCTGTGGAGTAGGTCAGCAATCACGCTCGTGAGAATGAACCTTCCAGCGAATTAGTTTTTCATTATGGTGGCATTTAACTCACTTCCTCTTGTTAGGAACATAGAAAACCTACGGCACAATACAGGCCCTTTAGCTCACAAAGCTGTGCTGAACATACCTTAGAAATTACCTAGAGCTACACATAGCCCTCTATTTTTCTGAGCTCCATGTACCTGTCCAGCAGTCTCTTAAAAGACCCTTTTGTATCTGCCTACACCACTGTTGCCGGCAGCCCATTCCACACACGCACCACTCTCTGCGTTGAAAACTTACCCCTGTCATCTCTTCTGTACCTACTCCCAAGCACCATAAAACTATGCCCTCTCATGCTAGCCATTCCAGCCCTGGGGAAAAGCCTCTGACTATCCACATGATCAATTCTTCTTATCATCTTATACACCTTTATCAGGTCACCTCTCATCCTCCGTCGCTCCAAGGAGAAAAGGCTGAGTTCACTCAACATATTCTCATAAGACATACTTCCCAATCCAGGCAACATCCTTGTAAATCTCCTCTGCACCCTTTTTATGGTTTCCACATCCTTCCTATAGTGAGGCAACCAGAACTGAGAACAGTACTCCAAGTGCGGTCTGACCAGTGTCCTATATAGCAGCAAAATTACATCTCCGCTCCTAAATTAAATTCCACAATTGATGAAGGCCAATACACTGTATGGAGTCAACAGAGTCAACCTGCACAGCTGCATTGAGTGTCCTATGGACTCGGACCCCAAGATGCCTCTGATCTTCTACACGGCCAAGAGTCTTACCATTAATACTATATCCTGCCATCATGTTTGACGTACCAAAATGAACCATCTCACACTCATTTGGGTTGAACTCCATCTACCACTTCTCAGCCCAGTTTTGCATCCTACCAATGTCCTGCTGTAACCTCTGACAGCCCTCCACACTATCCACAACACCCTTAACTTGTGTGACATCAGCAAACTTACTAACCTGTCCCTCCACTTCTTCATCCGGGTCATTTATAAAAATCACAGAATAAGGGTCCCAGAACAAATCCCTGAGGCACACAACTGGTCACTGACCTCCATGCAGAATATTACCCGTCTACAACCACTCTTTGCCTTCTGTGGGCAAATTAGTTCTGGATCCACAAAGCAATGGCCCCTTGGATGCCATGCCTCCTTACTTTCTCAATAAGCCTTGCATGGGATACCTTGTCAGATGCTTTGCTGAAATACATTTACACTACATCTACTGCTCTACTTTCATCAATGTATTTAGTCACATCCTCAGAAAATTCAATCAGACTCGTAAGGCATGATCTGCCTTTGACAAAACCATGCTGACTATTCCTAATTATATTATGTTTCTACAAATGTTCATAAATCCTGCCTCTCAGGATCTTGTCCATCAACTTATCAACCACTGAAGTAAGACTCACTGGCCTGTAACTTCCTGGGCTATCTTTACTCCCTTTCTTGAATAATAGAACAGCATCCAAAACCCTCCAATCCGCTGGTACCTCTCCCACCCCCATTTATGATGCAAAGATCATCGCCAGAGGCTCAGCAATCTCCTCCCTTGCCTCCCACAGTAGCCTGGGGTACATCCCTTCCAGTCCCTGTGACTTATCCAACTTGATGCTTTCCAAAAGCTCCAGCACATCCTCTTTCTTAATATTTTCATGCTCAAGCTTTTCAGTCTGCTGCAAGTCATCCCTACAATCACTAAGATCCTTTTCCATAGTGAATACTGAAGCAAAGTAATCATTAATTACCTCTGCTATCTCCGGTTCCATACACACTTTTCCACTGTCACACTTGGTTGGTCCTATTCTCTCAGGTCTTGTTCAGATGCACAGTGACATGTTGCGCTCTGCTCACCCTGGTACTTGCCTGGATAAAGGACTACCATTTTGTTTGATGCTGTAAAGGAGCGTTATTCACTTAGTGTTTGCAGTCGCTGTGTTGCCTTTTAGCTTTCAGTCTCAGTTAACAGGCCCAATGGCTGAGTGTTTATTGATTTTCTTCTTCTCAAATTCTGCAACATTTCTCATGGAAGTCGGAGATCTGCTGACCTGCTTCAGAGTCTCTCTCTCTTTCTGCACTTGTGCCACCTCTGAACGTTTCGACAGAAGTTCTCAGTGGGAGTGAGGGCAGACCTCCATTCAGGGCCCCAAACAGACCTTCCAGGTGAGACAACACTTCACCTGCAAATCCACTCGAGACATCAATTCTGTCCAGTGCTTCCTCTTCATTGGTGAGACCTGACGTAAATTGGGGGACCGCTTTGTCGAGCATCTCCCCTCCCACCTCCTTCTTATTCTGCCATCTTTCCCTATACTTTCCTATCCCAATGAAGGGTCTCGGTCCCAAATGTCAACTGCTGATCTGCTGAATTTCTCCAGCATTTTCTGTATGTTGCTCTGGATTTCCAGCATCTGCAGAATCTCTTGTTTTTGCCTTCCAAAGTGCCTCCTGATCTGAACATTGATTTCCTGTGACAATGTGCACAGGGGATCAATTCCTTTGAACAACATTTTCTAAACTTAGTATTTCTGTCTTTTTGATCGAGGATAACTTCATGTTTTTCAGCAATGTACTGCACCTGTCATGATCTTACTCACCCCACAGCTTGTCTGTCACTTTAAAACATCATTACACTCACAATACAACTCTAATTCTCACTTCATTTGGTATCATTGTCAAAATTGTAAATATTAGGTTTGGTGTCATCATCTTGGTCACAGATATGACTGGATACAGTCTGAGGTGTGAGCAATATCATTACAGAACTCCACACTGTGACTATGGGTAGTCTGGGACAGAAACAATGTCCCTACAGTACTCTACTAATACAAGTTGTAAAGGTTTATTCACTCTTTTTTCTCAGAGATAGACAGAATTATCTAATACTCCAGTGTACTAAACTTAGACTAACAGCAGAGAGTGTTTTGTACTGAGAATTACCTGCACTTCCAGGCAGTCTCACTTCGTTGGTCTACTCTCCTTCAGTCAGATTCCTTCTTCTCCAGCGCTTGACCTTTCCCACCCACCTGGCTTCACCTACCACCTCTCAGCTAGCCTCTTTTCCCTCCCCTCATCTTTTTATTCTGGCACCTTCCCCCTTCCCTCTCAGTCCTGAAGTAGTGTCTTGGTCCAAAACTTTGACTCTCTATTCATTTGTGTAGACGCTGCCTGAGCTGCTGAGTTCCACCAGCACTCTGTTTGAGTTGCTTTGGATTCCCTGTGCCCACAGACTTTCTTGTGCTATTAATTCCTGCTGTTTAATGAACAAACTATTTTGATATTGGACTCCATGAAAACGAGGATCAAACCCACTTTATTTATAAAATATATCACGGGGAGTCTGCCTCACAATCAGGGCATCCTGGATTCCAAATAAGCAGTTCTTTCTTTTATACAGTACAGAATGAGATGTTCGTAATTTTCCCTGTTAAAGTTCCCAGATTACTGAATTACTTTGCACATGCCTTTAATTTCATTAATTGTACCAAGGCCTGCATCACGACTGACATGAACAAAGCAACATCATCACTGCTTTAAACCGTTTCTAATGCCCATCTCTATTCCAAAGCTACCAACCTCAGACTCTCTCGTATTCGATTCTCCACCTCACCGTTTATGTCTTTTACCATTTTCAGAAATCCCTTCCTCCACATGGCTCACACCCTCCCATTTACCCCATACAATTTATTTATTGGTTTAGAGATATGACTTGGACAGGTCCTTACGGCCAGACGAGCTACCCAACAAGTTATCCTGAGCTTAACTGCAGGACAATTTACAAGAGCATTTGACCTTCTAACCGGTATGTCTCTGGGCAGTGGGTGGACTCACGGTAAGAACGGAGAAACTTGCTTACACAGGATGCCAGAGTTGACTCTGAACTCCAATGCGCTGAACTGTAAGAGTGTTGCTCTATTCCTCTTTTGTTCAAACTCCCCAAATGCTTCTACCTTCTCCACCAATACCATTCACTTGACCGAGTTCCTTTACCATCTCTCTACCTCCATGACTTCAATTCTCAGGCCTGGCTGCAGAGAATCTTCACTCTGTTCCCCCCATGAGCTCCCTGTGTGATGGAGGAACTGTGGGGCTGATCACTCGTGGGCCAGTAGCCAGACAATGGGCCGCATGACCTGCCCCTGTGTCTGTGATCCTGCAAGCTCTGATTCCTCCTCCGGTCACTGAGCTCACATTCTGACTGCCTCCTCTTGTCTCCTCAGCCAGGACTGGAGCTTCCCCTGCCATCGTGAATGGAACCCTGGGACACTCGGTTTCCTTGCTTCCTTCGATCCCAGTCAGACAGGACATGGATGAGGTTGTGTGGAGAAGGTCATCATCCAGCACAAAGATAGCACGATACTTGGAACGGTCGATTAAATACTTTAATACCAGTTACAACAACCGAATAACTCTTCATTCCGGAAACTTCAGCCTGGAAATCCATGATCTGAGGAAAGAGGATGCTGATGAATACGAGGTCATTGTTACAGCAGGAGATTCAGGAGACGAACGCAGAGAGCGTATCCAACTTAAGGTGTACGGTGAGTAAAACCTCTGTGTAGGGTCCTGGATTAATGGGTGAGGGCAGATCATGTACTGTCTGCCTGTGTCCACATTTGGGCTCACGGTCCCAGTGTAGTGGGGCTGAGACAGTGCAGGGCTGGGGGAACACATCCACTGCATCCCTGGAGATGAGGCCAGTGGCCGTGCAGGGTGACCCTGTGGCCCCGAACCTGGAGAAGCAGCATACGGGGAGAAGTGTGGTACAAACACGTACAATTAGAACAGAACCAGAATCAGAATCAGTTTCAATATCACTGGCATATGTCATCAAATTTAGTGTTTCGAGGCAGCAGTACATGATAAAAACACTCCAATTAACAATAAGGAATATATATAAAATTAAATAACCAGTCAAAACAGAGAGCAATGAAAGGAAAAAGTAGTGAGGTCGAGTGAATGGGTTCATTGTTCATCCAGAAATCTGATGGGGGAGGGGAAGAAGCTTTTCCTGAAATGATGAGTGTGTGACTTCAGGCTCCTGTACCTCTTCCCTGATGTAGGCAATGAGAAGTGGGCATGTCCTGGGTAGTGGGGTACTTAATGGTAGATGCCACTTTTTGAAGGTGTCCTCAATGCTGGGGAGGCTAATGCCCCTGATGGTAGAGTTTACAACTTTCTGTAGTCACAGGATTGTCTGATTAGACATTTACATGAAGGAACAGGTGTACGTGTACCTAGTAAAGTGATCTCCACCTCGCTCTATGTACTGTGCACACCCTGTCCCGGGGCACTTCATAATCTCCCCCAGCCCTGCATTGCCTCGGCCCCACTACACCTCAGCTCCATTTGCCACTGCTCTCCCCCGTAGCTGTCATTCTCTATTCTGAAGAGTTTCTGCCCAAAGTGTTGGAGAGTTGAGGACACTGATAGTCATGTAAAAGTAGAGTCAGTGCTCTCTTTATTAGATGGGGGAGTGGAACCCGCAGGGTGTGGGGTTCTCCTGCTGGAGCCTGTCCACTTCAAAACCAAGTCTGGCCATTCTCCTCTGACTGCTCTCACTAACAAGGCACTTTTGCTCACAGATCTGTTGGTCATTGATTTTTTTTTGGTTTACATACCCTTCTCTGTAAACTTGAGACTGTTGTGCATGAAAATCCCAGAAATCAGCAGTTTTGGAGATACTCAAAACAGCCCATCAGCCATCATCCCACAGCCAAAGATCACATTTCTTTCCCATTCTGATCTTTGGTCTGAACAACAACTTGATCCCTTGACCATGGATTTTATGCGTTGAGCTGCTGTCATACACAGCGTGGAGATTCAACAGAACATCAGTCCGTGTGTCCACACACCTTTAAAACTCAGACCACTGGGGGTTAAACAGGCAAACAGAATGTTATTTATCAGTTAAGGATAAGAATGTAAGAGCAGGAAGATTCTGCTCCCAGAGCAACACACACAAAATGCTGGCTGAACTCAGCAGGTCAGGCAACATCTATGGAGAGGGAAAAAGAGTCAACGTTCTGGGCCGAGACCCCCTCATCAGGATTGGAAAGGAAGGGGGAAGAAGATGGGGGGAGTTTGTCAACTTTGCCTCCAACTTCCACCCTGAGATTGACTAAGTCTATTTCTGACCTCTCTCTCCTCTCCCTTGATCTCTGGAGATAGCCTGTTTGCTGACCTCTTCTTGAACCCCACTCACCTCCACCTTTCTATCCCAGCTTCTTTCCCTTTCCTATCCAGTCTTGAGGAAGGCTTCCTCTCCATAGATGCCGCCTGACCTGCAGAGTTCTCCAGCATTTTGTGTGTGTTGCTCTGGATTTCCAGCATCTGTGTGTTTAAGATTACACTCTTACTACCAAACAGAGGATTGAATACAAGCTCACGAGGACCTGTTTTCCTGGACAGTCGGGTTGACACGAAGCACAAATTTGTGGTGGTGGAGGAGACAGAATTAAGGGGTTTCTCAAAGAGGGCCAGGACATCTGGGACTTGCTGATGGGTAGGGTGAGAAGGCAAAGGCCCTACCACATCCAAGCAGCACACAGGTGAATTGAGACACTGTGACCTGCAGGGATGGAGCCACGGTAGGAAGCTGGGATCAAACTGGATATCAGCATTCACGCAAACATTTTTTACAACTGCGCGGACCCACCATTGTTCTGAGCAGGAATATTTTAACCAGCCTGGAAACTTCGCAGCGCTTCAAATTTTTCTGTGTCGCACATATTATGAATATTTAGAAAGTTGAAAAATCACATACTTTTGATTTTATGAATTGAAGGATATAATGAAAGACAATACAATAAAGAAAATCTTTCACATTCTGTAATCTTTCCCTAGCTGCGTCCATTTTCAGTTAACACAACAACATAGGCTACGTGTGGGGAGTATTTCAGCCACTGTGCAGCCGTGCACCCCCGTAGCTCAGAGTCAACAGTGCTAGACAGATCCATCCCAACTGCCACAGCTGGGATTGGCTGAATGTCCGTTTTCCGCTTTATAAAATAATTTCTGATTCTGAGTGTGGTCTGACCAAGAGAGTCCAAAACGCAAGGAAGCTAGGGACTGGAATTGAGTATGTTTCTCACAATGCTGCCATGCTTTTCACCCACGGCGCCGACCTGTGCGGCAGCCTTTTCCAGTTGCTCCCGAGAACTTGATAATTTTTTTTTGTTTGTTTTTAGTCGTAGTGCTTTATGTTTAGTATTTGTTTAGTATTGTGATGTCATCAACTCCGCTGTGGCTAGGCTTCAGACAAAGCACCCTGCGGCACTGGTGTTAATCACAGGGGACTTCAATCATGTGGCTTTGGACACGACACTACCTGCTTTCTCCCAGTATGTGGACTGTTACAGCAGGGGAGTTAGGACTATTGACCTACTGAATGCAAACGTAGAGGACGCATACAGTGCCTCCCCGCTGCCTGCACTGGGGAAAGCAGATCACAACCTGGTTTTGTTACAGCCCAGATATAAATCAATTGTGATGAGGCATCCCACTACCACACTCTCTTTTAGAAAGTGGACTCCTGAAGCTGAACAGGCCCTGAGAGACTGCTTCGGTACTACCAAGTGGGATGTACTGCAAGGGGGGCTCTGTGGGGGCGTTGAGGAGGTCACTGACTGCACAACGGACTATATTAACTTTTGTGTGGACGCCGTTGTTCCTGTTAGAACTGTTCGCTGCTATCCCAATAATAAGCCCTGGATCACTAGCCACATCAAAGGCCTCCTAAACCAGAAGAAGAGGGCCTTTAAAGATGGCGATCAGTTGGAGCTTAAAAGAGTTCAGAAGGAACTCAGGGTACAGCTCAGGGGGGCAAAGGAGCAGTGTAGGAGGAAGCTAGAACAAAAGCTGCAGAACAAAAGCATGAAGGAGGTGTGGGACGGGATGAAGATCATCACCGGATGCGGCGCAAAACGGGGGGCAAACATAAGTGGAGATGTGGAGAAAGCGAACCAGCTGAATAACTTCTTCAATAGGTTCGATAGCACAATCTCATCCTCACCACAGAACTCCTAACCAGGCTTGTCTCTCTACTCGTCCTCCCTCTCACTTCCCTCACAGGAAAATAGCCACTCACAGGAGACCTTACCCACGCCCAAGATTACGGCTACACAGGTGAAAGGTCAACTGAAGAAGATCTGTACCAGCAAGGCGGCTGGACCGGATGGAGTATCCCCACGATTACTGAGGGCCTGTATGTCTGAGCTGGGAGAACCCCTTCAGCGCATCTTCAACATGAGCCTGGAGCAGAGAAGGGTACCCAGACAGTGGAAAACATCCTGTATTGTCCCGGTACTGAAGAAACCAGAACCAAGGGAGATGAATGACTTCAGACCTGTTGCTTTGACGTCGCACGTGATGAAGACCATGGAGCGGCTGATAATACAGAATCTGAGGCCACAAACCAGGCACTCCCGGGATCCTCTTCAGTTTGCGTATCAGGAGAAGGTGGGAGTGGAGGATGCTATCACGTACTTGCTGCACAAATCCCTCTCTCACCTGGACAGGGTCAGTGGTGCTGTGAGGATTACATTCCTGGAATTCTCTAGTGCCTTTAACACCATCCAGCCCAGGATCTTAAGGCACAAACTAACGGAGATGGGAGTAGACTCACACATGGTGGCTTGGATAACTGACTACTTGACAGACAGACCTCAGTATGTGCAGTTGGGAGACTGTAGGTCTGACACGGTGGTCAGCAGCACAGGAGCGCCGCAGGGGACCGTGCTCTCTTCGGTCCTGTTCACCCTGTACACATCAGACTTCCAATATAACTCGGAGTCCTGCCATGTGCAGAAGTTCGCTGATGACACGGCCATAGTGGGGTGTGTCAGGAATGGTCAGGAGGAAGAGTATAGGAAACTGATACAGGACTTTGTGATATGGTGCAACTCAAACTACCTGCGTCTCAATATCACCAAGACCAAGGAGATGGTGGTGGACTTTAGGAGACCTCGGCCTCATATGGAGCCAGTGATCATTAATGGAGAATGTGTGGAGCAGGTTAAGACATACAAGTATCTGGGAGTGCAGTTAGACAAGAAGCTAGACTGGATTGCCAACACAGATGCCCTGTGCAGGAAAGCACAGAGTCGACTGTACTTCCTCAGAAGGCTGGCGTCATCCAATGTTTGTAGTGAGATGCTGAAGATGTTCTATCGGTCAGTTGTGGAGAGCGCCCTCTTCTTTGTGGTGGCATGCTGGGGAGGCAGCATTAAGAAGAGGGACGCCTCACGTCTTAATAAGCTGGTAAGGAAGGCGGGCTCTGTCATGGGCACAGAACTGGAGAGTATGACATTGGTGGCAGAGCAGAGGTTGCTGAGTAGGCTACGGTCAATCATGGAAAACCCTGAACATCCTCTGCACAGCACCATCCAGAGACAGAGAAGCAGCTTCAGCGGCAGGTTGCTGTCAATGCAATGCTCCTCAGACAGGATGAAGAGATCATTACTCCCCAACGCCATTTGGCTCTACAATTCAACCACCAGGGGCAAGACATGTTAAAGTGCCGGGGTTAGGACTGAGCTTAAGTTACCACTCAATGCACTTTAGTAACTATTTAAGAACTTCTTAAAAGCTATTTATTAAAGCTTTTTGGGAGGGTGATTTTAGATGCATATCATATTTATATTGAGTTAAATACTTATGTAATTAGTTTTGCTACAATAAGTGTATGGGACACTGGAAAAATGTTGAATTTCCCCTTGGGGATGAATAAAGTATCTATCTATCTATCTATCTATCTATCTATCTATCTATCTATCTATCAATGTGGTCTGGACCAGGGATATAGGTAATAAAGTGGTGGATAGTGCTCCCAGTGTGGTTTTGACCCAAGGATATGGAGACAGGAACTGTGCACGGTGCTCCCGGTGTGGGTCTGACCCAGGGATATGGAGACTGGAACTGTGCACAGTGCTCCCGGTGTGGTCTGACCCAGGGATATGGAGACTGGAGCTGTGTACGGTGCTCCCGGTGTGGGTCTGACCCAGGGATATGGAGACAGAACTGTGCACGGAGCTCCCAGTATGGTCTGACCCAGGGATAAGGAGCCTGGAAATGTGCACGGTGCTCCCGGTGTGGGTCTGACCCAGGAATATGGAGACAGAACTGTCCACAGTGCTCCCAGTGTGGGTCTAACCCAGGGATATTGAGACTGTAACTGTGCACGGAGCTCCCAGTATGGTCTGACCCAGGGATAAGGAGCCTGGAAATGTGCACGGTGCTCCCGGTGTGGGTCTGACCCAGGGATATGGAGACTGGAACTGTGCACAGTGCTCCCGGTGTGGTCTGACCCAGGGATATTGAAAATAAGATTGGGCTCAGAGATCATGGTGTGGAAAGACAAATTTGATCCCAATTTAGATAGAACTGATTGCTTTTCTGCTGCAAAGAACCAGCCATTAATTTCACTTTCTCATTATTCACATTAATATTTGCTGCATTTAAAGTCATAAAAAGAACAGCCTTTAGATATACAGAACAGGAAAAGCCCTTCAGATATATGGAGCAGAAAAAAACCTTGTAGATATACAGAACAGGAAAATCCCTGTAGATACACGGAACAGGAAAAGCCCTCTAACCCCTGATCAGAACACAAAAAGCCATTAAGCCCTTGATCCACGCTGACCATCGCACATTCACACTAATCCTGCACTAATTCCATTTTTAATTCCTCCCACATTCTCATCAACCTGCCCCAGATGCCCCCGCTTACATACAGACCAATGGCAATGCATGTCCAATGGCTAATTAGCTTCCCTACCCTAATGACTTTGACATGTAAAGGAAACCAAAGCTCCCGGGGGAAACCAAAGCCATTCCACAGAGAACATACAAATTCCACACGGACACCAGCCAAGATCAGGATTGAACCTCGGTCTCCAGCTCTGCAAAGCTGCAGCTGTACTTGGAGTGCTGCCCTTGAGTGAAGGCTGAATCTGTCATCCCAAATTACTGCCCATCACTGCATCCTACTCCCCACTCTGCCTCGTTTCCCTTCTCAGAACGTGGGATGGGAAACAACATCCCCACGGCCCTGGTCTGTGAGCTGATGAATGGGGGAGGAGGTGTGTGACCCAGGATCTCCAGTGTCAGGTTCACTCTGGAATTTGCGGTGGTGGAAGGAGACAGAATCAAGGGGTTTCTCAAAGAGGGCCAGGACATCTGGGACTTGCTGATGGGTAGGGTGAGAAGGCAAAGGCCCTACCACATCCAAGCAGCACACAGGTGAATTGAGACACTGTGACCTGCAGGGATGGAGCCACGGTAGGAAGCTGGGATCAAGCTGGATATCAGCATTCACGCAAACATTTTTTACAACTGCGCGGACCCACCATTGTTCTCAACAGGAAAACTTTAAACAGCCTGGAAACTTCACAGCACATTAAATTTCTCTTTAATGTGCATACTATGAATATTTAGAAAGTTGAAAAATCACATTCTTTTGATTTTATGAATTGAAGGATATAATGAAAGACAGGACAATAAAGAAAATCTTTCACATTCTGTAATCGTTCCCTAGCTGCATCCAATTCCAGTTAACACAGCAACATAGGCTACATGTGGGGAGTATTTCAGCCACTGTGCAGCCATGCACCCCCGTAGCTCAGAGTCAAGAGTGCTAGACAGATCCATCCCAACTGCCACAGCTGGGATTGGCTGAATGTCCGTTTTCTGCATTATAAAGTAATTTCTGATTCTGAGTGTGGTCTGACCAAGAGAGTCCAAAACTGTGGTTCAAGCAAAGAAGATGGGAACTGGAATTGAGTATGTTTCTCACAATGTGGTCTGAACCAGGGATATGGGTAATAAGGTGGTGTACAGTGCTCCCAGTGTGGGTCAGACCCAAGGATATAGAGACTGGAACTGTACATGGTGCTCTCAGTGTGGGCCTGACCCAGGGATATGGAGACTGGAACTGTGCATGCTGCTCTCAGTGTGGGCCTGACCCAGGGATATGGAGACTGGAACTGTGCACGGTGTTCTTGGTGTGGGTCTGACCCAGGGATATGGAGACTGGAACTGTGCACGGTGCTCCCAGTGTGGGTCTGACCCAGGAATATGGAGACTGGAACTGTGCACGGTGCTCCCAGTGTGAGTCTGACCCAGGAAAATGGAGACTGGAATTGTGCACGGTGCTCCCAGTGTGGGTCTGACACAGGGATATGGAGATAGAACTGTTCACGGTGTTCTTGGTGCGCGTCTGACCTAGGGATACAGAGACTGGAACTGTGCACAGTGCTCCCAGTGTAGGTCTGACCCAGGGATATGGAGACAGGAAAAGTGCACGGTGCTCCCAGTGTGGGTCTGACCCAGGGATATCGAGACTGGAATTATGCACCGTGCTCCCGGTGTGGGTCTGACCCAGGGATATGGAGACAGGAAAAGTGCACGGTGCTCCCATTGTGGGTCTGACCCAGGGATATGGAGACAGGAAAAGTGCACGGTGTTCCCAGTGTGGGTCTGACCCAGGGATATCGAGACTGGAACTGTGCACCGTGCTCCCGGTGTGGGTCTGACCCAGAGACATGGAGACTGGAACGGTACGTAGTGCTCCTGGTGTGTGTCTGACCCAGGGATATGGAGACTGGAACTGTGCACGGTACTCCCGGTGTGGGTCTGACCCAGGGATATGGAGACTGGATCTGTGCACCGTGCTCCCGGTGTGGGTCTGACCCAGGGATATGAAGACTGGAATTGTGCACAGTGCTCCCGGTGTGGGTCTGATCCAGGGATATGGAGACTGGAACGGTACGTAGTGCTCCTGGTGTGGGTCTGACCCAGGGATATGGAGACTGGAACTGTGCCCGGTGCTCCCAGTGTGGGTCTGACCCAGGGATATGGAGACAGGAAAAGTGCACGGTGCTCCCAGTGTGGGTCTGACCCAGGGATATGGAGACAGGAACTGTGCACGGTGCTCCTGGTGTGGGTCTGACCCAGGGATATGGAGACTGGAACTGTGCACGGTGCTCCCAGTGTGGGTCTGACCCAGGGATATGGAGACAGGAAAAGTGCACGGTGCTCCCAGTGTGGGTCTGACCCAGGGATATGGAGACTGGAACTGTGCACGGTGCTCCCAGTGTGGGTCTGACCCAGGGATATGGAGACAGGAAAAGTGCACGGTGCTCCCAGTGTGGGTCTGACCCAGGGATATGGAGACAGGAACTGTGCACGGTGCT
Organism: Hypanus sabinus; assembly: GCF_030144855.1. NCBI lineage: Eukaryota > Metazoa > Chordata > Chondrichthyes > Myliobatiformes > Dasyatidae > Hypanus > Hypanus sabinus. Next base: position 118,505,702 of record NC_082711.1, on the reverse strand, counting down.
CCTGGTGTGGGTCTGACCCGGGGATATGGAGTCTGGAACTGTGCATGGTGCTCCCAGTGTGGGTCTGACCCGGGGATATGGAGACAGGAACTGTGCACGGTGCTCCTGGTGTGGGTCTGACCCGGGGATATGGAGTCTGGAACTGTGCATGGTGCTCCCAGTGTGGGTCTGACCCAGGGATATGGAGACAGAAATGTGCACGGTGCTCCTGGTGTGGGTTGGACCCAGGGATATGGAGACTGGAACTGTGCACGGTGCTCTTGGTGTGGGTCTGACCCAGGGATATGGAGACTGGAACCATAGACGGTGCTCCCGGTGTGGTCTGACTCTGAGATATTGAAAATAAGATTGGGCTCAGAGATCATGGAGTGGAAAGGCATATTTGATTCCAATTTACATAGAACTGATTGCTTTTCTGCTACAAAGAACCAGCCATGAATTTCACTTTCTCATTACTCTCATTAATATTTTCTGCATTTAAAGTCATAAAAAGAACAGTCCTTTAGGTATATGGCACAGGAAAAGCCCTGTAAATATACAGAACAGGAAAAGCCCTGTAGATATACAGAATTGGAAAAGCCCTGTAAATATACAGAACAGGAAAAGCCCTGTAGATATACAGAACTGGAAAAGCCCTGTAGACATACGGAACTGGAAAAGCCCTGGAGATATACGGAACTGGAAAAGCGCTGTAGATATACGGAACTGGAAAAGCGCTGTAGATATACGGAACTGGAAAAGCCCTGTAGATATACAGAACAGGAGAAAACCTTGCAGATATACAAAACTATTGCAAGGACGTGGTGGTGGAATGAGCCCAAGTGCTGAACACGGGCGCGGAGGCAGAGTCGGGAGGCGTTGCGGTCGTAGCAAGCATGGAATGGGTGCCAAGGGAGTCTTTACCCAGAGTCTCAGTCTTTGTAGAGAATTTAGGAATGATGCTAGACTTAGAACTGATAGTCCTTGGTACTGTGTAATGAGGTTAGTCATACAGGAGTCAACCAACAAACTGGCAGCTCTTTATAGTGGTCACAGGATTTTTATACGGCATTTGCTGATGGAGAACAGGTGTTTGTAGTTAGTGAACCTGAGAATGTTTGGAACTAAATGAGCTGATTGAGGTCCAATTCCTGAGGAAAATAGCCAGGTGGGCAATTGCCAGAAAGGACCATGACAGTACCCCTTTCTCAACGGGAGCCTCCAAGCGATCCTCCAGGCCTGTCTGGATGGTCCGGATGAAAATCCTGGATGAGGGGTCGAGGATGAAGGAGCGGGGGACCCAGGAATGCTCTTCTGGACTGTACCCTTCCTAGTCTACCAGGTATTGGAGACCCCTGCCCCTACAGCGCACATCTAGTAGTCGTCGGACAGTGTATGCCAGATGGTTGTCGTTGATACGGGCAGGGGGAGGAGTCTCAGATGGGGAACACAAGGGGCTGACGGAAACTGGCTTTAACTGAGACACATGAAAAGTTGGGTGTATGTGCATGGACCCTGGCAGCTATAGGCGGACCGCTGTGGGATAGATAACCCTTTCAACCTTGAATGGTCCCAGGAAGCGAAGGGCGTGTTTCCTATGTTTATTTTTGAGTGGGATGACTCTGGCGCCGGAGTCCGGTGTCGGTCGGCTGTCTTTGATTTCGATTTGTTGATCTGAGTAGGGCCGTGCATGTTTCCTCCCAAATCTTAAGGTACCGATCAATATGGTCTTGAACCAACGGTACTGCAATTTCTTCTTCTTGCGCGGGGAAGAGTGGGGTTGGTACCCAAGGGAGAACTCAAACGGAGACCTCCCAATGGCAGAGCTCACAAGGGAGTTGTGGGCGTACTCAACCCATGGGAGGTGGTCACTCCAGGTCGATGGGTTGTTTTCCGTTACACAACTTAGTGTGGTCTCCAGGTCTTGGTAGACCCGTTCCGTCTGCCCGTTCGTCTGGGGGTGGAAGCCAGATGACAGGCTGACCGATGTACCCAAGGCTTGACAGAAGGCCTTCCATACCTGCGAGAGGAACTGGGGACCTTGATCGGAGACAATGTCCACAGGGATTCCGTGGAGGCAGAAGACATGGTGGATGAGAAGATCTGCCGTTTCTTGAGAGGAAGGGAGTTTCGGGAGGGCCACAAAGTGCACCGCCTTGGAGAATCGGTCTACCACGGTGAGGACAGTGGTGTTTCCACGGGAAGGGGGTAAACCAGTGACAAAATCTAGGGCAATGTGTGACCAGAGACAACCAGGGACAGGTAGAGGACGAAGTAGACCCGCCGGTGGTCGATGAGAGGCCTTTTCCCCGGGCACAAATGGGACAAGCCGAGACATAAGAGTGGGTGTCCCCCTCCATGGACTGCCACCAAAAGTGCTTCCTCAGGAGAGCCAGGGTCCGATCACTCCCGGGGTGACAGGCGAACCAGGATGTGTGTCCCCATTGGAGAACCTGAGACCTGACGGAGACGGGCACGTACAGGTGATGCCGGGTCCATTGCCAGGGTCAGGGTCTTCCTGGGCTTCCTTTACTTTACCCTCGATGTCCCAAGTGAGGGTGGCCATCACACAGGATGGTGGGAGGATTGTCTCGGGACTGGAGGTGTCATCCTTGGAGTCATGCTGGCCGGATAGCACGTCTGGCTTCCCGTTCTTGGATCCTGGACGGTTCGTGAGGGTAAACCGGAGTCAGAGGCGTCAACCTCAATGATGAATTGACGGGATGGGTCCGGATGGACCAGGATGGGAGCGGTGGTGAAATGCCTCTTCAGGTCGGTGAATGCTGAGTCCGCTTCGGAGTCCGAGCAAAACAATGTGGTAGGTGAGGTAAGCGGGGTAAGCGGGGCTGCCACTCGATTGTAGTCCCTGATGAATCTGCAGTAGAAATTTGCAAACCTCAGAAATCGTTAAAGTTGTTTGCATGTCGTGGGTCTGGGCCATTCCTCCACCGCCCGGATCTTCTCGAGGTCCGCTTTCAATGATAGAGCCTAGGAAGCTGACCGAAGGGACGTGGAATTCACATTTTTCCACCTTTGCAAATAACTGGTTTTCCCACTGTCTCTGGAGGACTTGACGGACATGGTGTATGTGTTCTTGGGGGCTGCAAGAAGATATCGTTAAGGTAAACAAATACGAACCGATTGATAAAGTCCTTCAGTACATCACTGATCAGGGTTTGGAAAATGGAGGGAGCATTGGTGAGGCCAAATGGCATGACCAAATCTTCAAAGTGGCCCAGAGATGTATTGAAGGCCGTCCTCCATTTGTCCCTGATGCAGCATCAATAACTCTCGGAGACGTGAGGCGAGATATAGTCTTTTATTGGCTGGAAGAAAGAACAAGCAGCAATTGACCACCATACTACATTCTGGGGACTGAAGCCGGGGCTGTGTCTCGATTCGCCTTTATACCGGGGTCCGTGGGAGAAGCCACAGGAGCAGTCAGCTGGGGGGGGGGCGTGTCCAGACAGGTATATGTAGTTCACCACAGTCCCCCTCCCTCATCCTGACTAAATGGTAGGTGTTGTGAAGATCCAGCTTTGAGAAGATGGTGGCTCCGTGCAGGGGCTCAAATGCCGAACTAATGAGGGCTAGAGGGTACTTGTTCTGAATGGTTATATTATTTAGGCCTCGGTAGTCGATACAAGGGTGAAGCATCCCGTCCTGCTTTTCTACAAAAAAGAAACCGGCGCCTGCCGGGGAAGATGAAGGTCTGATAATGCCCGCCGCGAGGGACTCGCTGGTGTACTTCTCCATGGCCTCTCTCTACAGTCGGGATCGGTTAAAAAGGCGACTGGTGGGTAGCGAGGGAGAAGGTCGACGGCACAATCATATGGTCGCTGCGGAGGCAGGGAAAGGGCCCGCTGTTTACTGAATACTGGTCCCAGGTCTTGGTATTCGGTGGGGACTTGGGACAAGTAGAGGGGTTCCGAGACAGACGGGGTCACGGTAGCTTCCCTAGGAGATGGAGCTGACCGCGGACAGTTGGTGTGGCAAGACTGGCTCCATTTGGCTATCCTCCCGGTATACCAGCCGATGTGGAGATTGTGTTGGGTCAGCTATGGGTTCCCTAGAACTACTGGGGCTTGAGGTGAACGAATGAGACTGAACTGTACCTCCTCCCAATGGTTGCCAGATAGGATCAGTGGGTCACCCGAGCCAACAGTTTTCTATCCAGGGCCCGGGCCTCCAGGGGGGTAGTTAGCGGCACATGAGGTATTCCAGCCTGGGAGGCTATGTCCTCGTCCAGCAGATTGCCCTCGGTGCCGGAATTCACCAAAGCGGAAAGGGACAGAGACTGTCATTGAAAAGTCACGGTAGCCGGGATCTGCATCCGAGTCTGGGGGGGTTGAAGGGAGTGTCATCGGACTCACTAGAACAGTAGGAGCGGGAGCTCTGCAAGGAACGGAAGGGGGAGAGAGGTTAGGGCTGGTTGAAGAAGGTAAGGTGGACCATGGGATGGCCCAATAGGTAGCCCTGGCTGGCCAGGGCCTGTTGTACGGCATCCGTGTCTGCTGGGTTCATTGTGGCCAGTTCGTTCTGTTGCAAGGATGTGGCGGTGGAACGAATCCAAGTGCTGAACACAGGAGCTGAGGCCGAGTCGGGAGGTATTACAGTCGTAGCGAGCGTGGAATGGGTGCCAAGGGAATCTTTACCTGGAGTCTCAGTCTTAGTAGAGAATTCAGGGACGATGCTAGACTCAGAACTGATAGTCCTAAGAACCATGGAACAAAGTTCCTCATACACAAGTCGACCAAACAAACTGGCAGCTCCTTGTTGTGGTCACAGGATTTTTATACGGCATTTGCTGATGGAAATCAGGTGTTTGTAGTTAGTGGAAGCCGGGAATGATTGGAAACTAAATGAGCTGATTGAGGCCCAGTTCCTGAGGAAAATAGCCAGGGTGGGCAATTGTCAGAAGGGACCATGACAAGTACAGGAAAAACCCTTTCAATATGCAGGAACAGGAAAAGATTGTCAAATATACAGAACAAAAAGAGCCCTGTAGACATACAGAACAGGAAAAGCCCATCAGATGTACGGTACAGGAAAACCCTTTAGATATAAGAAGCAGGAAAAGCCCATAAGATACACGGAACAGGAAAAGCCCGTTAGTCCATGATCAGAACACAAAAAGCCTTTAAGCTCTTGATCCCCACTGACCATCTGCCCATTCACACTAATCCTACACTAGTCCCATCTTTTAGATCCTCCCACATTCTCATCAACCTGTCCCAGGTGCCCCTGCTTATATACAGACCAATGCTAATGTATGTCCAATGGCTAATAAGCTTCCCTACCCTAATGACTTTGACATGTGAAGGAAACCAAAGCTCCCGGGGGAAAGCAAAGCCGTTCCACAGAGAACATACAAATTCCACACGGACACCAGCCAAGATCAGGATTGAACCTCGGTCTCCAGCTCTGCAAAGCTGCAGCTGTACTCGGAGTGCTGCCCTTGAGTGAAGGCTGAATCTGTCATCCCAAATTACTGCCCATCACTGCATCCTACTCCCCACTCTGCCTTGTTTCCCTTCTCAGAATGTGAGATGGGAAACAACATCCCCATGGCCCTGGTCTGTGAGCTGATGAATGGGGGAGGAGGTGTGTGACCCAGGATCTCCAGTGTCAGGTTCACTCTGGAACACTGCACACTGTTCCAGTCTAGCTCTGTGCCAGTCACAGTCCCATGGTTACTGCTCTTGGTCCAGATTCAGGACCACTCACAGGAGCAACAAAAGACATGGAACTGAGAGAATTCCCAGCATACAGAGCCATCAACAAGACATAGCTGAGTGCTTGTGGATGAGCCTGGGCAATTTTTGGGATGGAGGGCACAGCACATGTGGGAACTTCCTCTAGCAGCAACTGGCTGAATGGAAGATGAGTGAAGGGTTAAACGGGTGGGGGGATATGAACTGGGATCAGCTTTATGTTCACTTGGGACTGTTCAGCATGGGATGGGGAAGTTGGTGATTGAAGTGTCCACAAAGATTTCCTTTACTCATCTTGCATCTCTCTGTTCCAACCTCAGAGCTTGTGTCAGGAGCAAACATCATAGTTCAGACCACTGGGATCTGCAACCTCACCTTGACCTGCACCGTGACCTCAGGTGACCCCACCAGCTTCAAGTGGTGGTGGGAAGGAGAAACTTTGGTAAATGGCAGCACGCGGCACATCTGGGTACTCGGAAATATGCTAGAGGTTCATCACACTGCAGAGGTCAAGGACGCTGTGTACAAATGTGAGGCCAGGAACCCCATCAGTAATGGAAAGGCAGAGATCCAGCTGAAGGACATCTGCAAACTGGACACATCTGGTGAGTGTCAGAGTAAAGAACCCAGGTTATTCTGAGGGTGTTGTTTCCCTGCAGAGGGAGCTTCAGTCTGCATCTAGCCCGTATCTTGGAAGCATTAGGTGGGACAGTGTACAGAGAGCTTCACTTTGAATCTTGTGCTGAGAGTGTGTGGTGGGACAGCAAAGAAGAGCTTTACTCTAGATCTGACGTATCTTGGCAGTGTTTGACAGATCACTGGAGAGAGGGGTTTATTCTGTACCCAATATTTTCCCCACTTATTTTAAGCAAAGCTTGATTAAAGCATTTGTCCCATTCCTAGAATGGACCCAGCTTTGTGGAGCCCACTGCTCCTTGAAAGTCTCCAGCAGACAATGCTTACTTCTTCTAATTTAACGTCCATGAATGGATATATCCTCGGATGATGGGCAGGCTGTGGGTTCAGGTGGAGCTTTCGATGGGATATTGTCTGCACTAGGAATGGCCACCTTGCTCATGAACAGAATGATGAGGAGGTCTCCCTCCCTTCACATCTGGCCACACTTTGTTCAGGGATTAAGTCCAGGCAAACATCAAATACTGAATTGAGACACACCTTCTTGTACACGGAACATATATTCATCCAGGCTACAAAAAGACAGGAACCCATGAGTCCACAGGTGAATATAAAATTAAAATTCTACTGCACAGCACTGCTTCCACCAGCACACACCCCACCCCAGGTCCCATATAGCTATATCCAGGACACAGAACAATGGCCAAAGATGGGGGAGATGACGGTGAACAGTTAGGGTGTACAGGAAATGCCTCCATGTGGATACAAGGCATTTGCAAGAAGCAGCCCATAATTGTATAAGACTGTCTCTGAGGACTCTCAGGCCAAGAAGCAATTCCTGGAAAATGGGAGTCTGTCCAGTTGGGAGCAGACAATGGTCATGAGACCCCGATTGGAATCAGAATCAGGTTTAATATGACAGGCATATGTTGTTTTGTGGTCGCAGTGCAGTCAAGTACCAAGTCACAGTAAGACACTTGTGTATTATTTATATATAGAATATAAAATACATTAAGAAAATTAAACAAGTAGTGCAAAAAGCGAGCAAAACAAATAGTGTGGCAGTGTTCATGAGTTGGTTCACCGTCCATTCAGAAAGCTGATGGAGGAAGGTGTTCCTAAAATGTCTTCATTGATGGCAGCGATGAGATTAGAGCCAATCCTGGGTAATGAGGATCCTTAATGACGGATATCTCCTTTGTTTAACTGTCACCTTTTGAAGGTGTCCCCAGTACTCAGGAGTCTGGTGCCCATGACTGAGCTGGCTGAGATTGCAACTATCTGCAGCTTTTCCCAATCCTTTGCAATGGTCCTTCATACCAGATGGTGATGCAACCTGTTAGAATGTCTCCACAGTATATCTGTAAAAATATGTAGAAATCTCTTATCACAAGGTGACATGGAAACCAAAATCATCCACTAGAAGACTTGGTGCTGTGCAGCTTCGCTCTTCAAGCATTTCACTCCTTCCCTGTCAAGTCGCAGTACCTGGAGGTAGGGATTCCCCGATTCCAGTGAATGGCAGGCAGATTTAACAGGGAAACAGGTGCTCGCCACTGGGAGCCGCTTGTTGTCCTGAGGGCCTGGCGTCATAATGTAACACAGAGCTGAGAAAAGAGCCCTTCAGCCCTATTCCTGGGGGAAGAAATGCATCAGGAGTGACTACACTCTGGGAAGATGCTCAACATACAGGGATCTGCAGGGTCCAGATTCAGAGAGCTGCCACCTGGTTTTAGAAGCACACCCGTGACTGACCACTCTCCTCAATCAGGAGTCTCAGAACTATATCAGAAATCCTTGCCACACAGAAAATCCACCATCTGCTTCTGGATCTTGGCGGGAGAGACGTGGGGTGGGAGCAAGGTGACCATGGCATGGAAATCACCAGTTGGTTTACAACCAGTGCTCGGCCCTTATTGGAAAATACTTGGAACAGTCATGACTAAAACCCTTGTGGCTGGTGACTTTCAAAAGCTACCTCCTATCAATTTGTCAGTGTGGGACCCAGATAAGTTCTCAGTTAGATGAGATGATTGAAAATCAGCTGTCCTCCACCAGTTACATGTCAAAGAGACAGTGAGCTGCACCCTACCCACATGCATAGTGGGGTGAGCTTCACCCACACCACATGATCGTCCAAGCATGGCGTCACTATGATGCAGAACACATACACATGCACAGCTACAGAGAACCTACTCTTCCAGGAATCCTGACTCTTCCCCTTTCTCAGTTCCTCCATCTCTGCCACATCTGTTCCTATGATGAGGCTTTCCGTTCCGGACCATCTGAAGTGTCCTCTTTCTTCAAAGAACAGTGTTCTCCTTCCTCCACCAACACTGTTGCCCTCACTCACATCTTCTTCATTTCCCGGTATCCACCTCAGTCTATCTTCCTGCCACCGTATCAGGGATAGAGCTTCCCTTATCACTCCATGGGCCGCCATGTACAGCAGATCATTCTCCATAACTTCCACAATGCTCAACAGGATCCTACCACAAGGCACATCCTCCCTCCCTTCACTCTCTGTTTTCCACAGGGATGGATCTCTCTGAGGGTACCTGGTCCATTTGCCCTTCCCCAATGATCAGCTTCATGGCACTTATCCCTGCAAGCAGAACAAGGGCATCACCCTTCAGGGCCCCAAACATTCCTTTCAGGTGAGGTGACACCTCACCTGTGAGTCTGATGGGCTCATCTGCTCTATCCAGTGCCCCTCGTGCGGCCTCCTCTACATCAGTGAGACCCTATGTAGACTGGGGGCTGCTTTGTGTCGCAGCTTTGCTCTATCTGCCACAAAAGGCAAGATTCCCTGGAGGCCACCCTTTCAAACACACATTCCACTCCCATTCTGACAGTTCGACCATCGGCCTCCTCGACTGTCACGGTGCGAGCTCTCTCAGGTTGGAGAGCAACTCCTGATATTCTGTCAGAGAATCGCACAAACATTGATTTCTCTAACTTCCAGTAATTTCTCACCCCTCCCCTTCTATATTGTCAGAATTAGGTTTAATATCACCGGCATATATCGTGATATTCGTTAACTTTGCGGCAGCAGTACACTACAATACATGACCAATATGGAAAGAAAAATAAATGTCCATTACAGTAAGTATATTCACATTGAAGAGTGCAGAAACAGAAATAAAAACAAAAAAAGTGAGGTCGTGTTCAAGGGTTCAATGTCCATTTAGGAATCTGATGGCAGAAGGGAAAAAACTGTTCCTGAATCGCTGAGTTTGTGCCTTCAGGCTTCTCTATCTCCTCCCTGATGGTAACAGTGAGAAAAGGGCCTCCATACCTAGGACTTGCCCTGAGATGCACCAGTGTTGATCGCCAGTGAGGTTGAGATATTATCACTAATTTGCACAGATTGTGGTCTTCCAGTTAGGAAGTGGCAGGAGACAGGTAGCTGGGTGACTGTCAGGAAAGGGAAGGGGATTAGACAGAATGAGCAGAGCATCCCTGTGGCTGTTCCCATCAATAATAAGTATACCGTTTTGGATACTGTTGGTGAGGATGACCTACCAGGGACAAGTTGCAGTGATTGGTCTCTGGCACCGAGACTAGACCATCAGCTCAGAAGGGAAGGAGGGAAAAGAGGAGAGCAGTAGTGATAGGGGATTCGATAGTTAGGGAGACAGATAGGAGGTTCTGTGGAAGAGATCGAGAATCCCAGATGGTCTGTTGCCTCCCTGGTGCCAGGGTCTGCGATATCTCGGATCGAGTTCTCAGTATTCTCAAGAGGGAGGGTGAGCAGCCGGATGTCGTGGTCCATGTAGGTACTAATGACATGGGTAGGAAGAGTGAGGAGGTCCTGAAAGGTGAGTTTAGGGAGTTAGGCACCAAATTAAAGGACATGACTTCCAGGATAGCAATCTCAGGATTGCTACCAGTGCCACGTGCAGGTGGGTTTAGAAGTAGTAAGATAGCGCAGATCAACACGTAGCTGAAGACATGGTGCAGGAGAGAGGGCTTCAGATTTATAGATAATTGGGCAGATTCCCAGGGAAGGTGGGACCTGTTCTGGCAGGATGGTTTACATCTGAACTGGAGTGGGACAAATATTCTTGCAGGTAGGTTTGCTAGAGAGGCTCCAGTGGACTTAAACTTGATACAAGGGGGGAGGGGAACCAAAGTGTAGGAACAGATGAATGGGAGAAGAAAGAAACAGAAGATAGTAAAATTGTTTGCACCGTTAGAGATAAACAGAGAGGAAGAGGTGGAGAATTTCTTAAGTACATTTATTTTAATGCTAGGAGCATTGTAAGAAAGGTGGATGAGCTTAGAGCATGGATTGATACCTGGAAATATCATGTTATAGCTATTATTGAAACATGGTTGCAGGAGGGGGGTGATTGGCAACCAAATATTCCTGGATTTCGTTGTTTCAGGTGTGATAGAATCAGAGGAACAAGAGGGGGAGGTGTTGCATTGCTTGTCAGAGAAAATATTACAGCGGTGCTCTGGCAGGATAGATTAGAGGGCTCGTCTAGGGAGACTATTTGGGTAGAAATGAGGAATGGGAAAGGTGTAGTAACACTTATAGGGGTGTATTATAGACCACCTAATGGGGAGCAAGAATTGGAGGAGCAAATTTGTAAGGGGATAGCGGATACTTGTAGTAAGCACAGGGTTGTGATTGTGGGAGATTTTACTTTTCCCCATGTAGACTGGAAGCCCATTCTGTAAAAGGGCTGAATGGTTTGGAGTTTGTAAGATGAATGCAGGATAGTTTTTTGCAGCAATACATAGAGGTACCAACGAGAGAAGGGGCAGTGTTGGATCTCCTGTTAGGGAATGAGCTAGGTCAGGTGATGGAGGTATGTGTTGTGGAGCACTTCTGGTCCAGTGATCACAATACCGTTAGTTTCAATATAATTATGGAGAAGGATAGGAATGGACCCAGCATTGAGATATTTGATTGGAGAAAGGCTAACTTTGAGGAGATGCGAAAGGATTTAGAAGGAGTGGATTGGGTCAATTTGTTTTATGGGAAGGATGTAATAGAGAGATGGAGGTCATTTAAAGGTGAAATTTTGAGAGTACAGAATCTTTATGTTCCTGTTAGGTTGAAAAGAAAGGTTAAAAGTTTCAGATTCAGATTCAGTTTATTGTCATTTAGAAACCACAAATGCAATGCAGTTAAAAAATGAGACAACGTTCTTCCAGAATGATATCACAAAAGCATGATATGACAAAACAGACTACACCAGAAAATCCACATAATGTTTGACAATCCCCAATCCAGAGTCCAGAGAGGCTGCTGCGTATTAATATTGCGCCACCATCTTAGCACATTCCCTGGAAAGGAGCTCCAAATCCACCAGACAAACAAGACCAAAAACTAAAGCTACAAGACCTGCACAAAACCACATAGTTACAACAGTGCAAACAATAGAATAATTGATAAAAAAACAGACCATGGCACAGTAAAAATAGTCCAAAGATGTTAAAAGACTATAAATTCGAAAGAAACCACCATACAGTTTCCACAAGTTCTCAGGGTCCCAATTGACTTGTCATCCCACGCTGGTGGCTGAAGGGAATACCCCCGCTATGGACTTCCACGGTGCTGCCGGACCCAGTCTTGCAGACACAGCACACAGTGAAAGCAACCTGATCGCAGCGGACTCCGAGTCTGTCGAAACTCTGAGCCTCTGACCATCCCCTCCAGCACAGCTTCTCCGAGTATCATCCTCTGCCGAGCGTATTAAGATGCCCCCGCCAATGGCCATCGGCAACGCGACCCCAAAGACTGGGGGCCTGTTCTTCTCAGCAGAGTCCCGGACCTCGCAGCAGCAGCAGCAATGAAGAAGGTCTTCCTGGAGATTTCCAGATGTTCCTCCATGCTCCCACGTCTGTTTTCAACCGATTATGATTGTGCACAGCACCCCGCTTCACAAGTAACAGATAATCAGCTCCGGAGTAGCCGCTGCAAGCTGTGTCGTGCCGCCGTCTCGGATGTCATGGTTTGAGAGAGCCATGGTTTTCAAGGGATATTGGAAACTTGGTTCAGAAAAAGAGAGAAAAAGAGCATGGAGTAAATGAAGTGCTTGAGGAAGATAAAGAATGCAAAAAGAATCTTAAGAAAGAAATTAGAAAAGCTAAAAGAAGATACGAGGTTGCTTTGGCAAATAAGGTGAAAATAAATTCAAAGGGTTTCTACAGTTATATTAATAGCAAAAGGATAGTGAGGGATAAAATAGGTCCATTAGAGAATCAGAGTGGACAGCTATGTGTGGAGCCAAAAGAGATGGGGGAGATTTTGAACAATTTCTTTTCTTTGGTATTCACTAAGGAGAAGGATATTGAATTGTGTAAGGTAAGGGGAACATGTAGGGTAGTAATGGAAACTATGATGATTAAAGAAGAGGAAGTACTGGTGCTTTTAAATAATATAAAAGTGGATAAGTCTCCAGGTCCTGACAGGATCTTCCCTTGGACCTTGAGGGAAGTTAATGTAGAAATAGCAGGGACTCTGACAGAAATATTTCAAATGTCATTAGAAATGGGATGGTACCAGAGGATCGGTGTATTGCTCATGTTGTTCAATTGTTTAAAAAGGGTTCTAAGAGTAAACCTAGCAATTATAGGCCTGTAAGTTTGATATTAGTGATGGGTAAATTAATGGAAATTATTCTTAGAGATGGTATGTATAATGTATAATTATCTGGATAATTGTCTGATTAGGAACAGTCAACATGGATTTGTGCGTGGAAGGTCATGTTTGACAAATCTTATTGAATTTTTTGAAGAGGTTACTAGGAAAATTGATGAGGGTAAAGCAGTGGATGTTGTCTATATGGACTTCAGTAAGGCCTTTGACAAGGTTCTGCATGGAAGGTTAGTTAGGAAGGTTCAATTGTTAGGTATTAATATTGAAGTAGTAAAATGGATTGAACAGTGGATGGATGGGAGATACCAGAGAGTAGTGGTGGATAACTGTTTGTCAGGTTGGAGGCCGGTGACTAGTGGTGTGCCTCAGGGATCTATACTGGATCCAATGTTGTTTGTCATTTATATTAATTATCTGCATGATAAGGTGGTAAATTGGATTAGTAAGTATGCAGATGATGCTAAGATAGGTGGCATTGTGGATAATGTAGTAGGTTTTCAAAGCTTGCGGAAAGATTTAGGCCAGTTAGAAGAGTGGGCTGAAAGGTGGCGGATGGAGTTTAATGCTGATAAGTGTGAGGTGCTACATTTTGGTAGGACTAATCAAAATAGGACATGCATGGTAAATTGTAGGGCATTGAAGAATACGGTAGAACAGATTGATCTAGGAATAATGGTGCATAGTTCCCTGAAGGTGGAATCTCATGTGGATAGGGTGGTGAAGAAATCTTTTGGTATGCTGGCCTTTATAAATCAGAGCATTGATTATAGGAGTTGGGATGTAATGTTAAAATTGTACAAGGCCTTGGTAAGGCCAAATTTGGAGTATAGTGTACAGTTCTGGTCACCGAATTATAGGAAAGATTTCAACAAAATAGAGAGAGTACAGAGAAGATTTATTAGAATGTTACCTGGGTTTCAGCACCTAAGTTACAGAGAATGGTTAAACAAGTTATGTCTTTATTCTCTGGAGCATAGAAGGTTGAGGGGGGACTTAATAGAGGTATTTAAACTAATGTGGGGATAGATAGAGCTGACATGGATAGGCTTTTTCCACTGAGAGTAGGGGAGATTCAAACAAGAGGACATGAGTTGAGAGCTAGGGGGCAAAAGTTTGGGGGTAACAAAAGGGGTAACTTCTTTACTCAGAGAGTGGTAGCTGTGTGGAACAAGTTTCCAGTCGAAGTTGTAGAGGCAGTTCGATATTGTCATTTAAAGTAAAATTGGATAGGTATATGGACAGGAAAGGAATGGAGGGTTATGGGCTGAGTGCAGGTCAGTGGGATTAAGTGAGAGTAAGCGTTCGGCACGGACTAGAAGGGCCGAGATGACCTGTTTCCGTGCTGTAATTGTTATATGTTTATATCTGTAGTTGGGAAAATGCTTGAAGCTATCATTAAATAAGAAATTGCAAAAGCAGGTCCTGTTTGACAAACTTACTGGAGTTCTTTGAGGATATAATGAGTGCAGTGGATAGAAGCGAATAGATGGATGTTATTTAATTGGATTTCCAGAAGACGTTCAATAAGGTGGCACATAAGAGACTTATCCATAAGATAAGGAAGCATAGGGTTGGGTTGGTGTATTAGCATGGATAGAGGAGAAAGCAGAGAGTTGAGATACATGGGTGTTACTCTGGTTGGCAATCAGTGGTGAACAGTGTGCCGCAGGGGTCGGTGCTGGGCCCGCAACTGTTCACGATATACATTAATGATCTGAAAGAGGGGACCAGGTGTAGTGTATCTAAGTTTGCTGATGATACTAAATTCAGTGGAAAAGCAAATTGTGCAGAAGATACGGAGAATCTGCAGCGAGATATAGATAGGTGAGTGGGCAAGTGTCTGGCAGACTGAGTCATCCACTTTAGAAGGAAAAATGGAAGATCAGATTATTATTTAAATGGTAAAAATTGCAGCATGCTGCTGTGCAGAGGAACTTGGGAGTGCTTGTGTATGAACTACAAAAGGTTGGTTTGCAGGTACAGCAGGCTGTCAAGAGGGCAAATGGAATGTTGCCCTCCATTGCTAGAGGGATTGAATTTAAGACCAGGGAGGCTGCGCTGCAACTGTACAGGGTGCTGGTGAGGCCGCACCTGGAGTACTGAGTGCAATTCTGGTCTCCTTACTTGAGGAAGGATATACTGGCTTTGGAATTGGTGCAGAGGAAGTTCACCTGGTTGATTCCAGAGACAAAGATGTTAGAATATTAGGAAAGATTGAGTCTCCTGGGACTGTACTCACCGGAATTCAAAGGATGAGAGGAGATCTTATAGTAACAGATAAAATAGGAAAGTTGTTTCCACTGGTAGATGACACTAGAACTCGGGGGCATAGCCTCAAGATTCGGAGGAGTAAATTTAGGACGGAGATGAGGAGGAACTACTTTTCACAGAGACTGGTGAGACTGTGGAATTCTCTGCCCAATGAAAGAGTGGAGGTTACCTGGGTAAATATATTTAAGACAAGTTTGGATAGATTTTTGCATCGTAGAGGAATTAAGGGTTAAAAGGAAAAGGCAGGTAGGTGGAGCTGAGTCCATGGCCAGATCAGCCATTATCTTATTGAATGGCGGAGCAGGCTTAACAGGCCAGATGGCCGACTCCTGCTCTTATTTCTTATGATCTTATGTTTATGCTGTTGGGTTTGACTTTGTAGGAAATAATATCCTGCAAATCCTGCCAGAGTTGACGTGCATCTGATCTCACCCCCAACCTCACACAAAATCATCTCTTTGCTCTTGAAATAGCCCCCTGCATCATACATCTTTCTTGTACAGATCTGGGTCCCCAGACTTAAATGCCACAGACCTCGTCCTCAGCAGACAGCGAATCTCCTGATTCACCCATGGCTTTTGGTTTGGGATTATACAGTATGTTCTCATAGGCAAACAGTCATCCACACAGGCTTTAATGAAGTCGGTAACAACTGCAGCATACACATCCAGGGTTGAAGATGAATCCCTGAATACAGTCCAGTCCACCAATTCAAAGCAGTTCTGTAGGCACTCCTGTGCTTCCCTGGTCCAAACCTTCTTGGTCCTCACGACTGGTGCTGCAGTCTTCAATCTCTGTCTATACTCAGGGAGTAGAAGTACAGCCAGGTGATCAGACTTCCCGAAGTGAGGGCGTGGAATAGCACGGTAGGCATTCTTAATGGTGGTGTAACAGTGGTCCAGTGTGTTTATGATTTGTTGAAGATAATTATTTAGTGACTTTTTCAAGCTGACCTGGTTAAAACCCCCAAAATGATTCCATTTCCCATTTGGCTTTCCTCTTACCCCTTCTCTTCACTTCCCTTCAGTTCCCTCCTCCTTCCCTTCTCCCATAGTCTACTCTGCTCTCCTATCAGATTCCTCCTCTTTCTGCTATCTACTTTTTCCATTTATCACCTGAACAGCGCATGGCAAGTTGCTCGATGTGCTGATCTATCTGAGGCCACCAGACAAAGCTTCAAGTCAAAGCTTTCACTTTGACCACATTTAGATGACCAGCATGTAGGTCCTCCGACACTCCAGCTGTCAGCTTGGATGGTACAACCCAAACAAGGAAAACTCCACCAAGGACAAGTTCATCCCAGCGCTGGTAAAAATGGGGGGACTGGGATTTCTGCAGCACACTCCAGCCATTTTGGGTGGCCATGTAGATCAGAGATCTTTCCTGGTTTCCCTTTGGATCAGCTCTGCTGTAACGTTCGATTTGCATGAGGGTGAATGCATCAAAGGATGTGTCCTCTTTTGTAAATTTTGCAGGTAGTTCCTTTTCTAAGGGTAAACAGGACAATCCATCAGCACTTCCATGATTAATCATCTTGTAGTCAATGTTTTATTTGTGTCTTACAAGAATCAGAGCCCATCTCAGCATTTCTGCTGCTGCTGTTATTGGAACACCCGTCTGTGGATTGAAAATGGACACCAGTGGATGATGATCAGTAATGAGGGTGAACTCTCACCATACAAGTACTGGTTGAAATGTTTTATACCCCAAACCGGATTCAACGCCTCTGTCAATCTGTGCATGATTTTTACCTGCAGCAGTTAGGGAGCGTGATGCAAAGCCTTCATCACTCAGAACATGTGACATGATTACACCTATTCTGTACGGTGAGGCATCATGGGTAGGCTTCACTGGATGATGTGGATAACCCTGTCACTGAGGCTTCTAACCAACTCGTTTCATAGGCTAACTCTGGCCAACAGCCACGTGACTCAGTATTGCATGGGTAATGGTGAGAAGGCATTACTTCAATAAGCAATACATACCTAGGGCTGGTATGATTCAGGTTTAACCAAATAGGAAAGTTGAATGTTCCCCTGAGGGAATGCAGATTTGAGGCGAATGCTTTCCTGTGCCAAGGTGTCGTTTGCCAGGAAATAACAGACCTTACAAAGAACAAAGAACATTACAGCACAGTATAGACTATTCGGCCCACAATGTTGTGCCGACCCTTAAACCTTGCCCCCCCATATAACCCTCCATTTTAAATTCCTCCATATTACCTGTCCAATAGTCTCTTCAACTTCACTAGTGTATCTACCTCCACCACTGACTCAGGCAGTGCATTCCACGCACCAACCACTCCCTGAGTGAAAAACCTTCCTCTAATATCCCCCTTGAACTTCCCACCCCTTACCTTAAAGCCACGTCCTCTTGTGGTGCCCTGGGAAAGAGGCACTTGTTGTCCTCTCTATCTATTCCTCTTAATACCACCACTAGTATTGGGTTGATGGTGACCTTTAAATCAGCACAGATCCTGATAGACCTATTCTTGGCTGCTGGACCGCTGGCATTACCCATGGACTCCAGGCAACCTTCGAAAGAACTCCTACTGCCTCTATGCGATTTATATCTTACACCAGCATAAACTTACAGTGCAAATATATTTACAGATATTTCAACTTTTACAAACATTTCATAGTAAAAGTTAAGAAAAAAGGGACCATCACAGTTAAACCAGACTAAATGTGCACATAAATATCAGAGCTCATTTCTAAAGTAGTTGGGTGTATCACTTTACTCACGGTGCTGAACCCACGTCACCAGCCACTGGTCGAACTTCCCTCAAAAAATGTTACAAACAAACTGGCTAACTCCTCCTCTGTGCTATTTATCTGCACATTCTTGCAACAGGGTCTCCCCTTCAGGCGGGATTCTGCCAGTGTCTTCCCCTGGGTTCTTCTCCACACTTTCTTCTTCCAACATCAGCCAATCAAAGCCAGCCCACTGTTCCTCAGAAGTCTGGTCCCACCCAGCTCTCTCAAATGTTTCATGGCATCCCACTGAACAGACTTACAACCTGTTACAAGGCCAACTCGACTGGCTGACGTAACATTCCTAAGTTGAACAAATGGCTCCTTATCTCAGCGACTGAGAGGCCGGGCTCAGGCCTTGATCGCCTTTATACAGGGGTCTGTGGGAGGAGCCACAGGAGCAGTCAGCAGGGGGCATGTCTACACAGGTATATGTAGTTCACCACAGGAACACATTCCAAACAGTGTATCAAGGAACACCCAAAAGCAAAAAATCCCTATTTCTGAAGTCTTAGTGGGTCAAGCTCCAGTGTATCACTATGGATCGAGGGTATTTATGCTAGAGCCATATTTGACACTGGGTCTCAGGTTACTCTGTTGTACTGTTCACTTTACAACTGGTATTTGACGAGTTTACCAGTGACACCACTCAGTGCACTAGAGATCTGAGGTCTTAGAATGAATGACTACCCATATGATGGTTACTTGTCATTGAAGCTGGAGTTTTCAGAAAAAGATGCGGGAGTAGCTGAGATCCTTGACACGTTAATGTTGGTTTATCCGGACCTGGTCCAGAAGGACGAAGCTTCAATTCTTTTTGGGAATAAATACTCCTATTGTGGCAAGGAGAGAATTAGAGAGAGCTTTCTGAAACCTTGCCCATTCACCCCGTGTTCAGAGCTGTTTTTGAGAAAGTGCAAGCCCGGATAATGAGCACAAACGAGGAACTGTGTGGTACATCCAGTCCAAACCCATCGTGTTACGGCCTCATGGGGGTTAGGGAGTTTCACTTGCATGCAAGATGTAAGTGCATGCATACATACTGTTGATAACAGTGCACATGATTGACACAGGAGCTGATTAAACACATTAATGGAGGGTGAGCAAAGAGATGGTATACTGATATATGGAGAGGTAGAATCCAGCGGAGTGTGGGGAGAGAGGGCAGTGATGTGAGGAGTGATAAGTGGTAATAGAGGAGAGAGGTGTAATTTGAGGAGTGATGAGAGGTAATGGAGGGGTGGGGAATGGAGTGTGGAGTGATGATGGGTAAGGTTGACTGGAAAGGGACACTCGCAGGAAAGACAGCAGATCAACAATGGCCTGAGTTTCTGCAAAAAATGAGGGACGTGCAAGACAGACGTATTCCAAATAAGAAGAAACTTTTGAATGGAAGAAGACACTACCGTGGCTGACAAGTGAAGTCAGAGCCAAACTAAAAAGAAAAGAGAGGGCATACAAGGAAGCCAAAGCTAGTGGGAAGATAAAGGATTGGGAAGATTTTAAAAACTTGCAGAAGGAAACTAAGAAGGTCATTAGGAAGGAAAGGATGAATTATGAAAGGCAGCTGGTGACTAACATCAAAGAAGAAACTAAAAGCTTTTTAAAGTATATAAAGGGTAATAGAGGGTTGAGGGTAGATATAGGACCAGTACAGAATGACGGTGGAGATTTTGTAATGAGAGACGCAGAGATGGCAGAGGAACTGAATGCGTATTTTACATCAATCTTCACAATGGAAGACGTGTTCAGTATACTGGACATTCAAGAGTGTCAGGAAAGTGAAGTTTGTACAGTGAAAATGACAGCTGTGAATGTGCTCAGAAAGCTTAATGGTCCGAGGGTGGATAAATCTCCTGGACCTGATGAAATGCACCCTTGGGTTCTGATGGAAGTAGCTGGAGAGATTGCAGAGGCACTAACAATGATTTTTCAAGAATCGACAGTCATTGTACCAGATGACTGGAAAATTGCAAATGTTACTCTGCTATTTAAGAAGGATGGGAAGCAGCAGAAAGGAAATTATAGACTTGTTAGCCTGACATCAGTGGTTGGGAAGTTGTTGTAATCGATTGTTAGGGATGAGATTCAGGAGAACATGGAGGCAAGTGACAAGAGAGGCCAAAGACGGATGGTTTCCTGAAAGATGGTTGTCTGATTAACCTACTGCAATTTTTTCAGGAAATTACAAGCAGGATAGATGAAGGAGATGCAGTATATGTGGTGTACTTGGATTTTCAGAAGGCCTTTGACAAAGTGCCGCACATGAGGCTGCTTAGCAAGATAAGAGCCCATGGAATTACAGGGAAGTTACTAGCATGGGTGGAGCATTGGCTGATTGGCAGAAAACAGAGTGTGGGAATAAAGGGATCCTATTCTGTCTGGCTGCCGGTTACTAGTGGAGTTCCACAGGGGTCGGTTTTGGGACCACTGCTTTTTACGACATATGGCAATGATTTGGACTGTGGGATTTGTGACTAAATTTGGCGATGATATAAACATAGGTAAAGGAGCAGGTACTGTTAAGGAAACAGAGAGCCTGCAGAGAGACTTAGATAGTTTAGGGGAATGGGCAAAGAAGTGGCAAATGAAATACAATGTTGGAAAGTGTATGGTCATGAACTTTGGTGGAAAAATTAAACAGGCAGACTATTATTTAGATGGGCAGAGAATTCAAAATGCAGAGATGCAAAGGTACTTGGGAGATCTTGTGCAGGATACCCTAAAGGTTAACCTCCAGGTTGAGTCAGTAGTGAAGAAGGTGAATGCAATGTTGGCATTCATTTCTAGAGGTAAAGAATACAAGAGCAGGGATGTGATGTTGAGCCTCTATAAGGCACTCGTGAGACCACACTTGGAGTATCATGTGCAGTTTTGTGCTCTTTATTTTAGAAAGGATATACTGACATTGAAGAAGGTTCAGAGAAGATTCACGAGAATGATTCCAGGAATTAAAGGGTTACATATGAGGAAGTCTGGCAGCTCTTGGGCTGTATTCCCTGGAGTTCAGGGGAATGAGGAGAATAGGAACATATCAAATGTTAAAAGGCCTGAACTGATTAGATATGGCAAAGTTATTTCCCAAGGTAGGGGAGTCTAGGACAAGAGGGCATGACTTCAGGATTGAAGGACGTCCATTTAGAATAGAGATGAGGAAAAGTAACATCAGTCAAATGGTGGCAAATCTGTGGAATTTGTTGCCATGAGCAGCTGTGGAGGCCAAATCATTGGGTGCATTTAAGGCAGAGATAGATAGGTTCTTGATTAGCCAGGGCCTCAAAGGATATAGGGAGAAGGCAGGGGAGTGGGGATGACTTGGAGAATTGGATCAGCCCATTAGTGAATGGTGGAGCAGACTTGATGGGCTGAAGGCCTACTTCTGCTAATATATCTTATGGTCTTATAAGGTAATGGAGGGAAGTGATGTGAGGACTGATGAGGGGTAATGGTGAGGATGGGAGGGATGTGAGCAGTGATGAGGGGTAATGAAAGGATGGAGTGATGAGGGGTAATGGATGAGACGGGAGTGATGTGAATGGTGATAAGGGGAATGGTGGGGAGGGGAGTGAAGTGAGGAGGTAATAGAGGGAATGGTATAGATGAGAGTTAATGGAGAGCGGAGAGCTGGGGGTAATGGAGGGGGATTAATGGGGTATTGGAGGGGACAGGAGTGATGAGAGGTAATGGAATGGATGGGAGTCATTGAGGGCAATGGAGAGGAGGGGAGTGATAAGGGGTAAAGGAGGGTCTGGGAGATATGAGAGTTAATGGAGGAGAGGGGAGTGATGAGGTGTAATAGAGGGGACGGGAGTGATGGGGTTAATTGAGGGGATGGGAGATATCAGAGTTAATGGAGGAGAAAGGAGTGATGATGGGTAATGCAGGAGAGAGGATTGATGAGAGGTAATGCAGGGGAGGGGAGTGATGAGGGGTAATGAATGGGATGGGAGTGATGATGTGTAATGTTGGGGATGGGAGATCTGAGAGTTAATGGAGAAGAGGATAGTGATGAGGGGTAATGGAGGGGATGGGAATTATGAGAGTTAATTGGTGAAGGGAGTGATGAGGGGAATGGAGTATAAGGGAGTGATGAGGGCTAATGGAGGGGAGTGTAGTGATGAGGGGTAATGGAGTGGATGGGAGATATGAGAGTCAATAGAGAAGATGGGAGTGAGGAGGGGTAATGGTGGAGAGGGTAGTGATAGGAGGTAATGGAGGGGAGGGGATTGATGAGGGATAATGGCGAAAGGAGTGATGAGTGATAATAGAGGGGATTTGAGTGATGAGGGGTAATCAAGCAGAAGTTAGTGATGAGAGTTAATGGAGGAGAGGGGAGTGCTGAGGGGTACTGGAGGGGATGGGAGGTATGAGAGTGAAGGAGATGGGGTGATGAGGGGTAATGGAGTGGATTTGGAAATATGAGAATTAATGGAGGATAGGATAGTGATGAGGGGTAATGCAGTGGAGGGGAGTGATGAGGGGTAATGGAGGGGATGAGAGATAGTTAATGGAGAAGACGGGAGTGAGGGGTAATGGTGGGGAGGGTAGTGATAAGGGGTAATGGAGGGGCAGGAGTGATGAGGGGTAATGCAGAAGGGTATGATGAGGTGTAATGGAGGGGAGAATAGTGAAGAGTGGTAATGGGGGAGTTGGGAGTAATGAGGGATAATGGAGGTGATTTGAGTGATGGGGGTAATGGAGAGGAGGGGGTGATGAGGGGTAATGGATGGGAGTGGATTGATGAGTGGTAATGGGGTGGATGGGAGTGATTGAATGTAATGGAGGGGAGGGTTGCGAGAAGTGATGGAGCAGTGGTCGGGCTGGGAGATATGAGGGTTAATGGAGGGGAGGGGAGTGTTGAGGGTAATGGAAGGGAGGGTAGTGATAAGGGGTAATGTAGGGGAGGGAACTGATGAGGGTTAATGCAGGAGAAGGTAGTGATGACTAGTAATGGAGTGGAGGATAGTGATGATGGTAATGTAGGTGATGGGAGTGATGAGGGATTAATGGAGTGGACGGTAGTAATGGGGTAAAGGAGGGCAAGGGAATGATGGGGTAATGGAGGGGAGGATAGTGATGAAGGGTAACGTAGGGGAGTAGAGATATGACATTTAATGGAGGAGAGGGGAGAGATGGGGTAATGGAGGGGATTGATGAGGGGTAATGGAGAAACAGTGATGAGGGGTAATGGAGGAGAAAGGAGTGATATGGGATAATAGAGGATTTTAGAGATGAGGTGTTATGGAGGGGATGGGTGTGATGAGGGGTAATGAAGGGAACAGGAGTAATGAGGGGTAATGGAAGGGAAGGCAGTGATGAGGGGAAATGGATGGGAGGGATGAGATGTAAATGAGGGGATGGGACTGATGAGGGGTAATGGAGGGGAGGGGTAAAATGAGGATTAATGCAGGGAATGTGAGTGATATGGGGTAATGGAGGGACTGTTAGATATGAGAGTTAATGGAGGAGAGGGGATTGATGAGGTGTAATTGAGGGGACAGGAGTGTTGTGGTTAATGGAGGTGATGGGAGGTATGAGAGTTAATGACAGAGAGGGGAGAAATGAGGGGTAATGCAGATGAGGGGAGTGATGAGGGTAAGGGAGGGGTTTTAAGTGATGAGAGGTAATTCGGGATGGGAGTGATGAGGGATAATGGAGAGGATTTGAGTGATGAGCGGTAATTGGAGGGTAGTGATGAGGGGTAATGGAGTGGATGGGAGTGATGAGGGGTAATGGAGTGGTGGGAGTATTGAGGGGTAATGGAGGGGAGGGGAGTTCTGAGCAGTAATGGAGGGGACAGGATGACTGAGGGTAATGGACAGATGTGAGAATTGATGGTTTAATGGACAGGATGGAAGATATGAGGGGTAATGGTGGAGAGGGGAGCGATGAGGGGTAATCGAGGGGATGGGAGAGATAAGGGGTAATGTAGGAGAGTGGAGTGATGAGGGGTAATGGAGAGGACGGGAGTGATAAGGTGTAATGGAGGGGTGGGTCGGGATAAGGGGAAATGCAGGGGAGGGCAGTGATGAGGGGTACTGGAGAGGATGGGAGACATGAGAGTTAATGGATTGGAGGTGAGTGATGAGTGTTAATGGAGTGGAGTGGGAGTGATGAGGGATAATGGATGGGAAGGGAGTGATTGAGGGTAATGGAGGGGAATGATGTGAGAAGTGATGGGTTAATGGACGGGATGGGAGATATGAGGGTCAATGGAGGACAGGGGAGTGTTTAGGGGTAATGGCTGGAAGGAGAGTGATGAGGGATAATGGAGGGGTGGGATGAGGCATAATGCAGGCGAGGGCAGTGTGAGGGGTAGTGGAGTGGAGGGGTGTGATGAAGGGTAATGTAGGAGAAGGGAGTTATGGGGGTAATCGAAGGGAGTGTATTGATGAGGGTTAATGGAGGGGAGTGGTGTGATAAGGGGTAGTGGTGTGGAGAGGTGTGATGAATGGTAATGGGGAGGGGAGTGATGAGGGGTAATGGAGGTGAGGGTAGTGATGAGGGGTAATGGAGGGGATGGGAGTGATGAGCGGTAATGGAGGGGATGGGAGTGAGGAGTGGTAATGGAGGGGATGGGAGCGTTGAGAGGTAATGGAGGGAGTGATGTGAAGAATGTTCGGGTTAATGGAGGGGACGGGAGATATAAGTGTTAATGGAGGAGAGGAGAATGATGAGGTTTAATGGTGGCGATCTGAGTGATGAGGGGTAATGGAGGAGATTTGAGCGATGGGGTAATGGAGGGGAGTGATGAGGAGTAATGGAGGGGATTTGAGTGATGACGGGTAATGGATGGGATGGGAGTGATCAGGGGTATTGAAGGGAACAAGAGTGATGAGTGCTAATGGAGGGGACAGGAGTGATGTGAGTAGTGTTCGAGGTAGTGGGATGGGAGAGATGATGGTCAATGGAGGAGAGGGGAGTGTTTAGGGGTAATGGCTGGAAGGAGAGTGATGAGGTGTAATGGAGGGGAGGGTGGTGATGAGGGGTAATGGAGGGGAAGTGGTGTGATAAGGGGTAATCGAGTCTAGGGGTGTGATGAGGGGTAATGGAGGGGAGGGTAGTGATGAGGGGTAATGGTGGGGATTTGAGTGATGAAGTGTAATGGAGAGGAGGGGAGTGATGATGGGTAATGTAGGAGAAGGGAGTTATGAGGGGTAATCGAAGGGAGTGTATTGATGAGGGTTAATGGAGGGAAGTGGTGTGATAAGGGGTAGTGGAGTGGAAGGGTGTGATGAATGGTAATGGGGAGGGGAGTGATGAGGGGTAATGGAGGGGATGGGAGTGATGAGAGGTAATGGAGGGGAGTGATGTGAAGAACGATAGGGTTAATGGAGGGGTCGGGAGATATGAGTGTTAATGGAGGAGAGAGTGATGAGGTTTAATGGTGGCGATCTGAGTGATGAGGGGTAATGGATGGGATGGGAGTGATGAGGGGTAATGGAGGGGATGGGAGTGATGAGGCGTAATGCAGGCGAGGGCAGTGATGAGGAGTAATGGAGGGGAGTGCAGTGATGAGGGTTAATGGAGGGGAGTGGTGTGATAAGGGGTAGTGGAGTGGAGGGGTGTGATGAAGGGTAATGGAAGGGAGGGATGAGGGGTAATGGAGAGGAGTGATGACGGGTAATGGAAGGGATTTGAGTGATGATGGATAATGGATGGGATGGGAGTGATCAGGGGTATTGAAGGGAACAAGAGTAATGAGTGCTAATGGAGGGGACGGGAGTGATGTGAGTAGTGTTCGAGGTAGTGGGATGGGAGAGATGAGGGTTAATGGAGAGGGGAGTGATGAGGGGTAATGTAGGAGGGATTGGGGTATTGGAGGGGTCGGGTGTCATGAGAGGTAATGGAATGGATGGAAGTGCTTGAGGGTAATGGAGGGGAGTGATTTGAGGAGTGATAGGTTTAAAGGAGGGGATGGGATATATGAGGGTTAATGGAGGAGAGGGGAGTGATGAGAGGTAATGGAGGTGACGAGATTGATGATGGGTAATGGGGGGACTTATGAGGGGTAATGGGGGAGAAAGTAGTGGAGGGTTAATGGAGGGGATGGGAGTGATGAGGTATAATAGAAGGGATTTGAGTGATGAGGGTAATGGAGCGGAGGGGAGTGATGAGGAGTAATGGAGTGGAAGGGAGATATGAGAGTAAATGGAAGAGACGGGAGTGATGAGGGGTAATGGAGGGGAGGTTTGTGATGAGGGGTAATGGGGAGAAGAAAGTGATGAAGGGTAATGGAGGGGAGGGGAGTGATGAGGGGTAATGGAGGGGATGGGAGTGTTGAGGGGTAATGGAGGGGAGGGGAGTGGTAAGGTTTAATGGTGGGGATTTGAGTGATGAGAGACAATGGAGGGGATGTGAGTGATATGGCTAATGAAGGGAACAGTACTGATGAGGGGTAATGGAGGGAACGGGAGTGATTGAGGTAATGGAGGGGAGGGGAGTGATGAGTGGTAATGGAGGGGATAGGAGTGATGAGGGGTAGTCAAAGGGAGGGGAGTGATGAGAGGTAATTGAGGAGATGAGAGTGATAAGTGGTAATGGAGTGGAGGGGAGTGCTGAGCGGTAACGGAGGGGACGG